>NW_028258138.1:12123712-12426742 GCF_053883595.1 Heterocephalus glaber
ACTGTTGGAATTAGTTCCAAAGACCACACCATATGTAGACTGACAGGCTACCTTCAGATGGCAGGATGCACCATGGCAGCCACTGGGCTTGCCTTTTTCCCTGGGTACTTCTTGATTTTAATCATGTGCCTTCCTTACGTGTAGGTGTCTGCTCCAGACCCTGGATTCCGGCTTTGAGTTCTTGTCTGTAGTGTGTCATGTTATGAGTGTCCCTGGGCTATGAGTTTCAGGATGAGGGGTCCTGTCATTGCCCATCATAGGAGTTGGTCTCAGTTCCTTCACTGGGTTTTAAACACTTCCTTCTCAAGATCCTTATTCAAGTTGCTGCTCCTGATACCTTCCTGTTTTTGCAGCGGACAGCCTTCTAGGCTGTCGGCACTTCTGGTTTATATAGAATGAGCGCCCTCTGCCCCCTGTTGGCAGTCGTGTTGAACTGCGTTAGAGTTGTGTGCTGAGAATTAGAACATTGCTCTCCTACTTAAAAGGGAAATCAAATCTGACTTTGCTAATTAATGGTTAAGATCATTATGTGTTTCATTCACCTCAAAATACACCAGCTGCAGGGTGTTCCGTATCTTCTTATCTCTGTTGATGTGGGAGATAGTTGCTGATCTCCTTATCTCTGTTAATGTGGGAGATCTTTCCGGAAGCCTAAGAGCAGCTCCTGCTGATCTGCTCCCTAAGATGGCCTCTGGCATCGATCTTGCGCAAAGTGCTGTCTACATCTGTAAATTTTGGCTTCCTTGAGTGATCTTCAAAAAGGAATTTATGCTTATTATCCTGTCTTGTGCCCGCTTTCCAATCACAGAGATTTCCCCAACAACTCTCGGCCTGTCCCTGGTGCAGCACTTCATGTCAATTCAGTCTTCAGGCCAAATGGCTTCCCCACTGTCACTTTTTGCTTCAAACCTTCTGATTATTAAAAATGAAGACAAGGCAGAGGAGGAATAGATTAAATGCATACCTGAGTCATCTCCATCTATGAAGTGTGATCAAAATATACGTTGAGTGTTTAAATTTTTAAAACTATTACAGAAGATGACACAGTGCATTAATCTCTCTCAAATCCCCCCCCCCTTTGCTTCAACACTGAGCCCATCCTTCTTGCCACTTTTGGAAGCAGCTCTGGAGGACCTCTTTCATGAGTGTCTTTACAAGGTGTCCTCAAAAATGCAGTGAATGTCGCTGCTGAGTGCCGTCCAGCAGAAACTCAGGCTCATCAGAGCATTATGGTGTTTCCTCACCATGCAACTTCTGGCTCTACCTCAAAGTCAAAGTGACCATGAAAGGTGAATGTTTTGGATCCATTCAGGACTGATAGCACAACAAAAGGTAGTCCTGAAAGAAGACTTTCAGAATTCTTCCAGAAAGTGGCAAGGACAGTGGGATAAATGTATGTGAAGTAAGAGGGTACATATTGAGGGGGAATTAATAGTAACGTGTCTTACTGTAATAGATTTTTTAAAAATTTAAACATTCACATAGTTTTTGATCACACCTCATAGTATGCCTTAAAGTGACTTTCAGCAGGCTCCCAAAATATTTCCATCTCTTCCATCTTCCAGTATTTAGCAAGCTGGTTCCTCCACACCCCATCAGGGTACTCGTTTAAAAAAATGCCTTCGGAATTTTATAGTATTATGTCATCTCGGAAAGGAAATGCTTATTTTTTGTGAATCCTACTCAACCTTTCCTGTGACATAGCCCTTCAGTCTGTGTCTATTCTAATAGATAAAAGGAAAAAAATTACTGAAATACAAATAAACACACCTGTGTTGAGGTTGATGTCTCTAAAATGCTTCCTGTGTAAACACTTTTCTGAGGCTTCTTGAGATTTAATCTAAAAGTTGTAAGTTTTTATAAGAATGAAATTCAAACTAAGAGAATCAAATGAAGACTTTGGAGAGTTGTCAGGTGCAGCCTTGTGCTCTTCTTCATGCGAAGGAGTTATAGGGTCTAGGGCAGTGGGCAGTGCGTTGGCAAGAAGTTTGTCTCTGGGGGGTGATTCATTTCCTGGTCCTCCTCTGTCTTCAGTGTCGAGATGAATGTCTATGATATGGAATCGTGTTCTCCCAGAGCTGAAGTTATTGCAGGTCTTTACAATCGTGCTCCTTCCCTTTTAAAAGTATCTCCTAATGAACTTTTTCCTTCAGAAAAGTAGGTATTGGTTCGGACATTGAATAACTGATTAGGAAAGAGTTTTCCACGAGGCTGTTTAGAAGCCAAGGTGACCAAGTCTTGTAACCACAGGGTGGAGAGCAACCAGGATCTCTGAACTGTTTGCATTATTTCCCTTTCTGAAGATGCAACATAGCCCAAGGCTGATTAGCTGATAATCTTGTGATCATTACTAGAGTGAAAGTCAATTAATCAGTTTCAAAATGAAATGGGATTTGTAAAGTGAGTCATTACTTGTCCCTGTCTGCAAAATTTTATTAAAGCAATGTCTATTGCCAGTACCTGCGGATGAGCATACATCATGTAATGGAACAGTTTTTATGCACCCTAGGATGTAGATTGGATGAGGAAAATGTAAGAGACCTTGTGTTTTGTGCTAATCTTTCTGTTATATGCTGTGGGGGAGAGTGTGGAAAAGGCAAAATGATGACATTTACAATACTTCCTGACAAGGGCAGGAAGCAAGGTGATGCAAAATAATTTTCTTCCACTCGTGTTGATAGGTAGTAGTGCAAAGACTGATGTAGATGGTGATGTTTATTTTTATAAGTAACTACTTCTTTTAGAGTGATCTAAAAATACATTTTTCTGCTTTGTAAAACAGTACAAACAAGGAAAAAAACCCCACTCTTTCCAAAGTATAACCCAAAACATTAAACATATCTAGTTCACAGCAGGTACTTCCTGTTGTTTGCTAAACATTCAGAAGGTGTGAGCCCTACAGATCTGTCTTTGTGTTTCTCAGGGTTTTCACTTTCTTCTGTGGAAGAAGATGGTGTTCGAAGACTATATGTGAACAGTGTGAAAGAAACCGGATTAGCTTCTAAGAAAGGTAGGTTTCGAAGTGTCTCTGTCTCTTTTAAATTCTCTCTGGGTTTCTGTACTGGGGGATGAGACAGATACAGCTAGAGGGTTCAGATAAAGAATATATGACCATTGCCTCATTGAAAACCCACCCAAGGAGTACGGATTTTATTCCATTAACAGGTGTACAGGAAATGTCATATTCTTGGATTTCAAATTCGATCCCGAGCCCATCTCCCCGGGGCTTATGGGACGTTTCATTCTAATCATGAGTGGTTGTTCTTCATCCGCTGGGAGGCTGTGGTGGTTTGTGGGGTTCTTGCTGGAGCAGAACTTGTGGGAAGAGCTCTCTGCTTTGGTGTTTGCTGGTCAAAGCCATTGCCTGAGCCTGCAGAGCTGCTTTGAAGGAGATGCTCTGTTGCTTCCATTCCTGGAGAGCCTTGCAGAAATGAGAACCTGGCTGTGGCTTTAAGGCCCAGCCTTCTTGGCCCACCCTGAAGACCTCTTCCCTATGTCCTGCCTGCTCCCGTTGGCTCTCAAAGGGCTCAGAATGTACTGGGGCTCCTCCTGAACCCTAGCTCTCCATCTTCTTCCTACTCCTGGAGAATCTTTTCATCCCAGGATGACAGCTGCTCCTCCGAATTCCATGATTTTTGCATCTGTGGATTCCACCAACTGCAGAAAACCTTTGCAGAACAAAATAAAAAAAGAAGTTGCATCTATACTGAACTTGTGCCTGCCTTTTTGCGGGGTGTGTCATTGTTCCCTAAACATTATAATGTAATGACTATTTACATAGCATTAGGAAGCATAGGTAATGTGGAGGTGGTTTAAAGTGTATGGAAGGCGGGGCCGGGGATTTAGCTCAGTGGTTTTGCCACCTGCTGCGAAAGCGCAAGGACCTGAGTTCGATCCCTGGTACCAACAACAACAACAACAAAAATAAAGTGTATGGAAGGATGTGTGTAGGCTGTAGGGAACTACCATCCGTGTTATACAGAGGACTTAAGCATCTTCAGATTTGGGTATCCGAGAGGACTCCTGGAATCAGTCCCCCCGTGGATACTGAGGGAAGACCAGGTTTGCTCGACAAATGACCACAAACTGGAGGGCCTAAAACCACAGAAACCTTGGCTCTGACAGGCGATCAGGCTGGAAATCTGAAATCAGGGTGTTTGGATCGGGTCTTTCTGGAACCAGTCAGGGAAGTGTCTATCAGGTGTTTCTTCCTAGCTCTGGTGCCTACCAGCTGTCCTTGGCATTCCTTGGCTTACAGCTGTTATCAGCCCATTTCTGCCTCTGTAGTCCATGGCCTTTCCTGTGTGTCCTTCTATATCTTACAGCGCCTTCTTCTACAAACATCACAGCACTCACCCTAACTCATTATGAGTTCATTATAACTTAATTATACTAGGAATAGTATAATTAATTATATTATAATTATTATTTTCATGATCTCAAAACTATATCTGAACATTTTTCCAAAGAAAGTCACATCCTAATGCTCTGAGTAGTCATGAATTTTAGGGGACACTAATCCACCACCAGGCTTACCATGAACAAACCGGGTAGTGAGGCAGGGCTTGAACCCCACTTTCATTTCTTTCTTCTTGCCTTGGAATTGTTTCTTTATTGAGGCAGGGGCAGAATAACACGTTGATGTCACAGTCCAGCACATGGGGAAGAGTTATGTTTAGCAATCATCACCTGTGCCCGGGTAGGAACCGGTGAACAGGGCAGCCAGGGAACGAAGGAACACTTGTCTTTTCCTCCCCTTGCACAGTCTAACCTGGCATGTGCTGGGTGGATGGTGGCTTGAAAGTCCCGGAGCCGGCCGTGTTGCCTTGTGCTGTTGAATTGGAGAAGCGCAATCCACAGCCCAGCTGTGCACAGGAACGGCAAAGGTGTGACAAGTGGCAGAGACACTCAGGATCTTTTATCTGCTGACAGCCAAGGAGGGGGCCTTTCCTGCTTTCCCCTTCAGAACTTTCAAGCGTGGAACCCCGAGTTGGACACAGACACTGAGCCGGGTATCAGCTAAGAGCAGAGATGACGGCATTTATTCCTCTTCGAACCCAGAGGCTGATCTTTATCTCGTTCAGCAGCTCGAGTGCCCGTTGGCGTGCCGCGGGGGTGGGGAATGTGCGGCCCTGGTTTCAGTCACATCCTGTTGTAGTTCTCTGAATCCGAGAACTCTGGTGTTTGATGAAAACAGTCATCTGCTGCAACCCCCCTTCCCCAAGTGGCTGTCTTCTTGCCAACTGACAAAAGAAATGGGCCATGAACACTATCGCAACACCCTACGCGTGGAAGGCTGTGTCAAGAAAGATATTCAGGGCATTATATGCTAGATCTAGTCTGTAATTATGAAGACACCCGCGTAATGGAGAGCTCACTTGCCATAATCCTCCTTGTGCATTATTTCTGGTTGTAATCTATTCTCTTCTTTCCGTTTCTGTCTACTTTCTAGTTGAGCCTGATTCTTCTCTGTAGCCAGGCCTTGATACTGTGTTGCTCCTGTTACTCCTGCTCAGTCTTTTCTTTTCCAGATTCAGCACTTCTAGATCCTTGAACTGTTCATGAGAGTGTAGAATACAACTCCAGTCACTGCCCTTTGGACAAGGTCCAGGTGTCAGTAGCCCTGTTAATGTGACCAGAACGCAGTGCATCCAGGGAGAGAGAGAATCCAGTGGAATGTGGCCTAATTGGGTCTGAAGAGTCTGTTTGCATTAAGTTAGCCTGTTTAATTTTTTCTTTATTTTTGTTACTCATGTGAGGCCTTCGGATACCACACACTATAGCTCAGCCCCAGATTCCTGTTCCTATCCACTCCCTGTCACGCAGAGCCTGCTCCGAGTTGGGCCTCATATTGGCTGTACATGATAAGTTGACTTTTGTGCTTTTGGGGGGTGTTTCATACATTATCTCCATTCGCCCTGGCCATGTCTGTTTTGGCCTGTTGTGCTGATTCTTGGAGTCGTCTCAGAGTCATTTCTTGTTATCTAATTTATTTTCTTGATGGCCAAACAGGACAGACCTTGGTCAAAAAAGCCATGTGTCATATTACTCCAGACAGCACGAACACTTCACAGCTTTTTCCATGGTCAGATTTTTTTTTTTTTTTTTTTTTTGCTTTGTTTTGTTTTTAGTTGAGGATTATTTCTGAGCAGGCTACCATTTTCTGTTCGAAAGAAAAGTTTTTCTCTTTCTGAATGTTGAGAGCTAATGTCTATTGGATGTCCTCAATGTACCACAAGTTCTACATGGATTAGTTCACTCCCTCTCACTTAGTGAATGTTTCCTTCTTACGTTTGAGGAAACTGAGGCTTGGAGAGATTCAGTAACTGCCACTGAGCCATTACATGGTGACAGAAAGACCCTTGTGAGGCACTTCATTGTCTCAATTGTTGGGCAGCCCCCTCGTACTTACTCACATTGAGAATACCCAAGTCAGGTAGCACCGGGACTCTTTGATCGTACAACAAACTGGGTGGCTTAAAAGAATAAAATTTTATTTTCTCACAGTTCTAGAGAAGTCAGAAGTCTTAAATCAATGTATCCACCGGACATGCTCCCTTCAGGGGCCCTCCTGGGGAATCCTTTCCCCCTGAGTCAGTTTCTGGTGACCCCAGATGGTCCTTGGCTTGTGACAACCTCACTTCACTCTCTGCCCCCTTTCTCCACATGGCTTCTATTTCTTCTTTCTAAGCCTCTCTTCTCTGTGCCACCACAAGAACGTTTGTCCAAGAGTTGGAGCCCATCAGGTAATCCAGCACGGTCTTTTCCCAAGTTCCTTCATTTATTTACAACTGCAAAGACCCTTTTTCCTAGTAAGGTCACGATTATAGGTTCTGGCCTGTGGATATATCGTCCAGCCTACTGCACTTTCCCATTCTGGCAATTATATGAACCAAGAACTTCTTTTTGAAAAACCTCATACATATTTTTAAGGTTTAAGTCTTTTTATCCTTATATTAAGTCTTGTGATATCTACTCGTACATACTTAGCTGGCTTCAAGAAAAGGACAAAATACAACACCCAAAATCCTTTTTTCCATATATGGAAATTTTATATTTTCAATTCAGATATTGATTCCCAAATCTTTTACCTAAAAATGGAAATGGGTAGTTTCGCAGAATTGTGTCCTCCTGTATAGGGACACGATTTCCCTTCCGTTAAGTATTTCAGACACCAGTGAGGATGGCCAGGCATGTGCCTCAGGGACACTGGGATGTGAGACTGCAGAATCATTTTCTACAGAACCAGGGGTGGAACTGCAGATGCCTGAGGAGCTGAGTGGCTTCTCATTTCTGTACTTTGTCAGTTGTCTTTGCCCTTCGTTCCTGCTTCCTCCTTCCAGGTTTCTTTTCCTCGCATCTTTCTTTTTCTCTTTCTCTTTCTTCCTCCTCCTCTTCTTCTTCTTCTTCTTCTTCTTCTTCTTCTTCTTCTTCTTCTTCTTCTTCTTCTTCTTCTTCTTCTTCTTCTTCTTCTTCTTCTTCCTCTTCCTCTTCTCTTCCTCCTCTTTCTCCTCCTCTTCTTCCACTTCTTCCTCTTCTTCCCCTCCCCCCATCCTCCTCCTCTTTCTCCCCTTCCTCCTCTGATTGAATTTAGGACCTTCGCACTGAACCACATCACCAGCCCAGTTTTATTTTTACTTTGACACAGGGTCTCATTAAGCCAATAAATTGTCCAGGCTGGGCTGGAATGTGGAATCACAGGTGGGTGCCACTGTGCCTGGCTTTGCTTTTCTACATTAGGGTATCAGTAAGAAATTAGACTCCTTTTCCCTTCTTAGCTGAAAAGATAGTGTATTTTCCTTCAGGTTCTTCCCTGACCACTCCCTGTCTCAAACTTCTGGAATGTTCCTTTAGTATCTGTTTGAATTTCCCCAGTGTCAGCCATGACTTCCTGTTCCTCCTGTTGGGTTTGTTCTTGGCTGTTCCTTTGAGCCCCAAACTCTGGCCCCTCTCTCAGTGTACTTTTGTGAAAGACTCAGAACACGTTTTGGGGATCTAACTAGAGATATTCACTTCAAGGTCCTAATGTAGTTTACAAAAAAGGGAGGGAGAGGAACATTGCATTTACTTCTGTAAACGGTTGGCTTGAAATGGATTTGGGATGAGACAGCCTTACTTGGGTGATTGTATCCAGAGGGAATTTTTTACATTTTGGTTTCTTAGAAATGATCAGCAGACTTCTGCTTGCTGGACTGGACACATGTGTGCACTGTTACATGAGCATGTGCAAAACATACAATTTCAGACCGTAACATCAGAGGAAAATAGCCAGAATTAGCTCTTGTGAAGGACATACAGGTGGAAGCAGGGGAGAGTTTGTTTAGGGGATGTACTGAGGTCAGGGCAGGCATCTAGAACCTTCTGAAGCCAAGGCCCATGTGGTCACCTGATCACTTTTGAGCCTGGTTGCAGCAGCACCTGTGCTGAGGCCCCTAGCAGGAGCACTTGCTCTCTGTCCCCTTCCGGCAGAACTTCTAAGTTGTTGTGTTCTGATTTGTGTGTACGTATGACATTAAAAATTTTCCATCTTGCGTTGGCAGGCCTGAAGGCGGGAGATGAGATTCTTGAGATCAATAATCGTGCTGCTGGGATGCTGAACTCATCTATGCTCAAAGATTTCCTCTCACAGCCCTCCCTGGGCCTACTGGTGAGGACCTACCCGGAGCTGGAGAGCGGAGCAGGGCTGCTGGAGAGCCCACCGCACCGAGTGGACGGACCTGCGGACCTGGGCGAGAGCCCACTTGCCTTCCTCACCAGCAACCCAGGTAGGGCCGTGTCCCCGGGGGGCCTGGGAGGTGTGCCATGAGACTTCCTCCCTCAGGCAGGCCTGTGATGTGTGTGAGTTGGGCTGATTACTGACCCCGTGCTTCCTGTTGAAATCCCAAAGGGGCACCGAAACTGTTTTTGTCCTGGAATAACCGTTTGGTTACAAATTTCCCTGTCACCCAACCAAAGCTTTCTAGTGCTTTTGCTCTTTGGAATCTTGAAGACAGGCGGATGGGTAGAGGCCACTGTCTGTCTTGGCTATGGACAAAGAAAAGGTGCGGGAATCGTAAGATGTTGCAAGCCTGGCTCCTACCCTGACCTTCCCTGTCACCATCCCCAAAGCCACCCAGCCCTGCTTTTCCTGCTGTGTATGAGAAGCTCGTGAGTTGGGATGGCGGGGGTGGAAATGCGTGAAGAGTTCTTTGGCCCAATGGACTTGGGCTCATCCCCCTTAAAGTCTGAACACCCGCACACCCGCAGGTGCGCAGAACCCGCTGCCCTATCCCTTCTGCTGCTCTTCCTTTCTCTCCTGCTCACTCTGGCATCCTTGTGCTCATTCTAATAGAAGCAGCTTGAGTGCTCCCTGCCCTTGGGCATCTTCCTGGGACCCCACTGAGTTTGCTCCCTCCCCTGTGCCCCCCTGAGCCTGCAAATGCATCTTTCCTATGGGCCCAAGCTCTGTAATACCATCCTTCCTTGCTTGTGTCTTCCAGCACTGGATTTCTGCTCTTCACCTTTATCTCCTGGCTCTTTGCACGTAGCTCACTATACGAGTGACCCTTTCTATTTTCAGCAAGAGAGAGAATGAGCAAGGGAACAAGTGAACAATGTAGATTACTCTTGCTTATTTCTTTATGGCCTGGTTCTGGGACTTGGATCCATTTAATAAGTTGGATTTTGGAGTTATTTTCTTTTCATGGCTTAGGTTAAAAAAAATGGCTTTTTTAGTTTCAGGAAACATCTCAGTTGTAGGTACTTGGGTATCTTTCCATACCATTGTTTTTCAAATTACCTTCTGAAGTTTGGCTGGGTGAGAAGAAGCCCTGTGACCGGTCATTCTTTCGTTCAGTGGCTCTCCGGAAGAATTTGACAGGTTGCAACTTCAGAAAATTGATTGTACTTACAATTATTACTTCTTATATCACTGCGGAACTCCCACCCAACCATGTTTCTAAAAAGTGGCTCCCATGAGTTGTATCCCCTGAATAAAAGGAGTGGAGACCACAGAAGCTGTTCTTGTATGTGGCCACCAGATGGCAGGCTGGATCCCACAAAACTCAGTCCATGAGTTTGTTTCAGGAATGTGGCTGAGATACAGTATTATGTCAGTTTGTATTATTTAAAGGATTTTTAAATAAGCTTGGAATACATGCCACAAGCCACAGCATGTTTTCTTTTTTTTTTTTTTTTGGTATCGGGGATCGAACTCAGGTCCTTGCGCTTGCGCAGCAGGCAGCGAAACCACTGAGCTCAATGCCCGGCCCCCACAACATGTTTTCTATCTGCACCCTTGCTGTGGAGCACGGATGAAAAGCTGGAATTAGCAAACTACAATCCACAAACCAAAGCCAGCACCTGGCTTGGTTTTGCAAATAAAGTTTTCCTGGGACTCAGCCACACCCATTCATTCACCTCTTGTGTCTGACTGCAATTTCATTGCAGTGACACTGTAATTGTGCCAGGGACAAAGTTTGCTGTCTCCTGATAAAAACTGGGGCTGACATTCCTTTTGTTTCTTTAAAGATGATCATCTTTAATGTTCTGGTTTCTTTCTTTTTTAAAAAATTGTGTAATATGTATGTGTTTGGGTATTGTGTCATTAAAAATTGCCTGGTATATACATATCTGTTTAAGAAATACCTGAGTGTATTCTGTGTATACAGCAGCAGTCCTATCTTTTATGTGATGAAGTTTAAACTCATCTGGCCTTTACATCCTACATCTTTAGATTTATTCATTCATTTGTTTTTTCCCCAAAGAAATGGTGATAATGTGAACCTCAGGCATCCTGCCCAGGTCTCTGCCTGTCTGCTTTCTGGTTGCTTCCACTTCCTAGTCCCTATTCCACGGTGAAAGATAAAAGAGGATGCAAGTAAACAGGATAAAATAACGCGTAAGATTGTTCCATAATGAGACAGGAAATAAAGCCACATCTACAGACAGCTGCAGTTAAAATAAAACACGACTGAGAAAATTTGTACAATGGCAGGCTGGACTACTGCCTTGGCCTAAATTTAGAGGTGGCTAATAATAAACATCTTGAGTGGCAGGTTTGAGGTCCGGTGTGGGACCATCTGAAGGTGATCACTCTGACTAGGAGCTTTGGGGTGAGTTTCTCAGGGACCCTGAGGTTCACATCAGCCTGGCTGGTGCCCCTCTGCTGAAGGTTGGCTCTGCATAGCTTTTTCTGCCTCTCAAGTTCAGTTGTGTGGAATAGCTATCCCTCCCTGAGGACCCCGGGGAAAACATGTGATTCACTGTCAAGGTTGGGTTGTTTCTGGACCTCTTTCTCAGGTACAGGTTTGTTTCTTCTATGTAGAAGCATCGCAACCTGGTCGCTGAGAGCAGGCTCTTGAATCAGATTCCTAGGGATTTGTGTTCATTTCGATGTTAGCGTCATGACTCTGAACAGGTCTTGTGATTCCTCTGCCTTATCGTTCCTCGCTACACACTGCCACCTCACTAAGTTGTGATTAAATGAGTTACTAAAGTGTTTAGAATAATACCTACTAAGTGCTCAGTAAATGCTTTGTTTCTAAGGCCAGTCTTTTATGCGGGTCATGAAAATGTGGTCCCTAACCCAAAGTTTTCTTTTTTAATCTTTCTGCCTTCTCCATTTCCATCTGCAGCAGTTGAATTGCCTGACAGTTAATTTTATGAGCTATACCTCGCTTATATTTTCCTTTCCCAGGTAGAAGAAAATGAATTCTGTAGCCTTGAATACTGAGGTCCCAGAGTCCCATTTCCAGAGCTCGTGAATCACTCATCTGGGGTGGGCTCTGGGTTTACATTCCCTGTAGTGGTGGCTTCAAACTCCTCAGGTGATTGGAAGGTAAAGCTGCAGTTGGGAGCCATTACCTTGGGAGTCACCAGCTTTCCTGGTTATTGGTCTTGTTTGTTTTTTTTTTTAATTTCCTGGTGACATTCAAACCTGTAATTTGTTAGTAACATTGCAGAATCTGCTTCCCTAAAATTTTTGTGATGAAAATCTCTTAAGTGTCCACTGAGTGTGTTCTCCTATTTTGATTCAAGGAGGAAGCCTGGTGTGTGGGTTTCCTGGTTGGTTTAGGAAGCCAGGGTGTGGCCAAGGACAGTCTATCCTACATGTTCTCTCTGAGTCTCAGTTTCTTGTCCTTGGCTATTTGCCCTCTGTTCGTTCTGGCTGAAGTCTCACTGGAGCTGCTTTCATCTATTTAGTTTTTAAACCCTGTTTACCCAAATACTACTAGGATGTCCAGGACTAAAAAAAAAAAAAAAAAAATCTTTCAGTGGCCGTTATTCTAGGAAGAACCTCAAGGTGAAGGGGAAGCTGGAGTAGGAAGTCACAGACTGAGGCCTGCGTGAGGTTCCAGAATGCCCCTCTCCTGTTCTTGTGCAATTTATTTTGACTGCTGCTCTCATCTCTAATCTCATCTCTAGCACAGTTGACATTTTGGGCCAGATTCTTCTTTGCTGTGGGGAGCTGTCCCGTGCATTGGTGTCTGGCAGGATCTCTGTAAGCCACTACAAGGCAGTGGTGCCCAGCCCCGAGTTGTACCCAACCGAAATAGCTTCAGACATCCAGTCATGACTCAGGTGGCAAAATCTCCCCTCATTGAGAGCCTCTGTCTGGGTTTACCGGAAGGTACACCTGTGTCACCCTTTGGGAACTATTTCTGTGAACATCAACATAGGAAAGCACATATGGACCTAAAAGAATGTTTAAAAAGTTTTAACTCATTTAGTGAGAGACTTCCAACACAAATTTCCTGACATCTCTTGTCCCCCCTTTTTAATAAGGGAATCAAGAAAAAAAAGTAAATGCTTATTCTGACTGTTGGCCCAAAGGGGAGTAAAATTATTGAGGGCGAGGGTGTAGAACATAAAATTCACAACCGAAAGGAAGATATTGCCTTCAGTAATTATGTGAAAACCCAACTTTTATGCAAATTATAAGAATCACAGTTCAAGCGGCATCCTTGGGGTCTTTCCAAGGTTTCAAGTGTCTGTTTGTCTCCCTTGTTTTCAGTTCCGGGTTCAGGGCTAACATTCTTTTTTGTGGAGAATGGCATTTTGAGGTGAATGCCTCGAATTCCACTTGTTCAGCTGGGACAAAACAGGTGCCTTGGTTTATCTCAATGAGTACCTCATGTTACAATAAAAGCACCAGGGCTCCAGGGATAGAGATTGCTTCTTACTTGAAAAATAGTTATTCTTGCATTTGAGCTAAAGAAAGCGGAGAGTCTGTGGCTAACAGCAGGCCCACGACACATTAGAGACAGTTAGGGACTGGCAGCCTTAGACTTGTGGAGTCAGATCCTCTGATGAGCCTCGGAACATCTGTCAGCTGCCAAGTGGAAGCTTCTGGGCTCCGGGTGAGTGCAGATGTCCCTCCTGCAGGAAGTAGATTAAGCAGCGTTTGTTTAACAGGAAAGACTGTCTGATTGCCATGAAAGTCCAAGGCACTTTGCTTCGGAGTGGGGAATTGTTACCACCAGTCATGGGCAGCTGCTAGATTTGCCCTAGCTGCACGTGCTTCTGGATAGTACTCATAAAGTGGAAGGTTCTATTTTGGTCTGATGTTCCATGGAGATTGTCTGGGGCTGGATTCTGAAAACCAGAGACAGTCAGGCAGCAGGGAGGGGCGGCAAAGAAAGAGGAACGGCACAGATTTATCTTCCTGCAAACAAATATGGCCCAGAGTTTCAGATTCCCTGAAGTCTCACAGATACCAGGCAGCACATGGTCCCCTGTTTGTTTGTCGATAAAATTCAGAGCCATGTGTGCCTTGGAAACTGCGTGCTATGCTTTTTATCACGTTGCACATGGCCTACTATCTGCCTGGCCTACTGTGGTGGGTGGGAGGGACCCAAATGCCAGTCATGACTTCCAGTGCAATTCAATTGATGACAACTGTCAAATCCTATGTATAGAAAAACATGTTGTTTTGGAGACTAAGAGCTACATTTTCATATTTCTAAAGCTCACTGATGTACCTTATATTTGATATTCATGAGCTCATCCAACAGGATGAGAAAGCCTAAATCTACACTTTGTATGGGTTTCAAAATTTTTGTAGGAAAAAAAGACACACTGAGATTTTGTGAAATTTGACTGGCAAAAAGTTATTTATCCAGTTAAGTTTACATTATTATGTTGTCCTGTTTTTTTCATAATGTATATACATATTTAGCTCTCCCGAATTTATATATACTGGATTTTCACTATAATGGTTTTCTTTTCTCTTAGCTATATTAGAGGGGTAGTAATTTATTTTTATCTTATGTATTATGAGTGTGTTTATACAGAATTCTTATAATCCTGTAACAGTAATATAACAGAAGAGCAAAAATAAAATAATATCATAATAATTGAATCCCAGCTGAGCATCTCCATTGGGAGCCTGACCTTTTCTTGCCCCACCTCCAATCATTTTCTCCCACAGAGATTTAAACTCAGGTGTTAATAATGAGGGCCTCTGGGCAAATGTGTGAAATGGAGACTTTTTAACACTCATTGCTCATATAGCTCATCGGGTGAGGATTTTTTTTTCTTCCTTTGATAAATTCCATAAGAAGCCAAGTGAATCAGTCTAATCCAAGAAAATGATAGGTAAACCTCAGTGTAAACTTACATTGTTGTGTTTGTTCTGCCCTGAATCTCATTGTTTTCTTTATGCTATGTGAGGTGTACTACTTGCAAAGGTTTTTCATCCATAAAACATTATTAAAAGGCAAAGAAATGATTTCAGCTGTTCTCAACAACAAGTGTTACTTGTAGCAGTTTTTTAGATGACCAGTAGGTCCTGTCCTTGGGAGCCCTCAGTCCTGTCTTTGGTTCCTCTTTCTCTGGGTACTGCCAGCCTCCTGTGGATCCTTGGTCCCTATAGAGATCAGGCCCTGGTCCCTGTCTTGTGGGCCCCCACTTCTGCCAGACCCCATGCTCAGTGTGGGATACAGATGAGTAGGTGTGCTCTGATTACTTCATTGGCCCCCTTTAAGACTTATTTTTGGCTCTTCCCTATTTGATTGTTAGCAGTGCTGTCTGTTACCACGTTGTTTCCTTGTAAGGAAAACATGGGGTAAGATCGTTTGGACAAAAGGTGATAGTTCCTTCAGTGCCCATTGGTAGAGAAGAATCTCTGGCAGCCAAGGGGAAGCTGGAGTAGAAATTTGCAAAACTGTGTTTGGGTAGAGTTTCCGGAAACACCCAACAGTAGTTTGTAAATCTGTCAGTAATTTATAAGAAGCCTGTAATGCTGGGGGTTTCAGAGAAGGTCCTAAGGCTTGGGAGGAAGATAATGTCCTTTACTACCACTTGAATTCCCCTTTTCCACCATCCTGCTATCTTTCTTCAAGTGTGCCACTGTCAATTTCTGCCTCTCCAGCTTTCTTCCATTACTAGATTCTCTCTAATCATTTCATGGTTATCTGCTGCTGGGGGACAAACCATTCCAGGACAGCTCTTTCGTTCACCTGCTTCTCTGTGGCCCAGCAGTCTGGGCCAGGCTCAGCAAGTTGGTTGTTCTGCTGTCCTCTCCTGGCATCACCACATGGCCACGTTGCAGGTACCTCCTCGGCTGCATCTGGATTTGTATTGGCTTTGCTCAAGTGCTGGGTGATTGGTCAGCTCCTGTCCTTATGGCCTGTCATCCTGGACAAGACCAGGAATGGCAAAGCCCCCTGAGGCCTTGGCTCAGAATTCACTGTGACTCAAAGTTGCATTCCTCTGGACAAAGCAAGCTACATTCACGAGGCTGGGAATAGGCTCAGGAGTCTGTGCTTAGGGGAATGGGATGGATTGCCTTTGTCATCTTTGTATACTGTCTGTCGAAAATTGCACTGTCCTTTCTTATTCTCTCTTGCTCCCATTTCATTAGCTTTTATCTTTAGCCAAGAGTGGACAGCATGGCTTAATAGGCAAAATACAAAATATATACTGTAGAATCAGATATACTTAGCATTATTGGTTTATATTTCAGACATTAATATTTTGCTAGTTATATGTATTGAAGATAACTTTTCTCAGTGTAAAACTTGTCTTTTTGGATTTATGGTAACTTGATGAACAAAAGTTTTACATTTTAGTAAAATATGATTTTCAATCTTGCATGGTTTCTTCTTCTTTTTTTTTAGTGGTTCTGAGGATCGAATCCAGGACCTTTGCACTACACTACATCCCCAGACCCCCTGTCCGTTTTTATTTTGAGACAGAGTCTTGCTAAGTCAGTTGTTCAGGCTAGGCTTGAAGTTGGCAATTCTCCCTCTTCAGGTAGCCAGAGTGCTGAGATTACAGGCAGGCGCTACCACATTCAGCTTGGTTTGTACTTCTTATACCTTGATATGTGTGGGATTAATGTGCTCTAAGGCAACACTGTCCAATAAACCTAAATTAATTAAAATTTTTATAAAGAAGTCCTCTTCTCTGAAGACGTGAATATCATTTGTGTTATCAATTTTTTAGTTTTATTTTATTTTTCATTGACACATCATACATACCTATGGGGTACAATGTGATGTGATACATGTATACATGGTATGATAATTAAATCAGGGTAGTTAGTAAATCTGTTCCCTCAAAAATTCATCATTTCCTCTCTTCTAGCTATTTTGAAATACACAATACAATACGGTTAACTGTATTTGACCAATGTGTTTTCTTGTAGAAAGATTTACAGCTTGGTCTACATTCTGGTTTATGCCTAACAGTTACTGATTTTGTGGATGGTGTGTGTTAGGATCCAGTGTTCTGTCTTTTTGTGTGGGTAGTTCACTGTGTTAGCAACATTTATCAGATGTTCCATTCCTTCCCCACTAATCTGCATTGTACACTGCTGTGTGGCATACGTGCACGCCCTGGTGAGGCTGTCTGTCACCCTGTTCTGCACTTCAGTACTCTGTTGTAACCTTGTGTTGAGATCTTACAGGAAGAGTATCCCAATCTTGCTTTCCTTCTCCAAAACTGTCTTTGATATTATTAGTATTTTATCCTTTTGTAAAAAATGAATTCCAAGGAAAATGCTGTCGTTGTGATCTTTATGAAAAGGTGAATAGGCATTTACCTAATAGATATTACTAGTTGACACAAGATTGTGCCTTAATTGTATGGCCTATTTGGATAAATTGCTAAACATTGAGTGAAATGTGTATCCATAATCCTTAGGAAAAGAGTTTGAAATTTATTTGTGGGTCAAACTTAATAATTATTGATATTTACATATTCTGTATCTTGACTAAATCTATTATGTCTGTCATGTATAGTGCTCTTTGCATTTGTCTAATACATTTCCCATCTTTCTAATCTACTGTCTTTTTGTTTAGCTCTATTTCTTGTGTGTAGCATGCAGCTGGAGTTCATTTTACATTGTTTTTCTAATCTCAGCATGAAATGTAAGTGTTGTGCTTAGTCTGTTTACATTTATTTCGAACATCCATTTTTTTTCTATTTCTTTCTGTGTTCTTATTTAGCTCTGTCTTACTCTTTTTTCCTTCCCTTTCCTGTCATCTTCTTGATTGGATTTCTACTTTCAACCTATATAATCTATTTTTATTCTTTAGTGGTTGCTCTTAAAATTTGAACATGCTGTCTAACAAAAAACAAAGTTAGTCTTTCTACTTTCCTCCTGAAACATAAAATTAGCATCAATTGCCTTAAATATGATTGTCCCTACCATTCTTTTATTTGCATCTTATATTTTTTCACCCTCAAAGGCATTTTGGGGAGGTGGGAAGATTGTTTTATATTCTGTGTTTTATATACTAAGACTCACTTATGTGTATGTCAGCCCTTCATTGTTTCAACTTGTATATCAGATATCTAAGTTATATATTTTTAAATTTTAAAAATGTTTTGCAAAATGCGTCTATTAGAGAATTTTTTTTTAGTGTGGTTCTGTTTGCAATAAGCACTCTGTTTCTTGAAAGTCATTACAATCTCTTTCTTCAGTAGTTTTTTATTTACTTTGGGGAAGTGTGTTAGGTATGGAACCCAGGGTCTGTCATGTGCTAGGCAAGCATTCGACCACTAACCCACACCCCCAGCTCCCTTGGTTAGCATTTTAGCTGGAAATGCAATTCTATGCGGACAGTTTCAACATTTGAAGGTCTGTACGGATAGATCTTCCAGTCTTCTCTTTTTTACTTCTACTTACATTCTTATCCATTGAGTGTTTCCGTGGCTCAGCTCTTGTTCCTAGAAATTCTATCAGTTAGCCAATTTTTAAAAAAAAAAAAAATCTCTTGTTGTTGCTGTTTTGTTAATAATTTCAGCCAAGCCATTTGACATTCTGCGTGTGGTTACTACAGCATCGTCCCTTGGGCTGTTTCCTATGTTCCCCATGCTTGATGCCTCTCTGTGGCTCACAGTGACTTGTTCTTTCTGTGTTTTTAGTGTTGGGTTATAGGTTCCTGCCTGACTGAGCTTTATCTCTGGGCATTTTAGGACACCATTGTAAGAGAGAATCATCCTTCCAGGACACATTGGTTTCTGCTCCTGTCGTATGCCCTTGAAACATAAATCCAGAAGGACAGTGAGGCACTTCCTCAACTTGTGGCTTCCAGGATGCAGTGCCTGGTGTAACCACACTCCAAACACCCCAAGGCCAGCCCTGTGATCGCATTCTTGGGGAAGAAACTCACCCTACTCCCTTCCTATTCCTTCCCAACGTATAGGCAGAATTAGAAAGCTTCCTTTTGCCACTGAGTGCTTCTTTCTGTTTATCTTTTAATACTGTTTTAGAATAAGGGGTGTAGCCCCTGTGTTAGTCAGCTTTCTTTCACTATAACAAATACCAGAGAAATTTAGAAAGGGGAAAGGGTTGTTTTAGTTCCCAATTTGGAGGTTTCCATCCCTGACCCATTGGCCCACTTGTTGGGGAGCCGGTGGCAGGGCAGCACGAAAACTGTCCCGCATGGCCAAGAAGCAAAAGGCAGGATGAGCAAGTGGCCAGGTCCATGTGACCCCGATGATCTCAGGCTTCTTGAGATCTCTGTCCTTCTCCCTGTCCTTATTGAAGGTTTCTCAGTCCCCAACAGCACCCCTCTGGGGACCAGGCATTTAATACATAGGCCTTTTGGGGAGAGGCGTTTAAGATCCAAACTCTGGCACCCCTTAAAGTGACCCTGTGAGTGTGAATAATTCACTCCTGACTCCCCACATTGTACTGACCTGGGGTCTCTTTTCTCTTTTATGGCTTTGAAGTTAAAACCCAGAGCTACAGTTCTGGGGGCCCTAAGCTGGGGATGCTGCTAGCATGAAGTGTGAGGGTGCATTTGAGATGGTCAAGTAGTAAACCCAGGGATACTAGTGCCAGGTGCAGGCTGCCGTCCTGAAAGAAGCCTCACTGCTGTCACCAACGAGCTGACATCCTCTCCGGGAAATGCCCTGGGTTGAGCAGTGATGGGTACATTTGGGGCTGCCATGATACGGGCCTCATGCTTCTTTAGCTTCTTTTATCTTCTTCATCTGAGGTTCTGGGGATTTCTTAAGAGTTCAGTTCAGATATACATTTAAAAAGGCTATCTGCTATCTTTTATTTAGCATTTCTAACTATTTTACAGAAGTATGGTTTCCTTTTCAGGATACCTAGCATACAGTATTGTTAAAAATGAAAATCCTTTCATTGTTTCCCTGTGAACATCTGCTGTGTTCTGGGCATTCAGTTAGACAGCAGGGATATGCAGACATAATGCTTGGTTGCAAGGCCCACAAATCCTACCTCTCTGGGAGGGCGCCCCCCTCAGGTGAGTAGCCAGGCTGTTCTGCAAGTAGTGCTGAGCATGCGTGTTCCCTGTAGTCAGAGCTGAGTGCAGTTAACAGAAGGTCCCTAAATGAGCATCTCTTCCACACCAAGGATCAACTTGCACTTTCTTCTGGCTCCAGGATAGAATATTATCCCCATACAAAGTGTTCAATTAGTTTAGTTTCCAACGGAGGTGACAAAGATAATGTCTTCCAGGTTGACTGAGCCCTTTTCTTTGACTGCTCCACCATATTGTAGATGGAGTGAGTGATGAAGAGAGGTGCTAGAAAATCCACCAGCCGGAGCAAGACAGAAAGCTCCAAGCCATAGAATGTGCACACATCCAGTTGGTGCTTCTTTCTAGGGAAGAGGAAAGAGACCACAGGAGGCAGAGGTCTGTTGCCCCTCTAAGTTTCCTGGCACATTGGGATTTGAGTAGAAAGTGATGCCAAGCAGTTTATAAGTAGTGGTGTCATGGGAGTATGGCAGCCACTTCGAAGACTGTATCAGTCTGTTAACTATTGCTGTGACACAATATCTAAGGTGTACTTCGCAAGGAAATTTACTTAGTTCACAGATCTGCACACTGCAAGTCCAGGATCAGGTAGCCCCAGGTTTTCAGTCTCTGCTCAGGGCTTTATGGTGGATGGCATTACAGTGACAGGGCCGGTGTGAGAAGAGACCATATGGTGGGACAAGAAGCTGGATTCCTGGGCCAGTCTTGGTCTCTTCAGTCAACTTGCTCTTGCCAGAACTAGCTCACTCCTTGAGACCAGCATTAATCCCATTGGCAGTGCCGCCAATAACCTAATTATCTTGCACTAAGCCCCCGTTCTAAAGGTTCTACCACATCACCACTGCCACACTGAGGACTGGGCCTCCAGAACCGAAACCTTTGGAGGACACACTTAAACCACATCCAAACTGCAGCGGAGGCAGAAGCTTTCATCCAAAGCATCAGAAGGAGGCTCCCTCTGCTCTCTTTCCTTCTCTTTTACCTGGCTGTTGTGATGGTGCTGAGGGTCCAGTGCCTGCCATATTCTAAGACAGCGATTCTCAAATCACTGGATTTGAGCTAGAGAATTCAGCTAGAGAAGGTGTTCAAATGTTAAAGTCTTCCTACACTAAGTGTGGTCTGTGGACCTGCAGTATTGGTCAGTACCATTTGGAGCTAGTGAGAAGTGTGGACTCTTAGGCCCGATTCTGTATCTACTGATTAAGCTTCTACCTTTAACAGCATCCTCAGGGGATTCAGATGCTTGGTAAATGTGAGAAGCCTTCTCGATAAAAGTGATTCTGATCACCTCTCCTTGGTGCAGGGAGCCACTGCAATGAAGCACTGTAGTAGAACTACGAAAGGAAAGCAAGAAAGTTGCCCGTATCTTTCCTCAGAAGATGGTAGGAAGAGAAGGTAGTGTAGGACAGTGATAGTTTGCCAGATTTCGTTTAAAAAAAAAAAAAAAGGCTCTGTGGGATTTTTCAAGTAATGCATACAGTCATTTTTGCTGGTGCTGCCTTTTGCTTTTATTATTACTATTCTTATTATTGTTTGGTACTGGGAGTTGCAGTAAAGCCACATCCTTGGCCCTTTTTAAATTTTGAGACAGGGTCTCACTAAATTGCCCAGGCTGAACTTGAACGTGTAGTCCTCCTGCTTCAGCCTTCTAGAATGCTAGGATTATAGCCATGTACCAGCCACACCTTGCTATTCAATTTTTTTTTTTTTTTTTTTGGTACTAGGGATCGAACTCAGGACCTTGCGCTTGTGAGGCAAGGGGCAGAACCACTGAGCTAAATTCCCGGCTCTATTCAATTATTTTTTAATAATTAATGAACCAATTTGTTTATTTACTGATTATAAGTTATTTAATTGCATCAGTTTATGACATGTTATCTATCCTTATCAGTTTGGTTATAAATCATTTTTCTTTTAGCTTGGGCTGTGCTTTACTCACTTTCCTGTCACTGTGACACAGTACCCAACAGCCACTATGTAACAGAGGAGAAGTTTATTCTGGCTCCCATTTTCAGTCCATAGTTCATAGCTCTAAGACAGGAAAGGCATGGTAGAAGGGTCTGGTGCAGGAAAGCTGCTTACTTCATGGCAGGCAGGAAGCAGGGATCAAAGAGAGGAGCCCAGGAGCAGGATATAACCTTCCAGGTCACATCCGCAGAGGCCTGCCTTCATCCAGGCTCCACCTCCTAACAGCAAATCAGCTATAGCCTCATAACCCAATCACCTCTGTAACCTCACCACTGAACACATGTGGCTCCTGGAGGGCATCTAGATCTAAACCGTAACAGGCTCCTTAACAAAATACCCGAAATGGCGTGGCTTAAACAGTAACCATTTATTTCTCTCAGTTCTGGAGGCTGGAAGTTCTACTCCGGTGCTGGCCCATTCAATTCCCTGGTGAGGGCACTTTTCCTGGCTTGCAAATAGCTGGCTTCTCACTGTGTGTGTTGATGGAGACAGAGACTCTACCAGCTTCCTCTTTTTATAAGGACATTAACCCTATCATGGGAAACCCACCCTTCATGATGAAAGGTGAACTTTATTATCTCCCTAAAGCCCCACCTTCAAATACCAAATCACATTGGCATGGGGGGCCAGGGGTTCAACATAAATCAGGGAGGGCACAAGTAATTCAGTCTGTAACAATTGTTATTGTACAAAAATGCAATGTGAAGTCAGAATAGCAGTGGTAACAATAAAATCTCCCATTTATGGAGCCAAGTTCATGGGTGGTACTTGGAGGATCTAGCAACACACCTACAGGTCATGAGATCACCTGCATGTCCCCATCCCACAGGCGTGGCTCTTAGCAATTGCCACACACAGTGACCCCTGCTTTCTTTTGATTTTGTGTGACAGGACACAGCATTTGCTGTGAGCAGGGCAGTAGTGCTGAGACTGCTCCAGAGGAGACTGACGGGCCAGACTTGGAATCCTCTGATGAGACGGACCACAGCAGCAAGGTGAGAGATTTTCATTTGCACATCTCACGTCTTGAGTCACCAGAGTCACAGCTGACACGCCAGCTCTGCACCCGGCTATGGCTCCATGGCCTCTCGACAGGACAAGGTGTTTTTACCTCGGGGAGGCCGCTGAATAGCAGGATTTGAAACCCACGTTACAGCCTTGATAACAAACCATACAAGAGAGCAGGGGGCAGAAATCGCTTGTAATGAAATGAAGGCCCTTTAATTTCTTCACGGCTGGGCCTTCTGGTAAAGGCCATAACTTCATCCTATTTCCTTTTTATGTCTTCACCAGTTTAGGATGAAGTAGCACCCACAGCATGTGTGGATGAGGCAGCCTTTCTGGCTACTGTGGGTTTCTGCAGTGAGCTGCCTTTTTTAAAAAATTAATTTTATTGGTACATTTTAGCTATATAATATAATGACATTCATCATTGGAAATTTGTACCTTTATCTAATCGATCTTGGTTCTTATTTTTTCCCCTTCCCCGGACCTCCCTATTTACAGAGACTTTGTTTCCATTTTTTTCCTTTTCTCCTATTAATTCCATTCCCTTCTTTCCTTTCCCCAAGTGAGCTACTTTTGAGTGGTCTGTGTTTGGTTCTTCTGGAAGGTGCCCATTTTTTACATTAAAGAGAAAGAAACTTTTAAAAAATTATCCAAATAGATGGTTCTTCAGTTGATTACTGTGAGAAAAAAATTTTCTCCTGATAGTTTGGTGCAAGACACTGATACTATTGTGTGTGACTCATCACGCCTCTATTCTACTTTATGAAGAGCCTCTTTGTTTCACAGTCTTCAAAACACAACACGATTTGAAAACTCTGGTACCTAGATCCTAAATGCATCTTTCCAGAAAAGCAATTGTGTGCCTGTTGCCTTACTAAATTTTGGCATATTGATGTTGACCTTTCTGCCTGTCTCTCATTCTTTGGCTTGACTCTTACCAGCCTAAACTAAACAAATCACATAAATACAAATTATGACTCCAGTTTCTCATCTGAAAAATCAGAGTGATCCTTGCTTTTGCCAGGTGATTGAATTATTAAATGTGTCAGTGTAACTACGAGAGTACATTGATAATGAAAATATGTTATCCACATATGATTATATGAAAAAAACCTCCATTTATACATGTTTTCTATAGTTTCTATATTTCTGTTCTCTGTATTTACATATTTTTATAGGACTCCTTCATTTGACTGTCTTCAGTATCTCTTTTACCCATATTTGTTTCCCTTTTACTACCATAGGGCCATCATTTTTGGTTTCTTTTTAAGTTGAGCACAACATAAAATTAAGTATTTGAATGTAATGTTAATATTTATGGACTGAAAGACATCATGTTACTTGGTTATTAGTTAAAAAGCCCATCGGTGAAAATGCACACGAAGAACAAAACAACAACAAAAAACCCAAACAAAAAAATACCTAAGTTGCTTTTTATTTACATGGCCTCTAGGATACTTTTACTCACTTCCTGGAGGAGAGGATGAGACAGGGTGGAGGAGGTCAGAAGCCCCCAGGAGAAGTAGATATTTCTGGCGGGGTGTGGTGGCACATGCCTGTAATCTTAGCACTTGGAAGGCTGAGGCAGGAGGATTGCCATGAGTTTGAGGGCAGCCTGGACTACACAGCGAGACCCTGTCTCAAAAAAAAAAAAAGAAAAGAAAAAGGAATAGATATTTCTATTCTGCTGAAAGATATTTTGACGGGTGCTTATTAAGTTACTTCATTATAGGAATTAAAAGTGCCATTTTCTTTCTTTTCTTTTGGTGGTGTTGGGGGTTGCACTCAGGACCTCTCCAATAGTAGGCAAGTGCTGCTCCTGAGCTGTATCCCCTGCCTTAGAAATGCTATTTTCACTTCCTAACCGGATTTAAGAAAACAACTTTTTCCTGTATCTAAAACATTTATTTCAGAGTGCTTTTAAACTTGGATCATTTGCATTTCACTGTCTTAGCTCTAGGTTCTCCTCCCCTCGTGGTTTTGAGAGAGATCGTTTCCATTTGAAATACAGTGAGTCACGAGAGCTAATCTGCTCCTCCATAGAAGGTTCCAGCAAATCCGAGGAAGGAAGAGGGCTAAGGCCTCCGTAACTGACCCCATGGACCTCTCTGACCTCCTGGTTCTTCCCCGGAGAGCAGGGCCCCGGCACTTGCTTAGAACAGAGAGGGTCAAAGTCCAGACAAGTGATGTTCCTGGATTTCCCTACAGAAATTCCACAGTGAGCTTTTTTCGGTACCGGAGATCGAACTCAGGACCTTGTGCTTGCGAGGCAGGCAGTGGAACCACTGAGCTAAATCTCAGGCCCAAGATCTGAATATTTTTAAAGATCCTACAGTGGGCTGTTCTCATACACCCTTTTGGGACATTGAACTCAGGGAGCTCTGTGTAACAGCTGTGATTCAGGTATCATTGGCCTTATTGGAAATATTGTCATGCAACCCATGTTAGTTAATCAAAATGGCTTTTGATGGATTACATTTTTTGATCAGGATGTATGAAAGCAAAAATTTAAAATCATACCAGCAGATCTTGGTGACAGGGCCCTAGTGTGTATTATTAATAATAAATGAGAAATAATGCTAACTTAATGTTTTGTAAACAAGAGGTACTGTTCCATATTAACTCATTTCATTCCCACAACACTCCAGAAAGTTCCATATTAACTCATTTCATCCCCACAGCACTTCAGAAAGAGATGCTTTTATTTTCCCTTTTTTACAGAGGAGAATACTATAGCAGAGAGGTGAAGAGACTGCTGAAATTCACACAGCTCTGGTGGCAAAACAGGATGCGAACCCAGTTCAGTTCCAGACCTGGTTAAATCTACCTTCTGGTCAGATTGTTAAAGTCTGCTGTTAAGTACCAGGCTTCATAAAAGAAGGAATTAATTTATTAAAGTTGTTGGAGGCCCTTTAGCTACACAGCCACAGACCACTTTAATATCTTACTAAAGCTTAGTCGTTCTGAGGGTCTTTTTTATGATTTAAAGAGCAAGCAAATATTTTAACTCTCCTGAGTAATGTTAATTTTATTGTTGCATCTCCTGTATCAGTGTATAATTTTTTTAGAATAAAGGAAAAATTAATTTTTAAATAGTGTGCTGCCTAAACATGCAGGGCTGTACACACATTTGCTGGGAGTAGAGGTATACATAAGTAAATAAAGAGGAACAAGTAATCGCTTTTTATCCTGGGTGAATACCTGAGGCTGCTGATTTTTGTGGTTGTTTAGTCCTTCTTTCTAAATGAGCTGTTTCCCACAACCTTAGGCAGGATAGAGAATGCATGTTGGAGTTCTCCGGGTTTCTGGACTTTTTAAAATGACAGTTTTTGTTCTTTGTGGCTGTTAGGAGCTGAGCACATAGATGATTGTGTGGTTGTTGTTCAGGGGTGGTGGCACTGGAATGTCACAAGCATGGGGTGTGGTTGGGGCTGTCACGAGAGAGGCAGTCTGGTGGCCTCTCCTTTTGCCTGCCGCCCCCTTGCTCTGTGACCTGAGTGACAGCCTCAGGAAGCCTCATAGCCACTGGTCATTTGTTTCTGCGTCCTGGCTTCTAATTGGAAACTCTTGTGTCTGGAACTGAATGCTAATCAGCTCGGGTCTGGGGAGTCTTGTGTCAGGGACTTCCAGACCCCTGGAGCTAGCATTTCACTTCCCATTTAGCAAGTGTATGGAGGATCCTTTGCATGACGTTTCCATTCAGAACGACTTCTTTTTGTTTTTCATCCATGTTTTTCTTATCTCCAAAACGTCTGCCCGTAACTAAGGATTAGCACAAAATGTGGAAGCATGTAGTGTGAGGAGCGCCCACAAAGTTGTGTGAGCCTGGCAGGTTTAATATTCCTGTGCTGTGTGGGACCCGGCCAATCAGCTGATCCCGGGCCAGCGGGCAGGCTCCCCTCTCCGGGGAGGTGGGCTGGGCTTTGTTCTCCTGCCTGTTTGGCTTGCCCTTCCTGGAAGTTTTGTTGTTTAGCCAGGTGAAGTCAAAGCAGGAGTCCTTGTCTGTAGTGTAGCCTGACAGCCCTGCTGAGGGCGGGACGGGAGGCAGGTGCCTCTCCGGAGGCTGCTGCTGGCCGTCACTGCACTGAGATGTGGCCGCAGGTTTTCAAGGGACAGGCGGCATGGGGTGTCCTCGGGCGAAGATGCTCTCCGCGGAGCCGGGGGGCGTTTGGTGCACTCTGAGTATTTTAAGAAACTCCCGTGTCTGTCCTGGACACACGAGGTGGTAGAACAATTACCATGAGAATATATTCCTGACAATGTCTGCACTATGGAAAATAAAGCGCAAGGCCAGGATTGAGAACAATGACAAGTCTGGTGACTCTATCTATCGGACGCTTCACCTGGTGAGCATGTTTGCTGTTGTTGGAATCCTTTCTAGCCTTGTTTACGGTACAGCTTTCCGGTCGTGGTGATTATGCTTGTCCTCTTTCCCTATAATTTATCCATTTGCTCTCTGGTCTCTGTTGTTGACAAAAGATATATATTAGCAGTTTTTGGAGGGTTGAGGGTCAGTAGTGGGTGTGCAGTTGAATTTGCTTAGAATCTTTACATTTATCTATTGTTTCATATTTAAATGGAAGAATGATGTACATTTATAGTTTGCATTTTTTAAAAACTAATTGTCATTGGAATTTTTTCTCCTTTCTCTTGGCAATGGAGTGCATTTTCTGATATGTGGATGATTCTCTTCCATCCCCATCTCAGACTGGGAACTGGGAAGTGTAAGGTTTAGGTTCTTTGACTTTATTTCTGCTGATTTGAGAAGGAAGTGAATATAGAAGGATTGGCTGAGAAGATGTGTGAACACTTTCATGTTAACTGACCTATTTTGACAGATCAGTTCTAGTAAATGATAACTCAAATAGGAAATATGTGGCAGGTTAATGGCAAGAAATAATTTAACAAAATCAAATCAGACCTTTCCATAGTTTGTTGTTAGTGGCCGAATCTATCAACTATTAAAGTTTGTGTCATTTAATGGGTCTTTATACTTTGACAGTGAGTTTGCATAATTCACCCAAATAAGTCTTTGTCCTGCTTGGATGCTTTCTCTTCGAAGCTTGTACAAGAAGAGACTGAGAAGGTGATCGCTATAGAAACTACCCTGGTATACAATGGACACTAAAATGATGAAGTCATTTCTTTGGTGTTTGTCCCCCCAAAAAGCTTAAATAAAGGCTGTAAGATTTTAGGCCACTCTTGCCCCTTTTAAATCTGTGGGATGTGTTAAATCGGTCACAGTGAGAACAGCTTTAGAACTCTGCTCATCTGGGGGCAGAAATTGTCTTTAGTGGTTGCATAACAGGAAGCACTTTAAACAGCTCAGTCTCTTAAGTTGATAGTATGGCCTTAAAAGTCGGCTCCCCCCACCCCCTTTTGTACTTTCTTTTCATCTTTCCCAGGAGGAAGGAGATATTATAAACATCAAGCTTCATGCTGGCCTCAGTAAAGTGGCCCATTTCCTCTTACCATTGTCCCTGCTTTCTCAGCATGGCGGGTGGATGATTCTCAGTCCTGACAGCGAAGCAGCAGCTCAGCTCCCCTTTAACAGTTTAAACTCTCCAGTGCCTGTGAGTGCTCTGGTTTCCAGGGTGACCGCTTGCAGTCCTCACATGGGGAGAGACTTGTGCTTTTCCCACTTGGCTGTCTTCGCCTTGCAAGAGTCCTTAGTTAACTGCCCGGTGCCATGAGACCGGGCTTGCTGGAGCATGCTGGGAACCTCCCCCCACAGCTGCCTTGCTTTGTTGGTGGCTACAGTGTTTGGTGTGCAGGTGACCAGGTTGCCACCTCACCCTTCATGATGGAGTGGGACACTTTCCACCTCCTCTTGTCTGGCTTCATACCCACACTATGTTGACTTTGACCTAAATTAGAAGTTTGGCCAAGGGTGGTAAGCACATTTGAAAGCTGGCCTCAATAGGTAAAACCCCTAGCTTAGAGGTTATTCCAGAGAAGTCCTGCACACTTTCTGAAAAAAATATTTTGGGGCACTATTTTAATAAAATTCTCAAGCTTTATGACATCTTTACTTTTAAGTAAATTCTTTCCAAGCAGAAATTTTAAGAGCCTTGTAAATAAAACCCCTTGACAGTGGCTATATGTATTATAACTTGTGATTCTATAGTACTTTTTAAAAAATTCTCATTATATATATTGACAGTAGAGGTCACATCCATTTGGCCTCAGTTCCTTGGGATACTCCTGGAATCAGAGACAGTGAGTAGGGTTGCCAGTGGGCACATGGCCTTCCCCTTGTTCAACCTCAGGGACTACCAGGCTGAATCTCTCATTGGCTGAGGAATGAGTCTAACAAGGAAGGGACACCTTGGGCTCTGAACTCTCCCACCAGGACCCCACGGAAATTGTAGGTGACCCCTGAAAGGCTAAGGGTACAGTAGTCTTCCTTAATTGTGGGGGATATACTCTAAGACCCCTGGTGGATAGCACCAAACTATATGTGCCATGTTTATTCTTATATATGTACCTGTGATAAACTTTAATGTATAAATTAGACACAGTAAGAGAGTAACAACTACTAATAAAATAGAACAATTATAACATGTAAAATATAATTATACTATACTGTAATAGAAGCTACGTGAATATGGTCCCTCTCTCCTGCAAGACTCAAAACAAATACAGTGGTACCTCAGTTCACGAACACTTTTGTTTGTGAACAATTTGGTTTGTAAACAGAAACTTTTGGCAAAATTTTGTTTTTGTTTGGGAACCCTGCATTGGTGATGAACATGACCTCGGCCATCTTTCCCACACAAACATGAACATGACCATTTTTTCCAGAATCGTGGAGTGAATTATTTGTGAACCAAGGTACCACTATGGTATTTTCTGACTGCAGGTAACTGAAACCTCACAACGTAACTCTACTTTGTTATTTGGGTAGTGTGTGGGGGGTTGATAAACCAGGACTGCCTTTGTGGGGTCTGCATCACCAGGGTGCCCGAGGTGGGGGAAGAGGGAGTAGCTCAGTGGAGAGCACCAGAACCCAGTCCACATCTCACTGGCCTGACAACCTCCCAACCAACCCCTACCTCGGAGGTAGTGAACTTCACACAGGCCAAGCCAGCTGCTCGGTCGACCCTCTTGAAAATAGAACTCTCACAGTACAGTATTTATGGTGACATAGAGAAGACAGGACTCCAGAAACCCTATCCCATGCATTCGGTCACTTTACTGAGACGTGGCCAAAAAATGGTAACACAGCCTTGTGAGGAGAACTGGAAGCACAAGGGAGGTGTCTTGGAATTTCCTGTCCTGGAGATGTGTCAGGCCCTACATTTTTAACTTTTCCCTTTTGTGAAGTCAAGAGACATGCTTAGAACAATATACAAAGATGTCAGTTTCACTTGGACAGTGTTTCTGAGTAGTAAAAGAGTGGTTATGTTCACATTGCCTCTCATGGACTGCAGTGATGGGTAGACTGGTCATGAGTAGTGGTTTCGTCATTAATTTGTGTGCAGGACAGAAAGCTGGGGTTACAGAAGGACTGTTTAGAAACATGTTGTGTAAGCAAAGGCATCACTTGTACATTTGTTGCATTAGGATCCTTTGCTGGGTATCAAATCCAAGCAACAAAGGAGAGTTTGAGTTAAGATGGAGCACAGGACAGTTAGTTGTCGATTGTCATCAACTGTCCATCCATAAGATTTTCATTTTGCTTAGTGTATTTTTCACCTCATCACAGCTGTTTGTAAGGAGCTCATTACATACTGCACTTATCATTGGATCATCAAAAAGACACTTGAATATTTTGCTGAAATGAGTATATTTATTCCTTTTTAATCTTTAATATGCAGCCTTATTTGACTGTATATTCAATTAGGACCCCGAGTTATTAAAATCCTATCATAAGTAAATAAAACCATAGCTTATGTCCAATGAAGTAAGCTTGAATTAAAAACACGTACTTTCTTTTTTGAACAGCCTTATTTTGAGACATAATTTGCATACCATATAAGTCAGCCCATTAAGGTGAAGTTTTCCATAGTCACCTAAGGGAACATTCTTTGTAGGATATTCAGTTTCTGAAACACACAGTTCCGCAGAAAACATTAAATAGTACCATTGACAGGTGAGTTTTAGAATTAGTGCCAGCAATGAAGAAGCTGTAGTGATTATAAGAGAATGTGAATAATAAGTATGTGGATTTGGGTCTCTGTTCTGCCCTTTCCTATCATGATTTTGTGGCTAGTACATCCTCCTGAGGTTCCCATTCCTTGCTCTGGTTCTGTCTTTGTTCTCTTTTGCATATGCTAATACAGGGAAGTCTCCTTAATGTTAGGTGCTTTGCTGCCCCATGTGCAATGCTGACCTTGCCTTGCAGCTCTGTGTCCTAGTTACTGCATTAGGAAGGGTTCTCTTGTTCTTCCTGGGCAACAGAGAAGGAATTCTTTATCTGCACCAGTATTTACCGGAAGTATGTATTTTGAGCCTAGGGTTGACTTAGTGGGTCCCAGCAAGGCAGAGAAGTGCACAAAGACAGCCACTGTCCTTCAGGAGGTCTCCACCTACTGTTTATACACTGGTGCTTCTGGGCAAATTAGCTAGGGTTTGTGTTGCAAGATAGCTTCTGGAGCAGTTCTGTAAAGAGCCTTTAAAAACACTGATATCCTGCACATCACACCACAGAAATTCTGATGGAAATGATCCGAGGTGGGTGCTGGGCACTGGGATGTTTAAAAATTTCCCAGGTAACTGGGCTTGGCAACACACACCTGTAGTCTCAGCGCCAGGAGGCTGAGGCAGGAGGGTCACTCTGAATTTGAGGCCAGCCTGGGCTACATAGTGAAACCCTGTCTCAAAACAGACAACCCCACCCCAAGTGATTCTAACGTGCTCTGAAGTGGAGATCTACTGATTCCAGTAGTTTCCCAGCAACCCACGCTTTGGAGAACTGTTGTACTGTACTCAATAGGCTAGAATTTCAGAATCCAGAACTTGAAAGGGATCACAAGATCACAGGCAGCCTGGGGTCTTCTCTGATCACCCCTAGGGGTGACCCTCAGGTGGGTGGAGGCCGAGCGCACCCATGGAGGCCCGTTTCTGGGCCCATCCCCTGAGAGAACAGTGGCGTCTTTCTGTCTTTGCAGAATCTGGAGAGAAAGTTGTTTACTTCTTACATGTATTAGAGTTTCTTCATCCAGAGAGTGGCCCCCAGGTTATAGTGAACTAGGGAAAAATTGCCCTCCAACATTCCAAATAAGTAGATGGTGCCCTAAAACGACTGACAGTCAATTAGCTGGGAGTCTGTGTGAACTGTGGTTAACTTCTGAGCCAGGCTTCTGGTTTCTCTGTTTCTTGTGGGGTGGTTAAAACTACAGGTTTCAGGCTGGGCATGGCAGCAGATACCAATAATCCCGGCACTCTGGGAAGCAGAGGCAGGAGGACTACAAGTTTGAGCTCACCTGGACAACTTGAAAACTTAGTGACAGCAAAGCTGTCTCAAGATTTAGAAAACGGTGGTGGTGGAGGGGTGCTGGGGATGTAGCTCCGTGGTACAGTGATTGTCTACCATATCCAAGGTCCTGGGTCAATCCTCAGCACTACCCTCACCCCGCAAAAAGCCACAAAATTTGCAACCAGACTGCTTTGTTTAAATCTTTACTCTGCCAGTTACCAGCTGTGTTGTCTTAGGTGAGTTTCTTAACCTCTCTGGGGTTGTCTTACCTGTTAACCGGAAATGATAATAGGCCTTCCTTAGCAACACTGCGCATGTGCTGGTATAAGTTAGCACTTGCTATTACAGTGGTTTTGAGCATCACTGGGCTCTCAGAGGAGTGGAACAACTTGGGCAAACAGATGTAATCCATACCTGACTGCAGGAACAGGTGCGTGACGTCTATGCAGAGGGCTAACACACCTGCCTTTCCCCCTGTCCTCCCAAGAGTACAGAGCAGGTGGCCGCGTTTTGCCGCAGTTTGCACGAGATGAACCCTTCTGACTCGAGCCCGTCCCCTCCGGATGCCACAGGGCCTCAGCTGGCCACCATGAGACAACTATCTGATGCGGACAAGCTGCGTAAGGTGATCTGCGAGCTCCTGGAGACCGAGCGCACCTATGTGAAAGTAGGTCTCTCGCGCATGCGCAGGCCCCTTCCTGCCACGTCTGCCCCGCTCTTCACTAACACCGAGGTCAAGGTCAGCGAGGGACTCTGGCTTTTATTCCGAGTGTTAAGATCTCCTGTAGTCCAGTGTGATGGTGCGGGCCTGTAATCCCAGCGCTCTGGGAGGCGGAGCCAGGAGGATCACGAGTTTGAGTTCATCCCGGTCAATTTAGTAGTTTAGCAAGACGCAGCCTGAAAGTAGAACCTGAAATAGGGCTGAAGATGTAGCTCGGTATGAAGGCCCTGAGTTCAGTACCCAGTACAATAACTGACTAACTAAATAAATAAGCTTTTAAAAAGAAGGAAACATATCAATTAAGGAAACATAACAATTCTTATAGCCATTCATTGGTACATATGTAATTCATTGATAGATATATATATGAACAGTTGACCAAATATGTGGAAGATGGTGACTATTAAGTGATCTTTCTGACCTTTCTAACTGTAACATGAAGCTAATACTAAAGCTGAATTGAATTTTTGAGAAATCTGAAAGCATTACCTTCAGAATCTACCTTGGGCGTAAGTGGAAGGGTGTCAGGTCTGTTTTCTTTGCTTGTTCTGATGTTGGCTAATGTTCTCCACGTGAAAGTAGTGTGATCTCTTTTTAATTATTTATATTCTAGTCTTTAAGTCTTTGAGCAGAGGAAGGCCCTTATGTCAAAGCCAGCCCGCTGCCTGAGTTTGCTAATCCAGTTCTATTAGAGCCTGGCGTTAGCTTCTTCATAGATCATCCGTCCTGCTCTGAGAGTGCAGCAGGATCCAGTGGTGTAGCCAAGAACACATGGGCAGCAGAGCCTGAGCTGCTGACAGAAGAGGCTGTCTTGTTTCTGCATCTGTAATCACTGTGTTGTTAGTGTTTGGAAGATAATCTGCTTTTTTCTCCTTTAGGTTTGTCGTATAGACTTTTAGATCTGCTAATGAGGTATCCTTTCAACTTCTAGGACTTAAACTGCCTCATGGAGCGCTACCTGAAACCCCTTCAGAAGGAGACTTTCCTCACCCAAGATGAGGTATGGTGGGCCTTATCTCAGCTTGGTGAGGGTCACACTGTAGGTTGACTTGCTGGTAAAGAGGAAGGAATAGGGGGCACACATAATACTGAAGGTGATTTGAACTCACCCACTTGTAAGAAATGGGTCAAATATTGCCTGTTAAGTTTTGGCCTACACTGGAAGAATAAGAGGCTATTCCATTCTCTGGTAATAGGATTCTTATCCTAACCAATAAATGCTAATAAAGTTTCTGAAAACTTACAAAAGATGGGGGGATTAAATTCTTTTTCATTTTTCAGCTTGATGTGCTCTTTGGAAACTTAATGGAAATGGTAGAGTTTCAAGTAGAATTCCTTAAAACTCTAGAAGACGGAGTGAGACTGGTACCTGATCTGGAAAAACTTGAGAAAGTTGACCAATTTAAGGTTAGTCTCACCTCCTAATGTCACATTTGGGTTACCTTGTGGACAGAGTTGAATTCCCCGAAATTGCAGGACAGGGGCCGTACATTGTCTTTTGTAAGTTCTTGTGCCCTTGGTGTGGTGTTCAGGGGACTGTTTGTTGGCACAGTTCCCAAAGGGAGTCAGGGTGGAACTGAGGCATCTTGCTTCCGTGGCTAAGGGAAAACCAGTGCCACCTACTTGCATTAAATTTGTTCATCTGCTGGCTTCTACTCTGGAACATGTGCCAACCTTGACCTTTTGTTTACGAGCAAGCCTTTAATAAATTAGCTATCAGCAAATTAAAATAGCATCTCTGGCCTCCCAGTAAACTAATTTATCCTGTTCTGGGAAAGTTTGCTGGATGGTAATGCGTATCATTATCTAGGAAGGAGGCAGTCTTCTAGCACACAGTGTCCTTGCAGCCTTAATGAGGATTTATGACTAGCGCCTTAGTAAGGATGCTCATAGATTATTTTCTCTGCTCTGATTGGCTTTCCTTTATTGCAGAGATTTCCTGTTTCCCACTTCCAGCTGACAAAACTCATTGATTCATGTGTTGGGTGGTGTGTCAGCTTCACACTATTTAAGCAGGTTGATAACACATAATTAACATATAATGCACTGCATATATTTACAGTATAGAGTTTCATGAATTAAACACACGTATCTCTATAAAACCATCAACACAATGTAACACCACCAGGCCAATGAATTTAGTCATCACCCCTGAAGGTCTCTTCCTGCCCCTGTGTGATTTCTCTCTGCCTCTTATTTCCTCCTACCTGCAGGCATCTGTGCTCTGCTTCCTATTGCTATAGATATGTTCAAATACGTAAGTTTGGATAAAATTTTCCCTTGGGAATTAGTAATGCCCATCAGCCTGTAGGAGGCTTTCTGCGGTCCTAGAGATGAACAGCTGTGGGTGAATGTGTTTGTACGTGCATGTGTGTGTGTGTGTGTGTGTGTGTGTGCATGCGCCCTGGCCTAACATCTAGCTTTAAGGCCAGAAGAATAAATGGATCCTTAATGTTTTATCTGTGGTTGATGTAAGTGCATGTATACACACACACACACATAGATCTATAGTGTATATATGTATGTATGTAAATGCTTAGCATATGTATATATACTATATAATACACAATTTATATATACAACATACAAAAATATTTTATATAACATGTATATATATTATACACACTTATATCTATCAAGTTAAAGCCAGCCATGGTTGTGCATGGCCGTAATCCCAGCACTTGGTAGACTGAGGCAGGATGATTATGACTTTGAAGCCAGCTTGGGCCACATAATGAGACTCTGTCTCAAAATAATGAGTTAAACAAATGCATGACATTAGTGTAGCCAAAAGGAGGTGTTACATGGGGAACATTTTCTTGTTTAACTCTTGAGGGTGTCTCGAAGGATAATGATATCTTCTCACAGAATCAGATGGCTCCTGCTGGTGCCCTCTAAATAGGAGGGTTGGGAAGATAGACCGTGTAGGAAGAAAATTCAGGCTGCTGATCCCAATTTTGTTGAATTATATGCGGTCTGAAGCAAGCTTTCTTTTTTTGTCAGCAGACAATCAGAACTTGTTGTATATTAGATCAATTGCATGTTTAGGAGCCCAGTTTATCGCTCAAGTCCAAAGCCTGAATTGTTTGCTTGGACCTAACTTTTAATTCTGTGCCTAAATGAACAAAGCCACTGTCTGAACAAGACTAGAGTGGTGTGAACTCATGAAGGATATTTTCCCGAGGATCATTCATTCTTTTGTTTACATAAAATATGTGGAATGGAAAGTATCCCACATCAAGTGTGTTCAAGTCCTGCAAGCTCCCAGCAGCTTTGCCCCTCTGAGTGCAGACTGTACAGGCTGAAGAGATGGCACTAATCCCCACAGTGGGGCATATTTCTTACTGTAACATTGCTTGTGTTCTTACCTGCTCTCTGCTGAAGGGTTAGAGCAGGTTTTGGAGAGAACAGATGCAGTGACAGAGACATGTGTTTTTTACTTTTGGAAGTGTGAGCATTTCCTACCTTTATTTGGTTTGTCACATCTGTCTCCCAGCAGGACTCACGAGAGAATTCAGGAGATTTCTGTCTTTTCCAAAACATATTTTTTCTCATCAGCACTCAGAGTATCCCAGAGAGGTCATTCAAAGACATCTGGAAAGCCAGGGACAGGGCCACTGTAAACATCTGTTGCACACATTCATAAGCCTGTGGACATTAGTGGGGGAAGCAAAAGAGTGACAGGCGGGATGGGTGGCGATTTGTGGTTAGGGAGAGGCAGGTGTGGCCTGCTGGCTTTCTCCCATTGATATCTCTAGATGCGGAGGAAAACGAACCAACTGTGCTTTTTCTCTTTGAATCCAGAAAGTGCTGTTCTCTCTGGGAGGATCCTTTCTGTACTATGCTGACCGCTTCAAGCTCTACAGTGCCTTCTGCGCCAGCCACACAAAAGTCCCCAAGGTCCTGGTGAAAGGTAAGTCCTTGGAGACAGTGGCAGCCCAAGTCTGGTTCTCATTTCACATCCGGGTGCCTGATTGTGGTTGATGGCTTTAGAAGAAGCCCAGGAGTCACTGATGTGCTAGAAAGCCATTCCAACAAGCCACAAATATGGGTATTGAGAAGTGAAACATATTAATATCTTGAATTAATCATTTTACCAGTTTTCTTGTAATGAAAGTTTTGACTTGACCATTCTGGGCCAGAATTAATAGGTTGTTTTGCAGTTTTGTTTAAAAATCTCTGCTTTATTCCTGGTTTTCATTAATGAAGACATTAATGAAGACAAGCTAGTTCTCTTAAGCTGCCATTTCAAATACCTTTTTGAGGAATTATTTGTTTCTTTTGCCTATTTTTGTCCCTAGGTGTCTGATAATTGCTACTGACATCACTACTAAAGCTGTTTCAGTTATATACAAAAAAATCGCTCTAGTTACAGTTATTTTTTGTACAGAACAAAGTAGAATTGTTATGTTGGCAAGATACCTTTCTTTTTATACTTTACTTACTTTGGCAAGGTTGAGAATCAAACCCAGGGCCCCCTACATTCTGGGAAAATGCCCTACCACTGAGCTGTGTCCCCAGCCCTGATACTTTTTCTGATATGCTCTCAGAAGATGGTAAAACATCCTCAGAAAGCAATTTTCCATAGCTCAGTGTTTGGAAGAAAAGTAGAATTACAGTTATCAGAGCCTGGGAAGGTAGGGGGATTGGGGATTAGGATAAGGTTGGTTATTGGGTTCAAAAAGAAAGGAAGCCAGGTTGATGGTGCATGCCTGCCATCCTAGCACTCTAGACGCTGAGGCAGGAAGACTAATTTTGAGCCCAGCCTGGGCTGTTTAGTGACTAAGCAAGACCTTGTCTAAAAATAAAAAAGGGTTGTTGTCTTAGTTATTTTTCTTGTTGCAGAGACAAAGTACCTGACACTCACAAGTTAAAAGAGGAAAGATTTATTTCAGCTTACAGTTTGTAGAGGTTTCACCCCATAGTTGGTGGGTTCCAAGGCAGGGCACTATGCCAGATGGGGATCACAGAGGAGAAACAGTCCATGGCAAGCAGACAGAAGGCAGCAAGCAGTAAGCAGCTGCAGCAGCAGCAGCGAGCCTGCCTTCTTTCTCTCCTTTTATATTTCTTATAGGCTGTAAGCCTATGATTGGTGCCACCTATACCCAGGTTGGGGCTTCCACTATCCACACCCTTAATTCACAGTCACCCTAATCCAGCCACTTTCAAAACTAGGGCTTTAGGCGGATATCTAGACACAAGCCATAACAACTGGGGATGTGGATCAGTGTGAAAGCCCTGGGTTCAGACCGCAGTACCAAAATAAATAAATCAACAAATATTTTACAGTTAGAAGGAATAAGTTTTAGTGTTCTATAGTACAGTAGGGTGACTATAGTTAACAATAATATTATATATTTTAAAGTAATAAGATTTTGAGTGATCCTAACAGAAATGATAAATGAGATAGTTATGCTAATTACTCTGATTTGATTATTATATATTGTATACATTCATTGAAATACACTCTACCCATCCATGAATGTGTATAGTTATTATGTATCCATTTAAAAAATACCACTTGTATTGAAGCAAAAGTTTTTCACAGGTCAATATAATACATAATATCTATGAATTATCCAGTAATATAAGTAAAGACACCCCTCCCCAAAGAAAAATATTAAAGAAACATTTCCTTGGTAAACAGTAGAATCGATAGACAATTTGTTTTCAAAGAATCTCTGGAAATCAGCCTGTTATTTCTTAACATTTCACTGTGGCTGCCAAGTAAACATCTGCTAAGCAAGTCCCTTGACACGTGAATAATTTCCGTGTGTTATGCTTATGTTTGCTGCCAAAGAGGAACTAGCTTGACTTAATTTAAAACCTATTTGAGGAAATATTAGTGTAATATGGGTCTCCGGGTAATAGAAGAGCCTGTCCCAGATGGTGACAGACTTAATGGTAGTGCAGCCTGTGCAACAGGATTCTGGGGAGTCCTTGTCATGCTGTGTCACTCTAACCACATTTTCACGTGTGCTGCATTGGTCACACAGTTGTGTGTGTGTTTGTGTGTGTGTGTGTGTTTTAAAACTTTTGATTACTGCTTGTTATCAGATTGTTAAAGTAACCGTTTTAGAGTACTTTGCTTCATATGAAATTATATACCCATTACATTTCTTCAAGCAATTACTGCTCTTTAAAAATTACTCAATTAAATTAAATTCTATCCTTATGTATTTTTCTTAATTCAATAACATTATTTTTTGCACCTGAAAAATATTACATTCATGGGGCCAGGGATTTAGCTCAGTGGATCTGCCTCCTACCTTGCAAGTGCAAGGTCCAGAGTTCAATCTCCAGTACCAAAAAAAAATATTACATTCATGTTCAAAACTATCCCTTAAAACAGCAGGCATGACCTACATTTTCCTAATTGCCAAATGAGCTGAGAGCATGAAGAGACCTCTTTGAGAACGCGTGTGGGATCCTTAACAGACTCACACCTCCTGTACACACCAAGTGCTGCGAAACGTACTTCATGGGCCTGAGACACACACCATACTTTTGGACTTGAGCATTGGTGTGGGAGAGAGGGGGTGGGGTTCCCAGGCCTCTTCTAGACGTGGCCAAAGACTTGGAGTGCCCCCCAGAAACCACAGCTTAAGAGTCTCTTTGGAATTTCATGATGGCCTATTATAATATCCTTGGAGTTAGCTTATACGCCTAACCCCTAGTGATGGGGGGGGAAAAAAGAAAGACACACACATATTTAAATATATGCCCGCTGGGTTTTTAAAAAATTGTTATTCATTTATTCAAGGACTGTCTGAGTTCCCCTGATATGCAGGTGCTGTTATAAAAAGTACTGAATCTCTGGAGTGCAGTATTTAATTTCTAATAAGCAGCAGTCATCCAGCTGAATATGTGGATTCTGAATGTGAAGAATGAGTTTGTTCAGAATATTGACTGTCTTTGTCCATTGGTTCATCTTAAAGGATACAACCCGGGAATAGCCACATAGAAGAGTGGCATAGGGCACGCACAGGGTTAGGGCCTGGAAGCCCACATGCCTGCTCTGGGCACACTGGCCTCCCAGCACTAGCCTGGATGCTTCACGTGTCCACTGTGGTCCCTTGGATAGCTCTTCCCCTCTCTTCCCAGCGTTCCTTTGCACCTGGAAGGCATTAGCCATGCTTTCTGGTCATCTACCGACAGACACCTCTCTGCTGGTTTGGGGCTCCCCAGGGCTGCTTGTTGGCCCCGGTGGAACCTCGATGAAAGCAAAGCTGCTTGGTCAGCTGGGTCAGCTCAGGTTCCCGGCCTGTGGATGCTAACAGAGGTAGCACCAAGTTGACAATGAACAGATCCTGAGAGAGATCAGCGTGGCTGTACTTGGCTGCCGCTGTCAGGGGCTGCTGCTTCTGTGTTTTCCTGATTGTGGTCAAAAGAAGGTTTTCCAGCAGTACAGTGCTTGAAAGCTTAAGAAGACCAGGGTAAGGCATGTTTAAAATGTAGGTTTGGGGTTGAGGAGGTAGCTCAGCTGCATGGCACCTGCCTGGCAAGTGCAAGATCCTGAGTTCGATCCTCAGTACAAAATAAAATTTAAAAATTAAAATAAAATGTAGGTTTTGCTGTTACTCAGGTCTGGCTAGGTGAGTGGATCAGAAGATTGCCCAGACTTGTCACTCACAGTTGCCAGGACAAGGGGTGCTTCGTGCCACAAGGGGAAGCAGCAGGGTTGGTCAGAATGCAGAGGAGTGACAGCAAAAAGCGAGCAGCAGACTTGCTGCGGTGAAAATGGAGGAGTGAGTGGGCCTGGAAAGCAGGGTCACCATTGCTGGCTCGGATACTTTCAGCAAGCTCTGGGGTCAGGTAGATGCCAAGGTATGTGATGCCAGGCCCTGGGGTGATGGGGACAGGAGAAAAGTGACCAAGTTCAGAGGCTCTTAGAGGAGGTGGCCATGTGTGGTGACTCTGAATGGACCCTTGCAGGTCTTTCAGTACCTTTAGGAACTGGCCAGCCCAGGGAGGAGTCTTCCGGGGCTCAGTGAGGGCCCATGTGTCAAAAGATTGGCACAAAATGGCATGCTTAACAGAAGGAGAAGCATCAGGCCCTGCAAGTGCAGGTGTGCAGGGTTCACAGACTGCCCCCTTTAGCTCATTTGGCTGACGGGGCAGTTGTCTGTCTGGGCTGAGCTCTCCCCTTCCCTCCTTCTCATTCCTGTGAATGGGGCACCTTGGATAAGAACCTGTGAGGGGAACAGGACATAGGTAACCATTAGGGCGGCCCACCTGACACTCTGTACCTTAACCCTTCTAGCCAAGACCGACATGGCTTTCAAGGCATTCTTGGATGCCCAGAACCCTCGGCAGCAGCACTCGTCCACGCTGGAGTCTTACCTCATCAAGCCCATCCAGAGGATCCTCAAGTACCCGCTGCTGCTCAAGGAGCTCTTTGCCCTGACCGATGCTGAGAGCGAGGAGCACTATCACCTGGATGGTGAGCACGCGTCCCCCGGCCTCCCCCGGCTCGGTCCCCGAGAGGGTGTCCAGGTGGCCTCTTCATTTCCTGACCTGTGCTCTTCTAGTGGCCATCAAGACCATGAACAAGGTCGCCAGCCATATCAATGAAATGCAGAAGATCCATGAAGAGTTTGGGGCTGTGTTTGACCAGCTGATTGCTGAGCAGACTGGCGAGAAGAAAGAGGTAAGGAAGCCCTTGCTGTGTCTGTCTGGGCTTGGATTGGCTGGGTTTCTTTTTTTCTTTTTCTTGGTACCAGGGATTGAACTCAGGAGGCAGGCGCCAGAACCACTGAGCTAAATCCCTGACCCATGGGTGGGTTTCTTTTAATAAGGTACTGCCTGCAAATACAGTAGTCATGTTATTGTTTTCGTTGGTGGAACTTTTGTCCTTTGTCCAAGGCAACGTTGTGAATTATCTTCTTCAGCTGGACTATTTCTTCACTTGATCTCAGCCAAAAGGCTGAGAATTGATTACTTCTTAATATAGGAAGCTCACCATCCGCCTTTGGGATCTCTGGTTTTATTCTAAGCTCATGTGAAGATGAGCTTTTATTACTGTGATCTGGGCTACTTTAAGCATCTGTAAAGGCTGAGACCCTGTCTTTAAGATCAGAATCGCATCTGGCATGTAATAGGTGCTGGAGAAACATGTGTTGAATGAAAGTAAGTTTCTAGCGACTAAATCTTTGTTTTTTTCTCCAAGTCTACACAAAAACCTATGTAGATGTAGTGACAGGGACAGATTCACCCTAAGAAGGCTGAGGGGGAACTAGAAGTTGCGCCCAAGTCACTGCCAAGGTCTTCCCTGAATAGAAATGTCTGTAAAGCTGAGCTGAGGCATAGGGCCGTGACACGTGACCATCCTCACTAATGTGTCTGTCCACTCAGATCCAGCTGGAACATTGAATTAGTTTTGCTTTCCATTAAAAAGAAAGCGAGAAGCTGGGAGGGAACTGTGAGGCAACCTAGCCTGGACATGGTTAGGAGGGGCAAGGGCAAAGGAGGTTAGTAGAATTCGGTGGTTTAGCCTAGGCTGTAGGACACCCATGACCTTCGGGGATGTAAAGGGTCACTATCCAGCCTCAAAAGGAAGTCCAGTCACTGTAATTCAATCAGATGTAAGGAACATTTAAAGGAATTTACCTTACCTGTTTGGTTTTTTTTTTGAGATGGGGTCTCACTATGCAATTCAGGCTGGCCTTGAACTGACTGTGTAGCCTAGGGTGGCCATGAATTTGTGGCAATCCTCCTGGCTCGGCTTCCCGAACGCTAGAATTATAGATGTATGCCACCACATCCACTTATCTTACAACTGAGATATGAAAGACTCAGTCAGGTGCTATTGGGGTTCATGGAAAAGATCCAAAGTGCAGATCCATGTGTGGGATATAGAGATGTAGAGTTGTGGGGGAAATGAAGTGGGGTTTTCAGGGCTGGAGGAAATCCCTGAGGCCAGGGCCAGATGGAAAGAATTTGCGTATCTATTCCCCACACTTGGGAGCTGCAGAGCTGTCACGGTGTAAAAGGCTAGAATCTGAGGGCCCAGGAAGGTGTGCCGCAGAGGATATGCAGTTTTCAACTGAAATACTCGGTTCTGGTCTTTTTGTTTGCTTGTGTGTTTGGCTCCATAACATTACAAGCAGAACAGGGGAAGTTTTTCAGCCTACTTAGCAGATCATTTAAAGAAATGGATGCTGCTACCTTGGAATTAGTTTTCACTATTTTGTAAAATGTTTATAATAAAAAAATCCTTTTTAAAGAGCAAAATAGCAAAAAGACAGAAAAGAAAACCCTACTGTCTCAAAACACAACCTGACATTTTAAATTTACTTTGATTTAGAAAAATTAATGAATATGGATATGCTTAAATATTTTGGAAGTAGTTTATATCTTGATTTTTGTACTGAACACAAAATATTCCTATTATTTTAAATTTCTCTGTGATATTTCATTGTGTGGCTGAACATTGATTTGTACTTAATTCCCACTGTTAGGCAAATTTCTTAGCATCATTTATTGACTCCTTTAAATAATACTGCAAACATTTTCGATCACGAAGCCCTCCCCATCTCCCCTTCCAATTTTTTTTTTCCATTTTGACAGAAACAGCTTATACTAGGTTATAGAATAAGCATTTTCATTCTATTTTTATGTTTTCATTATATACCAAGTCAGTATCTGGATTTTAAGGACCTTAGGAGAAAGTGACAATGTTGCCGATAAGTGGGTAACACAGATAGTGGGTTGCAAAGAATATATAAAAACAAAGATGGAGATGGTCAAAGTCAGAGGCTGTAAAAGGAGTAGAGCTTGGGAAAAACTCAGGTCCTCTGAAATGAAATCCTGACAGTGAAGTAAGTAATCTGTCCAGCAGGGAACAAAGAGACAGTGAGGCGAAGAGCGCTTCCTGCTGAACCGAGATTATAAATAGAAGTGTGCAGGAGATGGAAGGAGGGACCCTTGACTAGAAGCCAGTATTAAAAGAGCAGGAAAATCTTATATTGCTATCAGACAGTTCAAAGCCCTGAAAAATTGTAAAGTTTGGAAAAAAATGTCAAAAGAGAGCAATAAAAGACTGTTTTAGCAGGATAAGATGAACCAGCAGGAAATAGGCCCTGGGCGGAAACTGATTATTCAAAGGCAATTGATTATTCAAGGGGCACGACCAAAATCCCATTTGATTGCTTTTTTTGCACTGAAGAAAATGGTCCTGAAACTGGAAAGGATGCAGTGGCTTTGATTCCACCAGAATAAAACCTCAAGGAGGATGGGCCTGGAGGAAGGGCCTGAGAGAACCGAGATTGTTGATGAGGGTCTACAGTGCCATTCACAGCGGTGTGCAGAGGGGTAGGCTGGTGCCTGTGGGGAGCACACACTGTGTTCTCACTCCCATAGAGGTGATTCCAGGTCCTTGTAGTTGCCTTTTAATGGCGACATCCAATAAATACCTCAAGTGGATTTATGAACAATTGGCAGGCAGTGAGGACTAGGAACACTGTCAGTATCTGCTGGTAACTGCAGGCTTATGTTGAAGTGGTAGCATTCTAGGGATACAGGATACCTGAGTCCTGTCTTCAGCCAACTTTCCTTGTGGTATCTCTGGGGTGTGTTCACAGAAAACAAAGCCGGTGAGGAAACATTTTAGGGTGAAACTGGGCCTTTAGTCTTCTACCCCTGTGTTACACTCTGGAGAGTGGCTCAGCAGTAGCAATGTCTCCATATTTTGTACTGATAGAGCCACATTGCCACCTCTATAGTGTGTTTTGGTGGCTTGAGAGGGGTCTACCAGTTGCCTCATATTTGATGGCGGGCCACCAGATTGCTGCTGTTGTCTAGAAACACAGCAAGATCGTAAGCGACATCATAAACAAGAGCCATTTATTGCTAAAAGATTAATTCCAGCCTTTCAAACACTTGAACCCATGCTTTGAGGAAGAGGACATTGGGCTTAATTTGTGTAGACCTGGAAATAGAAGTAAGAGGCCTGTGGGCAGGTACATTAGGAGGCCCATGTGAGGAAGAGCTCTTAACAGTTTGGGACAAACACAGATGGGGTAGACCGTGGTTTGTGAGACCTGTGCAGTCTTGTCCTCTGATAGGTACATAGAGACCAGGGTAAGATATCAGCTGATCTTCCAACCTGTGACTGTTGCTGGGATTCTGACAGGTTTGAAGAGGGGTGGTGAGTCAGTGAGGAAAGCTAGACACGACCACAGTACTTCTGTCTTAACATGGAGGACATGTTCCAGACCCCATTGAGTCCCCAAAACTGCATAGTGCCAAAGCATATTTATACCATGATTTTCCCTCTACATTCATATGCAGATTTGCCTTTTCTATATTAGTAGGCACTTATCACACACCATAGCCAAAACATCTGCATTTTGTGGTGTGGCAGCAAAACTAGCATGAATTTCTTTTTCTTCAGTTACAATTTCATGGATAGAAGATTTGTTCTTAGCAACCTGAGCCTGCAATTTTCCTCCCTAATTATTTTGAGAACTTTCACCTTTTCAACTTAAAGGAAGCACCTGACAGCTTTTCTTTGTCATGTTCAAATTACCAGCATCAATATTCTTGTGCTTTGAGACCTTTATTAAGTAAAACGAGTGTTACTTTAACACAAGCACTGTGACAATGTAACACTTGATAACCAAAATGGCTGCCAAGTGACAAATGGACACAAGAGACACCCTGGGAAAAGGGATACTTTGTGTGCCAGGTGGGAGGGAGAGGGGCAGCATGAGATGCCATCATACTAGTCAGAATGGCATGCAATTGAAAACTCATGGAAGGGTTGTTCCTGAAATTTTCTGTTTAGCATTTTTAGGCCTCAGTTGACCATGGAGAACTGAAACCATGGAAATCAAAACCACGGATTGGGAAGGATGACTGTATTGTGAGATATAAACACTGGATGGACTGTCATTGCCCTCTCTGGGTCGTCATATCCTGATGGTTCTACAACTGGAAGAACTAGTCTGAGATAATTTAGTGTTTAACCATGGAGGGGTTCAGGCTGTGACTTTGTGACCTCTAAGGATTTCAGCCTTCATTGTGCACATAGCTATCGAGAAATCTTCAAACTCCTAATTTAGCTTTTTTCTTACTCCTCTGAAGTAAAATAAAATCTTTAAATTGAATTGGAAGAATAAATAATTTGATTCCACTGCTTCCTGGGAGACCATATTCTCCAGTGGAAATGTCTTGAGATTTTGAGGGAAGATCTTTCTCATTGACAACCGTTATCTCCTTGGGAAACGGTCTCTATTTGAACATAAAAGATCTTTAATTTTGTAGATCAGGTTGATAGATAAAACTGTGCATTTCAGAACCTTGGTTTTTACCCTTTTGTCATCTTATTCTTAAAATTCATGTAGACAAACACAATAAAAAATAAAAAATATGGACAGTTTTTTTTTTTTTTTTTTTGGTGTGTGAATCCCCTGTGTTTTTTTAGTAATCTGAAGTTCTTCAATATGGACATTTCATATGAATTAAAGAATTTTTCCATTAAAATTTCATCACACTGGGCCGGGGATTTGGGTCGTGGTGCTGCCGCCTGCCTTGCAAGCACAAGGTCCTGAATTTGATCCCCGGTACAAAAAAAAAAAAAAATTTCATCACATTGTAGCTCAAACATGGCAAAACATAGTGATACTATTAGTTGGCATTAGAAGAATAAAGTAAATATTATTGTATCTGCCACCTATTGCTTCCAGTGCAGTGTTTCTTAGATGTTGGCAAGTTGAGAGTATTGTTTTCAATGTGATCTATCCTTTTCTGTGCTATTTCTCTTTTATAGTTCCTTTATTTACATTGATGAGTAAAAATTATACTGGATGATCCTCAATTTACAGTGGGGTTATGTCCTTACCAAGCCATCTTAGGTTGAAAACTCTACAAAAGTTTGTATGCTTGTTTGTTTTTCTGTGCTACGGATTGAACCTAGAGCCCTGCACATACTAAGCAAGTGCTGTACCACTGAGCCCAAACCCTCAGCCTCCAAATTTATTTAATCCCCCAATCAATCCATTATAAAGTTGAAAACTTCACTTGAGCTATGGTAAGTTGGAGACCGCTCCCCCACCCCGTATATATGTATGATGTGTTGTTATATGTAAATATTATGCAGTGGCTAAACCCAACCAGCTAACTTATGCATTATGCATTTGATCACATGCTTAAGCAGATGTTTTTAGGAATGATGTTTTCACCAAGTAAAACTGACAGCAGCCTGCCATATTTTAAAACTTCATGAAAACGTGAGTGTGGACCACTTTCCCCAGTCAGTTTTGCTGTCTCTGATTTACAGGTTGCAGATCTGAGCATGGGAGACCTGCTTTTGCATACCACCGTCATGTGGCTAAACCCACCAGCCTCACTGGGAAAGTGGAAAAAGGAGCCAGAATTAGCAGCCTTTGGTATGTATCAGAAGAGGGTTTTGAGGAGGGGGAAAGGCTGGCTTAATTTTCAAAGCAAGAGCATTTCTTTTCTAAGTCACAGTTTATCAGAATAAAACTATTTATAGTTTTTGGAGGTTGTCTTCCTGCTTTGGCCATTACCTTCTTACAAATACTAAATAAAACCTTCCAGTTAAATATGTATAAAGTACCCAGCTGCAGGAGTGGGAGGACATGGCTGTGCCCTGGTCCATTCCAGGTAGAAACAGATGGGAAATGAGCTTTTTTTTTTTTTTTGCCGCTAGTCCTAGTATCATTTCAAAGTAATGGGCTTATAATAAACCAAGGAAAATTAAAATGAAAGATCAAGAGATAAATGTCTCTGTTTCTGAGACCTCAAATCCTGGATTTTAAAATTTTCACCCCAACTCTGTGTTGCTATACGCAAAGCCAGAATTTATGAATTTAAGTTGAGCTGTTGTTGCAACTTTGGATGCTTAATCAGTTGTGAGATACAAAGCAATTATGTTGTTACTAATAGCAGTGGAAGTAGACAGTTTATGATTGGTTTTTTTTTAATAATCTAGTTCAGATGGATGCAGTTGGTGCAATCAGAGATCTCTTGTGATTGTATCGTATTAATATGCTTCTTGTGAGAGAGAGAAAACTATGGGTTAGTATAGTGGGAATTGTGCGTAATTCCGGAAATACAGCTTATGGTTTGCTATGCAGGTGTGAATATAACATAATGTAGTGTTGTTCCCAAGCACAAACGCTCTGTGCCCTGTGCTTTTGCTTTATGCTGTGTTTTTCCCTGGCATCTCCCTAGAAGGTTCTATGGTAGGAAATGTGGCATTTACCATTCTTTTATCATATATCATTTTTCTGAGCCTGGGGGTTGGGAGGTTGCTTTCTGCTTCTTTAACTGAATTCTTTTTTCCTCCTCCATAATATGAACAAAATATTCCCAAATGGAACATCTTAGTCATATTAAAATCAGTGTTTAATACAACGATTGGTCTTCCCACTTAGATCCACTTATCCTTCATTGAAAAATTAGTCATATTCTCCAAATTTCCCAAGAGCCATGATAGCTGTTGATGACAGTTCACTAAGAATAATGGAAGAGCGTGTAAGTGTGCTGAGGAAACATGTGACTAAGTAGAGCATACAAAGATGTATTGGGCTTTGAAGCAGTGGGTAGTTTTTGATGGGGGATAGGTGTTTTTAGGGGGCAGCAGCACTTGCTTTGTGCTCCCTAGATTGAACTACACTAGCAGTGCCAGAGTCCAGCATTTAGGTATTTCATGATATGTCCCATGGAGTTATAAATATACCAATTTAGCATAGGAAATTATTTTGAGTGGAAGAAAGTAGGAGTGGGCAAATGTTTTTCTGTTTGGGGCTGCATAGTAAATTTTGGGCATCAGGGGCAAATGGCTATGTGCTTTGCTGTCGTCACCAAATGGTAACAGAATGAATGAGCTGGCTGTGTTAGCAGCCTGTACTGTACAGGCAGCAAACAGGCCTGCGTTTGGTCCAAGGGCCCTGTTTGCCAACCCATGGAAAATGCCAGTTACGAGGTTGCGGGCTTCCGGTGCTGTTCATTAAGCCAGTAGACTCAGATGGGACTCTGCATTCCTGTTCCCTGCCTCCTGGCTTGTTTGTGGGAGGCAGGTGTCAGATAGTTGACTCCCAGGAGTGGGGGCCCCGGACACCTGTGTTCATAGATAGATACTGCGCACTCCAACCCCAGGGCACCCAGCAAACTTAGTAGGCCTATAGAGATAACAGGTGTGGAGACGAGCTTATTTGTGTTCAGAATGTTGTTCAGAGCCACAGTAAAGTAACGGTAAAGAGAAAGAAAAAAGATGAAAGTTGGGGTTCTAAACAGAGTCGTCATAATGAGCAGCTTTGTGGCTGAGTCTTAGGTAAGATCCTTACAGGTGGGGCTGTGACAGTTTCACTGTGATTTCAAGTAGAGCAGCGGAGCTGAAGGAACCTTACAAGCAGTACATTGTGAAGTAGAGAGTCGTGCTGGAATTAGGTTGGTTCACATTGATCAGGAAGCTTTGAGTTAAATCGTGGTTCACTTTTTGTTTTCATATAAATCTCTAATTTCAGGGAATAGTTCAGCTTTCTGCTGAAACTGATGTTGACCTGTTGCCATCTCAGCACCTCGAGGCTTTATGGTTGGGATGGCTCACGGGTACTGAGTGTTAATGACCATCGCCTTAAACAGCGAAGCACAAACAGAAGTTGCTTTAGGCTTCTGCATGGGAGGTATCAAGACTTCGCGTTTTAAGGAACAGAGAAGGGACTGTGGGCTGAGGAAGGTAGCCAGGAGCCTTGAGGGTCAGGGCCGTTTCAGAAGGGCTGGGATGATGCCATGTAGCCCATCTTGGTAAGGTGGAGCCGTTCATAACTCCATCCCAGTGCTAGGCCAGGGGTTGCTCTCTGTTCCTCTTGTCATGCTCTGTGGTGGTTAAGCTCAGGGGAAACTGAGGCAGACACATTAATCTTCTTCGAGCTAAACAGACCCTTGAACTGTGGTCCCGACGAGAGGGCGGCTCTTCTGAGATGAATGTCACTGGGTCCCCTCTCCTGAGGTGGAAGGAACTCCTGTCACTTTCAGAGGAACCCAGCTCTCCTGGCCACTCTGATTTCAGATGGCCTCATGGTGCCACCCTGGGTTTCTTCAGGCTGAAGGGGCCCAGTGCTCTGCATAGCAGCCGTGGCCCGCATGTCAGTGGGAAGCTCTGGAAGGAAGCCTCCAGCCTGTCCTCTCGTGCACACCCGGGTGGAGTTAGCTTCTTTGTGTCTTTTATTCTGAGAGTTGGACGTTAGGATGACCCCACACAGGGGGAAGACGGAGCTGTCCTAAGTAGGATGGAGAAGGAGCCAGATACTTGGGGATGGCCTGGAGCCTGACACCCATCTCTGAAAATTCTCAGAACCTTCATTCCCCTTGAATTCTCTGTCTGCTCTACTGGGCTGCACCTCCAGCCACTACATGACAGAGGGATGAGTCTTCTCAATTGCATCATCATATGGTGGAAAAGGCAAAACATCTGCCTCTGACCTCTTGTTTAAGGGTACTAAGTGTGTTCGTGAGGGCAAAACCTATGACCTGATCTCTCCCCAAAGGCCCTACCTCCTAAAACCATCACAGTGGTGATTAGTTTCATGTAGACATTTAGACCATAGCAGAGAGCTGGACACAGGGAACCAAGGATGTGCTGGGACCATCCTTCCATGCCTTCTGGGTACCAGTTCTACTTCCCCTAGGAGGAGTCAGAAGCACTGCATGTTAGGCATGCTTGGCATTGCTTCAAGAATTCTCTAGAAAATTATCCATAACTCCATTGTTTCTCCAAATCCCCTGAAAGAATGTAAGAATGAAGCTATATATTCACTTCTCCTGAAGAGTTTCCACTTACTCAAATCTGTTTGGAAGAAGTGAAATTGCATTTTTCTCCATAAACTACCTTTCCTTTCTTTAGGTCACAAATAGGAAAATATTTCCCAAGTTATGAAAACTGTGTAGGGTGAGGGTTGGTTTAATTTCTATAAATGTAAGTCACCTTCAGCGATTGTATTATTACTGAAGACATCTGTATTGTTCCTCCAGCTACTAAATTAGCTACTACGTTTTTGTTGAGTATGTGTCAGCTTAAGTTTTAACTTGAGAATAATATAGCTAAAATATGTTTTACCAAAAAGTTTCAGGAGGGGGCATTATTTCCATCTATTTGTGCTCTGTTAATTTTGGACCTGGAAAATTCTACCTCCATAGTCTGTTTATTTTTCACATATGATGAATCCACTAAAGATGGGTGAGAATCAGTTCCTTGGGATCTCGTCTTCCTCCTTCTCATAACTGTCCTGTTAAGTTGTCCATGTTAAGAGGGAAGCCGCACACATTTTGTGCCATAACTACCTTTATTTTATTTTCTTCCAGTCTTCAAAACTGCTGTGGTCCTAGTGTGTAAAGATGGTTCCAAACAGAAGAAGAAACTTGTAAGACTTTTTATTTTGTCCTAGTGTTTGCAAATATCTTTTGTATAGTTCTCAATCACATCTGCTTGCTTCTGCCCCTTTGTCAGCAAGAGGACTTTATGATTTCTTTTCTTTTGTAAGTGTTCCCAGGGACCCTGGCTTTCAGGAGGCTTCTATTTGGAGCAGGAGGTGCACAGCAATCTGTCTGCTCTGCCTTGCCCCATGGCCCAGTGCTTTCTCAAGGCTATTTTCCCCTTTTCCTACTGCCCCTCTGCTTACGTTGTGATCTTTGCTCGCCTCTTCTCTGCCCCTCCTGTCTGTATTTGGCTAGCAAACTCATTTATATGCCCTCAGCAGATTTATCAGGCAGCTTCCACTTCCTGCACTTTAGGGTGGCATTACTTTGGGTGGGCCCTGGAGTTGCTTGGTGAGAAAATGGGAGGGGCTGGTACCGGTGAATTAGCTTGTTCTTATGCAGCTGGCTCTTTCTCTCCTGCAGGTGGGAGCTCACAGACTTTCAATTTATGAGGAGTGGGACCCCTTCCGATTTCGACACATGATCCCTACCGAAGCCCTGCAGGTCCGAGCTTTGGCAAGTGCAGGTAAACTCTAACGTGTGCTGGCTTCACAGTCCCTTGTGTATGTGCGATGTCTGTGCCCACAGTCTTGGTCTCATCACCCTACCTTTCTTTTCCTTAGATGCTTAACTCTCTTTTCCCTCCATCTCTTCATTATCTCTTGCTAACCCAGCCATTTGTAAGATACTGAATGGATGAATGAACCAAGTAAATGAATGGATAGTAACTTCAGAATGGCTCCAAGGAATTATGATTTTTCTGTTTAATAACGTTACAGTGACTAGAATCTGAGTAGCAACAAGCCTTGTACTTCTACAAAGAATCCTTGAAACTGAACAAAGCCCACATAAATTTCTCATTTGCCTTTTAACTGACTGACCAAAAGTATGAAAAAGCCATTGAATGCATATTTCTTTGCCTGAAGTATCTATCATACATCTTTATCTTTGGCATGAGTAGAAGGCGTTTGAAATGTTCATTCTTTTTCTGTCATCCAAGTAATAAAGTGAGTTGTTGGGTAGCATTGAGTATACTTGATAATGTAGTTAGATGATGCTCCAGCACATTGGAAGTAAACTTTAGCCTGGTATTGATTGAGGACTGCGATTTTTCTGAGACCCAGAGCCCCTCATCCTCTGCTTAATTTTTTTTTTTTTTTGGTACCAGGGATCGAACTCAGGTCCTTGCACTTGTGAGACAGGCGGCAGAACAACTGAGCTAAATCCCTGGCATCCTCTGCTTAATTTGAGGCCAACTTCTGTGTTGATGAGAATCAATGGTGGCCCTCTCGGGCACACAGCAGAAGGGGCTTCTTTGGGAGTCAGGTGGAAACGTTGGTCTCGTCTGTTCCCCATTCCAGTTGTAAAGCAGGTGCAGCTTTTGGGTAGTAAAGAGAGGCCCTGGAAGGGACATCTTCAGGTGTATTTCTCTTTCATGCGTCTGGCCTCTAATATGAATGTTAGGTTCTTACTGACTGATTTGTGTCGTGTAGCCTCCTTGTTTCCACTTGTCACCTCTAAGCAGTAAAAGTGATCTGGTCCTGATAGAACCACCTAGTCTGGGATCAGGAGGAGAAACCTCTTGCAATATTGATTCATTTCCGTTATTCTCACATTTTGAACTTCCTTCACAGTGCAGTATGAAAACTCAGATGCAAAAGCTGCACAGGTCAAGTATGTATGAGATGATTAAAGTTTCTCTCTATGCTGCCCTCACAATAATTTATTGTGATGCCTTTTTAGTTATGATTTGACTTGCAAAATTCACTTAGGGGTGAATTTATAGGAACCTGTAGATTGTGGGTCCACAAAAGCTGCAGTGGTGTTTTGAGATTTAGACAGTTAAATACTAGTATTGTCTTAATGTAGAATCTTAGCTTATGAATTATCTAGCTCATGTATTTCCTAAGCCAAGTTTTTAAATGGGGAAACTTTATTTCTATAGCAAGTTACAGGGTTCCTAGCTAGGTATTTTGCCTTCATGAAGGACAAAGGCTTTATGTTTTAGAAACAAATCTATCGTTGTGACTTGACATTTCATTCTCATTCTCTGCTTCTCATTCAAATCAAATTTGAAACCATCAAGCATACTGTAATTGCTGTAAGAACTAGTCAAAATGTTCCTTATTAGGAAGTGCATTCCAATAGATTTGAGAACCAGCATGTGGAATTTCATGATTTTTATCTTAACTTTGGGAAAGTTTGCAAAACTTTTTGCAAAATGGATTCCAGTTGAGATTAGATAATGTAACCACAATGAGGGTTTGTACCTAGGGTTCTGATCGCTGATTGAGAATGAGGCCTCACCTCATGGTGGGCAGCTTTAAAGTCTGTAAGGAGTTGTTCCTTTCACGAGCACTTTATTCATGACCTAAAATAATATGGTAGTGTTAACACTGCAGAGTGTAGAAATTACAGTTGGCTCTGAATGGACACATTCTGCATCCTTGAATTCAACTAGCTATGGATAGAAAATACTTGGTAAAAAACTTACATCTGTACGGAACATGTGCACACTTATTTTTCTTGTCTTTATTTTCTTTTTCTTTTTTTTTGGTACCGGAGATCGAACTTGGGTCCTTGCACTTGGGAGGCAGGCGGCGGAACCACGGAGCTAAATCCCCGGCCTATCTTGTCTTTATTTTCTAAACAGTGTAGTATAAAAATGATTTAGCATATTGTATTAAGTATGATAGTAACCGGGAGATGATTTAAAGTATATGGGAGCATGCATGCATGTTATGTATAAATGCTACAACATTTTATATGAGGGACTTAGGCATCCTTGAACTTTAAAAGCCACAGGAGTCCTGGAACCGCTTCCAGGTGAGATACCAAGGTTGGCTGTACTTTGAAATGTGAACAGCTATTCTTCATCTACTTCGCACACCTTTGATGGGCACTTGGGAGGTCTGGGGAAGAGCAGCCCCATTCAGTCTCCAGGCAGCTTACCAGGGCATTGGACTTGCCTCTTATATCACTGGCATGATGAAAATATCTTAGAATCTTGGGCACTGATTAATCCAACTGTTGTTAAAAGAACTAATCACTTAATTAAAATAGTTTGGTCAAACTGGCTGCACAGCGGAAGAGTAAGTTCCTCAATCAATATGATTGATTGAAGGGCCCTTTATATTTTGCACTTGGTAGTTTTCCAAGTTTTTCCCCTTAGCATTATTAAGTTTTCAGTCTCTTCATGACTTCAGGATAGGAATGAAGTATCTTTGGTCTTGTACTGTTCTGCACTGTTTTATCAGACAGCAAAGTGTGAAAAATGATTTTTGTAAAACTGTAAATGACTCCACTCGAAATGTACGTTCATTTGTCCTTGTTTTGCCTTATCTAGATGCAGAGGCAAATACTGTGTGCGAAATTGTCCATGTGAAATCGGAATCTGAAGGGAGGCCAGAGAGGGTCTTCCACCTGTGCTGCAGGTAAGCCTGGCCCGGAGGGGTCCAGGCCGTACGGCCCAGGGACCATCCTTCCATCCTCTGTCCACTCAGCAACCTGTGCCTCTTTGTGCTCCACATACTTTTCCTGTGCACTGTAGAAGTCAACAATAACTTAGCTAATTTAATATCTTTCTGAAAGGAAGTAGGAATTTCCAGATATATTCAACATATTTCCCTTCTGTAGAGCAGAACGGCCTGGTCATTTTACAGTGTTGCATCTTGGTATTTGGGCACACTGTTTCCACCATAAGGTCTCTGAAATGCAGCAGACAGAGCTGGCTGGGATGAGGTGGTGGTGTGTGGAGTCATTACCAGGATTCTTGATCATTTTGAGAAGCTGAGAGTAAGGAGCTTAACCTCTGTTGATCACCTGCAGAGTGAACACTAAACTTGTAATATGGGCTTCTACTTATTTCTTCCTGATTTTCTTCTCCTTCCCCTTCTCTGTCCCTTCTCCCTTCTTCCTTCCTCTCCTACCTCTTCTGTGAGAGTTTGAGGTCTTCTCCCACATTCAGCCACTTTTTTTCTTTTTATTTCCCCCTAGAAATACCAAGATAGATGGTCCCAACAGACTATAAATATTTGCCTTTAAATACGGCCGTATTTAATCATGCTTTATTTTAATCATAGGCACCCATGCTATGCTCATAAAAACAACATAACAATGTTATTATGATTAGTAGTGATATTTTATAATGCTCTTGGTAGTATAGTAAGAAGGTGCATTTACCAAATCAAAAATATGTGGAGCATCTTAACCTTTATTATTTTATTTAGTCAGGCCAAGGAGAAACAAGGCTCATAGAAAGTGTTTTGGCTAACACATTATAGGATATGAACATGGGTTCAAACTCAGGTGGGTTTAACTTTAAAATATGTGTTTTGTGTCTCTACATTATCTCTCTGGTGACAGGTGTCAACAGAGAGAGATTCCTGAGAATCTGTTGGGAGAAGTGGAAAGTTTTTTTTTTATTATTTTTTAATATTCCACATGTGAGCCAGGAGTGGTGGAGTATGCCTGTAATCCCAGTACTGTGGGAGGCGAAGGCAGGAGGATCTCAACTTTGAGCCCAGATCGAGAAACTTAGCAAGACCCTGTCTCAAAATAAAAGGAATGGGGATGTAGCTCATCATAAAAGACTTAGGTTCAGTCTCTTGTAACACAGACACACACATGCACACACACAGGTACACAAATTCCACGTGTGGCTTGAGAGCCATCTTTACCATCTGTTTAGGATGTTCTAATTGTGATTTTTTTTTTTTTGTAAAATCCAAGGAGTTTAGGAAGCCTGTCTCTTAGAGGTGCCATATTTGTCGTCATAAAGAATATCAGGTGACACATGGATAAAAATATTGAGAACTCAATAAGAAAAATAACTCTTACCTAGGAGGTTCTTTTTTCACCACGAGAACTAGGACATTGGAAGATTTTCCAGTTCTTAACACTGTGGCCTTGATACTTAACCAGTTGAAATGGATCATGGAAGGAGTAGACATTTAACAGGAGGAAGGCTAATTTTTAAGGAAACTAAGAACACTGGGATATCAATCTTTGGATGTTCGACAGAGTTGTAAGAATCTTGTGGTTTATTTTTCCTCAAAAACATTTTAGGATCTAAGACTGTGGCTTAAGTGTCGAGAACAGAATTTGTCAACTTCCTGGGACAAAATCCCTCTGCCCATTGATCTGTTCATTAATGAGATTCTCTGCCCAAAAAATGGCTGCAGAAGATGAGTCCTAAAGCATGGGAGAGAGGAGTAAGCCTTCATTATCACCAGCTATGAGCAGGCGGCTATGTGGAGAAGGTGGACACATGGCTTCAGTCTCTAACCTTTGGCTCAGGACATTTGTTAGGCTGCCCCTGAGGACATTAGAAGTTCCCGCCTGTGAAGTACCATTTCCTTGACACCTGTCAATCTTCTTTTCTTAGCTCTCCAGAGGGCCGAACAGATTTCCTGAAGACTGTGCATTCGATCCTTCGAGATAAGCACAGAAGACAGCTCCTCAAAACCGAAAGCCTCCCCTCATCCCAGCAGTATGTACCCTTTGGAGGAAAAAGATTATGGGCGCTGAAAGGCGTCAGGCCATCCATGAGCAGGGCAGGTACTGTGGGGATTCACACGTTCAAGATCCCCGTCACCCCTACTCCACTGTAGAACACCAGTGAGCTTGACGTCCTTGTTGAGCAGGAGTTAGATGTGGGCGTGGGGGGCTGACTGGGAGTACAGTCTTTCCTGGTGTGGGAGTCCTGGCCCTTGCTCCTTCCCTGTGCCTCCCTGGGGATCTGCCCTTCCTTCTCTCCTCTTGCCTTCCCTGAAGTCTTCCCTTTGCTGCCCTCTTCTTTTCGCTGGTGAGCTCCTCTCTCATTTGCTGAGCCAGCAAGCAAACGCATCCTCTTTCCAGAGGGGCTGTCCTAGCACCCTTGTGGAATAACAGTCGCTGCTTTGCATGATGGCCAGCTTTGTTTAGCAAAAAGCAGTGTGTCATAGTCTCAGCAAGGTCAGAGCCCACTGTTCTGGGAATGTGGCAGCTTTGTAATTGGCGGCATGGTAATGCCTGTTCTCAGAAGCCCAGGTTTGGTAGACCAGATGACAGGTCAGATGGTGACCCTTATCTTGTGCCTGCAAGTTTATTTTTATTTCAGTGTTAATTTGGGGAAGCCTTCAGCTGCTACTGGAAAGAGAAGAATCTAGTATTGAAAAGGGCTCAGAATAAATAGACTTGCAGGACTTACCCCATCACTCTGGAGCAGGGAGGAAAGATCAGTATTACCACTTATAACTAGCAGTTGTAAGACGGATAATAGAAGGAACAATACTTTCATAACATTGAGAGGTACTGAATGATGATAGTCGCATTTTAATCACTTTTTCCTGAGAGGCAGCCAAGAATTTTGCAGGGAGGATTCCAAGGAAATAGAGTTTCTTTGCCAAAAAAGACTTTTTAACCTTTGCCCCAACTACTTTTCTACTGGTTCTCGATGGTGTTGAAGAGCCATGGATAGAATTGTGAATGGTTGAAGGTGTAACATACCTAGCTTGCTTGACATGAGCTATTACTTTGTTATTTTGGTGCCAGGGATCACACTTGGGACCTTGCACTTGTGATGCAGGCGCCAGAGCCACTGAGCTAAATCCCTGGCCTGAGCTATTACCTTTTTTAAGCACCTTAAGTTTATTTGGGGGCAGGGGTTTCATCTCTTCTCTAACCTGGTGTAACACACCCAGCACTCTCCAAGGTATTATAAGAGTCATGCTTGCAACCATATTCATAATTTCTCATAGGGTCCCCAAGTACGGACAGTTCCTTGTCCTTTAGAGCTCACTAGAGAGACTTTTATCTTGGAATTGTTTCCCCTGCTCCTCCTCTTGCTGGAAAATGTTTACTTGGGACTCTGTGTTCCAACCTCAGGGATCCTGCCTGTCAATAGTCAGGTTTAAATTGTTATTCAGTGAACCTAAATTCTGAGCTACATTTGCTTTAAAACCAATCATGCTTAGTCTGTAGGATAAGCAGAAGTTTCCCTGCTTGCTGAAATAATACCAACACACAACCTAGAGTCTAGGTCCTAGACCATTGTCATGGATGCCAAGGGAAAGTCATGACCTGTTGGATTTGGCTGATTGAAAGATTTTTCTGATGGCTCGCTTTTGGCTGAAGAAAGTATCACTCTGCCTTCAGAACGGTTCACTGTCATCAGAATTTTCACCTTTGGTGACTTTTAAATGATACTTGAATGGATCAGTCTAGCACTAGTTCAATACTGAGCACTAGAAATACTCAAAGATTGTCTCTCTGAAAGATTGGGAGGAAGCCCCTAATGTTAGCTGAGTTATTAAGTATCCTTTTAATAAAAAGACACTTGTGGCATTCTTCACTGTCATTGGAAGTTTGGTTAGGATAATAAAGTCGAATATCTTGGCTCTGTACTTAGTCTAAGAGTACTTTACTTCTGCCTGTGACCTAGTTAAAATTTTTTTTTTTATTTTTGGTACCGGGGATTGAACTTGGGACCTGGTGCGGCAAACAGCAGAACCACTGAGCTACATCCCCGGCCCAAAATTTTCTTTTTTGTTCTCCCATTTTCTTATGAAAATTCTCAGGCTTATAAAGTAGTTGGAAGAATTCATAGCTCCCATCTATGGTCTATGATTAATATTTTTCTATATTTTCACTCTCACGTATCTACGTGTCATCTATCAACTCATCTTTGATACATCTCAGAGACACCGACATTAGCATACTTTACCTCTAAATACTTTAGCATGCAGATCATCCACAAATATTCCCAGTAGTCCAAGTTCAAATTAAGGGTAGCTCTAATGCAGTGATTAGAGAGGGCCAGGCTCCGTTATGGTGGAGTTAAGGTAAAACTGAGTAAGAACTTTTGCTTTAGCCCAATGGAAAAGTAATTTTGTTTTCCTTTTTCCCATCTTGACTGGAAATGGTTTTCATTCCCCTTTGAACAAGAGTGGTATCTGGAGATGATACAACGTTCAGAGCATGACAGGGCCACACCAGGTAGTGGGACAGAGGTTGCGGGGGGAACCGAGCTGGGCCCCTGCTGATTGCTCTGACCTGTGCCTGCCATGTTTGAAGTCCAGGCTGCCTGGAGCAGTATTGAGGACAGGCACCTGCTAGAGGCACTGGGGCCATTTAGCAGTTTTTAGGACTTAGCCTTTAGGAGAGCAGCCCTGCGCTGGTGTTTAGGCACTTCCCCTCACTGGAAAGCCTGTGTTGCCTTTCACATTTTTGTGTCTGATGCAACAAACGTGCCACTATCGAGGGAGAAGCAGCCGCATTTCCATATGTGCCATCTTTGTGTGTGTGTGGTGTGTGTATGTGTTGGGAGTGTTTATTTGCTGGCTCAATCGGGTGTTGTCTTTTGTTTACTTGTTTTTAGTAATTCTTGTTTCCTAGAGGGCAGTAAGAATAGATCCAAAGCTTTGTTATCCAAAGATTTGTTCCTCCTAACTTTCAGTCACTTTATTAGAGCACTTTGTTGATCAACTGCTTGAGTGTCATCTATTATTTATTTCTCACGGCACTTGGTACTGATATTTTAATTGCACTGTAGAAGCATGGGGATTCACAGAATGTATTTAGCAGAGGCTAAGGCTCACATTTGCTTATACTGTGCATATGGGGCTGTGTCAGAAAGGGGACTGGGAACTGATTGGCAACTCCCTATCTCCGAGAATATCTCTTTTCCACATCCTCTCTAGGAGGGACATGACCCTTAAGAAGTTTTAAATTCCCAGAAAGCAGTGAAACAAAGCACTGCCTGCCTCTTTGATGCATTGTGGTGGTGTCCACAAAAAGAGCAGAACCGTCCTCCACCTTACTAAGCTGGCTAAGTGACCCTGGGACAGCTCTGGGAGATCTTTGTAGCTCTGGTGTGGGACACGGTTGGGGAAAGGACACTCACCAGTCCCAGGCTCAGTGGTGCCCTGGGGAGCAGCGACATCTGATAGCTGTGTCCAGGGCGCACAGAGTGGAGCAACTGTTTCAGAGAGGGTTGGGTCCACAACCTCTCCCGTGTCCCCCATTCCCCTCTGCTCTTGGGTCACTTGCTAAAGCACCCTCAAAGGCATGGTAAACGCTCCAAGAGGACTGGTGAAATCTAGACCCCTAGGCCCCGGGTGACTTTGAGGCACCAAATGCATACCGTTGAGTTTTTATGTTCCTTTTCTTTGCTTTCTGGATATTCATCTCTTGGTAAAGGCTGTGGGGGTTTATTTTTATATTTTTGTGTGTGTGTGCAGTGTCCGCCCCAAGCAAGTCTCTTGGGAGGAGGAGGCGGCGACTGGCTCGAAACAGGTTTACCATTGATTCCGATGCCGTCTCCGCCAGCAGCCCGGAGAAAGAGCCCCAGCAGCCCCCTGGCGGCGGGGACACTGACCGGTGGGTAGAGGAACAGTTTGATCTTGCTCAGTACGAGGAGCAGGATGACATCAAGGAGACAGACATTCTCAGTGACGATGACGAGTTCTGTGAGGCGGTGAAGGCCGCCCCGGTGGACGCAGACCTGCACGAGCGGCTTCAGGCCGCCTCCATCAGTCAGCGCGACAGAGGCCGGAAGAGCCTGGACAGTCACGCGTCCCGTCTGGCTCAGCTCAAGAAGCAAGCAGCTCTGTCGGGCATCAATGGCGGCCTGGACGGCGCCAGCGAGGAGGTCGTTTGGGTTAGGCGTGAAGACTTTGGCCCCGCCAGGAAACTGAACACTGAGATCTGACTGTGGCGTCCCCTTAGAGACCCAGTGTAGATACTTCTCCCGCCCGCCCTCACTCGCAGCCCTCCCGTGCCGCCCACGAGAACGTCCCCCTCGGTCGTCGCACTCTTGCGCGTGCGCACACAGTTTTGGCAGCTGACCCGGTTCTGAAGCCACTCGGCCACCACCCACCTTCGCCATTGTTCACGTCCACGTCAGAAAGAATTGTTCAGGATCCCGAGTGAGCTTGAGTCCCAGCTTCTGTATATTACTAAGGGCTTTTATTTATTCTCCATTAATCAGGGCCTGAAGAATTAGAAAAAAAAAAAGAATGTATAGCACGGGAAAGCAAATCACCCCCAGCAGTTGATGAAAGTACAGAATTTAAGGCATAACACACATACAAAAGCCAATATACAGCTCGTCCTATCTGAAACCAATCTCAGCTGGGAAACCCACTTCCAAACAGACGGTGAAACCAACAAGACAACTGTACAGCTTCCCGCTTTAGTGTCTGAGAATATCTGTGTATTTTAAGAATGTGTGAGGAGAGGGTGGTCATTTATGTTTTGATGAGCCTTTGATTTTCTTCTTCTTTGGTCTATGGCTGGTCTAACGCTGTCCGTGTTCAAAAGCTCTAGTTTTGCATAGAATTATAAAGATGCCAAACTCTTGAAAAAGAGACCCAAATTTATCACTTGACAGAGAGAGAGAGAAAAAACACTATTTTTTGTATTTTACCTGAGATGCAGGGCACAAATAGATGAGAATTTTACAGTGTTAGGTGTAACTTCAGTCTGAAAGCGAGCATATAATCTTTTACAGAGAGAGTGAGGTGTGGTGACTTTATATTTATATATGAAAGGCTAATGAGAAGCTCGTGCTTAATGATAAACTTTTTTTTTTTCCAAGAAGCATTTTTTTTTTTGGATGTTGGAATCTGTATTTGAGATGGGAGTTTGGTTAGATTACCCATGACAAGGAATGGACAGCGTGTGTGTCTGTTGCACATGGCAGGGGAGGGAGCTTCCTTTTCGTGGGGTTGCCATGGTGATCATTCCTTTTCTCATCAGAATCGTATCTTCATCCGTAGATTACCTATCCCTTCCCTGACAGTCTGTAAAACCTTTGAACCCAACAACTTCTTCTAAAACATCTCTTCCATTTAACATTTTCTTCATACCAATGAAACAGGGTAATCATGTTAATAAACCTAACCTTTGAAACAGATATCCAAACAGGAAGAACAAAAACAACTTATAGCACTTTCAATTTTTTTTTTAAAAGGTTTATAGCTTTTTTTCCCCCTTTCCCATTTCACAATGTCTACTTCCTGAGAAGGGTTTAATAATATGAAAACTTTCTTTTTGGGGAAAATATCTATTTGGTGTTTGACACATCAGTAGGTACTTTAAAGGCCTGAATTTTATAGTAGCTTTAGGAATTATATTTTATAAGAATCAGTTATGACTTTATATTTCCAGACAATAGAGAGTTCAGAACATCATGCTCTGTATCCCTGCTTGCTTTTCCCACTCTCCCGTCCTCTATCCCTCCTCCCCTTTCGGGTTTCCAGGGCTTTGAGCTTGATCTTTTGAAAGTTTTATTCTATTAAATTTTTGCTATATCTTCTGGTTTTCTTAAAAAAAAGCTTTAGAATGGTTTCTATACCCTTTGTATCACTGCATTGTTCCATATCGTCTTGGGTCTGATCGTGTCCGGATGGAAAACCGAAGCAGAGGTGTCGATAGTTGCAATTTACTGGTCTCCCTGCAACGTGTCCATCGAAAATACTGGAAAGTCTGGTGCTTGGAGAGGGTGCCATTTTCTCTTGTACATAAGGTCATGATGTGTCTATGTCAAAAGTTCTTATATATTTCTTTTATAAGCTGAAAGAAGGTCTATTTTTATGTTTTTAGGTCTATGAATGGAACGTTGTAAATGCCTGTCAAACAATAAAAATACTGAAAAGTGCCTGGATGGTCCTGAGCCTTTTTGAGTAGGGGGCTGAGTATGAACTGTGGGTGGGAGAGAGTCCCCAGGAGGAAATTTCCCAGAATCTCTTTTATGAAAGTAACTGTTACAATCATCAAGGAGAGCTGTTTTGATAACGCTTGAAGTTGTAAGCAAATACAGGCACTACCGTTGCTGAGCATCTTGGTCTAAAAGTTTAGGGACTAGAAATACCAAAGATACACATTTGTTGTCTTCTGCTGGGCACTGCATTTACCTCTTAGTGTCCTCAGGAGATTGTTTCCAGGACCCTGTGGATGCCAAAATCTGAAGACTCAAGACTTGTTACCCCCACACGTCCTCCCTCATACTTCACATCACTTTTACATTACTTACAGTACTTAGTGCAATATCAATGCTGTGTAAAGAAGTTTTATGCCATGCCATGTAGGGAATAATGACAAGAAAAAGTCTGTACATCTTTGCTAAAGACACAGTGTTCTTCCCTAAATGGTTGGTGGAATCTGTATTTCATTTCCTATCTCCTGCCCAGTCCAGTGGAGGGTTGCTCGGGAGATACGGGGTGAAGGGAGAGCTTGGATTACTCCACATTTCTTATCAGAGAGCTGCTGCCTGAGTCTTTTGCAGGATCACAGAAAAAAGGTAAATGTGAGCTTGGGCTGCCTCTCCCTTCTTGTCAGGATCCTTGATCGTACCCTTTCTGAGTCCCTTACATGCTATGGACAGAGTTCCCCACCACAGCCGCCCTCCAGGTGAGGAGGTTTTCTCTTTCCTGCCTGCCCCCATCTGGAAGAGTTCCTGGCTGGTGAGCCTGCCATGTGGCCCCTCACTCCAAGCATAGTGGCCCACGAACCAGCAGCATCAGCTACCCTGGTTATTAGAAAAGCAGAAATGTATAGAAATACATGTATAGACATGTATTCATGTCTGAGAAACATGAGTTTGATGACTCCAAATATTTTGATGTTGAACAGTAATGTGGAGCATGTACATTTTTTTTTTTTACTTTAAATGCATTTTTAAACATTAGTGCATCAATGCACTTATTTTAAGATACAAAAAGATTTCCTTTTGTACCCAGTGCCTCTCTGGTGGGGGGGGGGGTGACTGAAGCCAGTTTAACTCTGACCCAATGAAATCATTCCAACAGTTGCTTGCACTTAAATGGCTGCTTTCTTGTCCAATACCTGAGTCTATCTGTGCGGAGGATGTCAGTGTTCAAAGTCAGTTTTGGAGGCAGAATCACAGTGCTTCCCCAGGCCAACTTAGTTTCTTTCTCAGGCTTGTGGCTCACCCGAGCCAGAAGATATACTCAGCACAGCGGGGGTAATAACACCTGCTCCATCCCACGACTCAGTTCATGCTCACCACTGCCTTCTTCTCCCGCTCCATCCCCAGGCCAAGGCTGAGAAGCAGGAAGGTCACAGCCTCTCCAGGGTTCCTAGGAATCTGGCTCCTGATGCAGCAAGAATGACCCCCTCCCATTGATCCTCCATTCTTCATGCCCTCGATGAAAGAATTCAGTCAAAACGCTTAGACTGTGCAGTGATATAGGCAGAATTGATTGTAAAATAGAGAATAGGGGATTCACGGAGAAACCATGCAAAATTTAAACCTGTGTGTCTGATTTATCTCCCTTAACATTATGGTCTCAAGTACATCTGTTTTCCTACAAATGACTCAAGTTCGTCCTTTTTTATGGCAGATTAATAGTCCATTGTGTATAAAAAACACACCATCTTCATCCATCCATCTTTTTAAACCGGATCCCAGCCTAAGGCAGGAGTGTCTTTAAAGAACATTTCCTTTCCTGATATCACTAGGCTGAAGGCTATGGCACCCAGGAATGCTGTGTGCCTTGTCCTGGGATCAGGTGGCCAGGTATCAGAAGGAATGTGCACAGTGTGTAACTTTAAAATGTTATTGTGCTCTGAGAGATTGCTTTATGTCTGACATTTAAAAACTGATTATAAATGTATTATATAAATGTGTGATGTCTTTTTCTTACCTGGCAATGCTTGCTGGTGCTATTTTGGTCCCGGTTCTTGTTCTTCAGGCCCATTAATATCTAAATCCTGCCCAATGCTGGCACCTCAGCTTCGCAGGGTTCTGAGACGATGAAATGGTGACAAGACTGTGCCTTTTAGCTCTGTTTTTGACCAATCAAATGAAACTTGGCATTGGCAGGAAAGAAGGTCGAAAGCGCTTTTATTGTTGTTCGGATTTGTAGTCACTTGCCTAGGTATTCACCACCCTGGTAAATATTTACAACTCAGTCTAGAATATGATGCTTTAAACAATTAGAAAGTTATAAGTTTTTATATAGAACTTTAAAAAATGGAAAAGCCACCTTGAAGGCACATTTAATTTTTGTACTTAAGTGTGAAACTATGGAGATTTTGATTGGATTAGCAATTTGTAGATTTGTCTATGTTGGTACAATATTACTCAATAATTCATGCTCAAATGGCCACGTCTAAAGCGCTGCAATTTTGGAGTTGAAGAATTAGGAGCTGGGCATGTAGTGCATGCCTGTAATCCCAGCACTGTGGGAGGCTCAGGTAGGATTGCAATTGCAAGTCCAACCTGGCCAATTTAGCAGTTTAGTGAGATCTTGTCGCAAAATAAGAAAGGGCTAAGGATTAGGCTCGGTGTAAAGGCCCCAGGTTCAAGCCGCAGTAGCAAAATAAAATAAAAAATAAAGATTTAAAATCTGTTTACTGTGTTTCAGCTAAGTGAATATTCCTCTGGCGCCATCTCCAGGCGGATAGGTGTAAAGTCGTCTCTTTGGTAGCGAGAGGAGGGACCCTTGCTCTTAGGTAAACAAGAACGTCAGAGAGCTTTTCTTGTACCTGCTGCTTCTACATTGCCTTCAGATCACAATAATCGGCAATAATATGCAAACAAAATTGCATACTTTGAGGGGAGCATGTTCTGCCACTCTTCATTTGTTGTTTCTCTTTTGCTTATTTTTTTTTTCTGAAATAAGCCAGAAAAGTTAGTCTGGCTTCTGTTTACAAAGAGATATGTGATGAAGAGTCCAAGGTAGTTTTTTGTGTTTCAGATCGATACACTCCAACAAAGTCATTAGCCCTGGAAGCAGGATTTCAGGATGCCGCTGACATGTAATAGTAGGTCCCATTTTCATAAGTTCACAGAAGTACTTTGTGCAAGGAAGTGTCCCCACTGTTCTTTGGTAGGTATTATCTTTAAGAAATGTTGGCTCTGCAAAAGGTTGCTGGCTGGGGTCCGAGAGGCTTCTCAGTGGAGACATCTACTCATTCCCACCAATGGCATGGGTTCTAGACTTGCGTGGAAAAGTGTTTCTGGATGCATCAGGGAGAGGCATAGATAGGTTTATTAAGCAGAATTAAGGAAGTGCACACTCAGGGAAGATACACCATGGGCACTTAGGAGAGGCACGTTAGGGTCTGCAGTTGGGGGTTTTACTGAGGTCTTAGAGTGTCCTCAAGGTGGGGGATGTAGGATGTGTGTTCCTACCTCTGTCATGGTACCCATTTGGTGAGGCAGGAGAGACTGCAAACCACTGGCATGTGTTTAAAGTTTAAGAGATATGAGGAATGATTAAAAACTACAGTGAATACTGAAAACTTTTAAAAAATTGTTACAGTAAAAGATCCATTGCCATCAATCCCCCTCAAAATATTCCCCCCTTGCATCCAACACACTTCCGGCTGGGCATGTCAAGACAAAGTACTTATCCTAATGGAGTTTACAGTATAGAGAGAAGAGATGGTATCTGTATCAGTCAACTTTCCATCACTGTAACAAAGCACCTGAGGAAAGAAACTTGTGTTGTAAAGAGAGGTGCATTTTGGCTCACAGTTCTGAAGGTTCAAGTACAAAATCAGGAGGCACATTGTGAGAGGAGTGTTGTAGAAGCAAACCACCCACATCACGAGTCAGGAAGCAGAATGAGAAAGGGGACAATCAGGGCCCCTCAGTCCCCTTGAGGACGCAGCTCCAGTGACCTAAGATCTTCCCACGGACCCCACCTCCTAAAGGTCTTTGACTCCCCCCATAACACCCCCCAAGGGACCAAGTCTCTAACACATGGGCCAACATCCATTCACTCCTCCCTGCCCCCACGGGTTCATATCCATTTCATAATGCAAAATATGCATCAATTCACCTCAGTGTCCCAAACATTCCAGCACTGCTCCAAAGCCCAAGCCTGAAGTCTATTGAGATGCAAGGTAAACAACTATGTGTTTTTATAAAAAATAACATCAATTTTAGAGACCAAGTTACATATTTCAAGGATAAACACTCCTATTCCAAAGGGTAGAAGGAGAGGAATAGAAAGGAAGGACTGGCCCAAAGCAAGACTGAAACCCAGCAGGGCAAGCATTAAACCCCAAAGCCCATAAGCAGCATTTGTACACACTGTGGTGCGGTGGGGGCTCCCAAGCTCTGCCTCTGGAGTCATCTTGCACCTGGCTACTTCTTCAGGGTGGCTCCGCACACTGCCTGCAGCTTTCCTCCTCCAGTCTTGTATGGTTGGCTCTTCTACCTTCCTGGGCCTTTATTGCAGCCTCATGCCCACAGCTCCACTGTGTGTCACCCCATGGTGAAGTGTGGGGGTTCTTACCAAGGCTCTGACTTGGCAATGCGCTCTGCCTGACCTCCCCTCTTTGAAAATCTTGGTGGAGGCTGCCGTGACCCCATCACTTGCATTCTGCATGCCTGCAAAACCAACACTGGCCCTCTTGAACCAAAGCTGCAGCAGCCTCAGAGAATTTCACTGGCTGAATGTGGGAAACTGAGTCCCTAGTAGTTCTGGGCACAAAAGGCTCATTCTTCAAATGACTTTTCTCTGGAAAGGCTGGAAATAAATTTCCATTTCTACATCTCAGAGCCTGTGATGAATGCAGCGTCTTAAGCTTTCTGAGATGTCTTTCAGTCATCTTCTCTAATGTTCTAAGAATAGGCATCTTTCCCTATTTTTTAAGGCAAAGCACTTGGGAGGCCACAGCTTGAGGTCCTGGGTTTGATTTCCAGCACATCAATCAATCAATGGATCAAAATTTCATACACAGGGCCGGGGATTTAGCTCAGTGATTCCTCTGCCTGCCTCACAAGCGCAAGGACCCGAGTTTGATTCCCGGTACCAAAAAAAAAAAAAAATTTCATACACAGCACTCTGGGTTCTTTTGATCCAAGTTAACTTCTTAACAATTGCACTCTCCTTGGCTACACTTTTACAACCATTTTACTCCTTTCCTGGCCAGGCTGCAAGATTTTCAAATCTTTCTTCTTTGCTCCTTTTTTTCCTCATTCTCACTGTCAAAATCACCCAATAATACCCGTTCTGCAATCTGAAGGCTTTGTTGCCTTGAAATCTCCTCCACCAAATAAACTAATCCATAACCTTTAAGATTAGCCTTCAACAAAATGTCAGGTCATGGACAAAATGCAGCCAGATTCTTTGCTACCATGTAACAAGAATGGCCTTTTTTTCCAGATTCCTGTAGAATCCTCATTTCCATTTGAAATCTGATTGGCAAAGCCTTTACTGTCCACATTTCTATCACCATTTTGGTCTTCTGAGCTCTCATCAGATACCAATTAATCTCTATTTACAACAGTCTAGTATTATTCTAGCCTGCTCCTGCAAATTCGATCACCTCCATCCCTATAAACCAATTCCAAAGGCTACTCCGTATTTCATTTACAATAATGACACCATTCCTACGTACCAGTTTTCCAAATTAGCTTTCCATCACTATAATGAAATACCTAAGGTAGCCAACTTATGAAGAAAAGATGTTTTCTTTGTATGTGTAGTTTGGTTCATAGTTGTGGAGGTTTAAATTCAAGATTGGGTGGGCCTCTGAGTAGAGTGACAAATAATTGTAGGAGCACACCTGGTAACAGAGTGCTCACATCATGAGCCAAGAAACAGAAAGGGAGGGTGGGGGAGCGAGAGAGAGAGAGAGGAGAGAGAGAGAGAGAAAACACCCTCTCCAATGACCTAAAGAGCTCTCACCAGACCCCAGTGGGCTTGGTCAGAGGCCTAGACCTCCTGGGCTCCAGCTCTCTGGGTTTCTGGGTTTGGTCACCCTCCTGTCACCAAATGTGTGATAAAAGCCCATAAAAATGGAACAAATGAGTCTATTTACAATTTGACCAAATTGAGAAGATAGCTAGTCCATGCTCCTTCAAGTGCATACCCCAATTTATAGATGGGTTAGAACAAAAGACAGGAAATATGCATATGTAGATTTAGCCAGGCTTTGGGGCTGAGGGCTGGATGTGTTGAATCTTCCCAGTGTCAGGGCTCAAGGGTGGTGCTTTACACTCTCAGCATGAGGAAGTGGGAGAAGCAGCTTGTCTAAATTTTAAAAAATCCTAACTTTTAAAGCCTCAGTTTAACCTTCCAATTTACCACCTCTCAATACCACCACCCTGGGGACAAACCCTTTAATACATGGATGTTTGGGGACTTTTAACATCCAAGCTATAGCAGTGGCTAGTCCATTTGTGGTGCTAAAACAAAATACCTGAGATTTGTAATTAACAAACGAGAGAAACTCATTTCTCACGGTTCTGGAGGCTGGAAAGTCCAAGATTCTGAGGGACTTGTTGCATCCTTACATGGCAGAAGGCATGAATAGGTGTGCTCTTGCATGGCAGAAGAATGGAAGGGCAAGAAGGCCTAGGCTAGTTCCCCCTGACCCTTCTAAAAGGCACCAATACATTCATAAGGGAAGAGTGCTTATGACATAATCACTTCCCAAAAGCCCACCCCCTTTTTGTGGGGGCTGGGATGAGGATAAACCCAGGAGCTTTGCACTGAGCTGCATCCCCAGCCATTTTATTTTATTTTATTTTATATTTTTTGAGAGAGGGTCTTGGTAAATCTTGCTTTGTCTGTGCTCACCTTGTGATCCTCCTGTCTCAGCCAGCAGAGGGCTGGGATTACAGGCCTGCACCATCCCATCCGGAATGTCCTCACCTCCTAATACCACCATGGGGGCACTAAATTTCAACACATTTGGACCATAGCAGCTGGGTAAAGATGCCGAGCTTGATGTCCGGCCAGGCCAGATTTAGTGAGCACATGGACGTCAGGCTGGCACAGACACCCCTGAGGAAAATCCGGGTGTCCTGTGCAGCTCAAGACATCAATCTCAAGGCATGAGAGAGCTTAGTGAGCACACTCTGATAAACCTTCACTGCCCTTTCTCAGAGGCTGTGGTGGTTGATCTTGATAGTTGATTGGCTTGTGAGACACCTAGGAGATTGGGTGAGTCATGGGGGCCTGACCTTGGGGACTATATCTGACCTCTGGCCATGTCCTCTCCGGTTTCCCTGCTCTCTGCTTCCTGGCTGCCATGAGGTGAGCAGTTTCCTCCGCTACCCGCTTTCCCAATGATCAGCCCTGCAGTTTGCTCCCTTGTTTCTCTCGTGTATTCCACAGGGGTAAAAAACTGACCAATACAGATGAAGACTGAAAATTTAGAATTCAGTTCTAGAAGGGTTTGGAATTCCCATCAGTCCTGGCAGCTGGGTGCTGCCGAAGAGTCTGATCAGTGTAGGATGCAGAGAAAGGTCACTCCCGAGGACGAGAGTGAGGAAGAATTCCCTGGGGCCATTTCCAGTGGAGTCACAAAGAGGCTAAGAGGAAGGTCTGGAGCTATGGAAATGTCAAGATAGAATACAGACCAGTGTTTAAAATTGAGGTTTCAAGATATTATTTTTATTTCCTATTTTTGTATAGAGATTTCCACCACACACACAGACACACACACACAAATACTGACTTGTGCTTGTTTTCCGAGATGGTGATAAAATGAGGAGTAGTTTCATAGATATTTTCTCGGCATCTCTGCTACAGGTAATGTGCTGAAAACAATGAGTCTCAACTTACATGTGATAATTTTGGATACTTGGATCATTTACACGCTCGGGTGTTGTAAACAAAACTGTGTTGCAAACTTTAGCTTTAAAATAATTGCACCTGCATTTGCATCCATTTTATACATTTCAGAGCACCTATGTATTATTCATCTGGTCCTCAGATCTGTGAGAGACTGGGGAGATGCCTCATATGTAACATTAGAGGTGGAAAAGAAAGCTCACAAGATTTCATCACAAGCAGCAGCTTTTCTGTTAAGTGATGATGACCACCCAAAGGGATAGGCTAGCAAACCCACTGCATTTACTTGTTTTGTTGTTGTTGTTATTTTAGCAGTGGGAATTGAACTCAGGGCTTTCACACTGAGCTACATCCCCAGACTTTTTTATTTTCTATTTTAAGACAGGCTGCGCTTGAACTTGCAATCTTCCTGCCCCAGCCTCCCAGACTGTGGTGATGACTGGTGTGACCCACCACAACTGGTTCTAAACCTATGCATTTTCCAAGACAGAAAATTCATCAACTGACTATAATAACAGGACCCAGATGCTAGAATTACAAAGATCAAGGCGCTGACTCTGCGTCTTTTAAAAAGAACAAACAGAATATGTAGCATCTCAAAGCTCTAACACAAAGTATTTCCTTTATGGGTTCAGCCCAGCAGAAAGAACAGAATAAGCAAGCTGTGTTTTTTTTTGTATTAAATTCTTTTATTGGTACATTTTAGGTATACAACACAATTACATTTCTCATTGGGAATTGTGCCTTTACATAATGCATCTTGGTTCTTATTTTTTCCCCATTTCTAGCCCTCCCTTCACGCCCTCCACCCTTCCCTATTTACAAAGACTTTATTTCCATTTTTTCCATTTCTCATCACTTTTCCTTTCCCTTCTTTCCTTTCCCCTGCCCCTCCCACTACCCCTAGCCCTTTGGACCTTTTCTTCCTATTTTACATTATCGATTATTCATTCTAATCATTGGTACATTTTAGGTATACAATATAATGACATTCATCATTGGAAATTTGCACCTTTACATAATCTCTCTTGGTTCTTATTTTTCACCCTTGCCCAGCCCTCCCTTCAACCCCTCCATTCCTCCCTATTTACAAAGATTTTGTTCCTATTTTTCCATTTTCTCATATTAATCCCATTCCCTTCTATCCTTTCCCCTACCCCTCCCACTTCCTTCCCCTTTGCCCCTTTTCTTCCTATTTCACATGGCCTATTATACATTTAGTCCTTATTTACACTTTCAGTTTCTCACACCAGAGAAACTATTCGGTATTTACACGTGTGTGTCCTATTTATTTCACTTAAGAGTATCACCTCAATGTGCATCCACTTAGCTATAAATGTCTCTAATTTCTCATTTTTTATGGCTGAGTAGTACTCCATTTTATATTAAAGAAAAACACATTTTCTTTATCCAGTCTCCAGTTGATGGGCATTTGGGCTGTTTCCAAGTTTTAGCTATTACAAACTGCACTGCTATGAACATGGGCACACATGTATCACTGTGGTATGATTCTTTTAATTCTTAGGGGAAGATCCCCAGCAGTGGAATAGCGGGGTCAAATGGGACTTTCAGTCCTAGTTCTTTGAGGTATCTCCATACTGATTTCCACAGTGCACAAGCTGTGTGTTAACCACCATACTGAAAACTTTTTAAAAGCAGCATTGAAGCCAGGCTGGGGATTTAGCTTAGTGGTTTCACTGCCTGCTGTGCAACGCAAGGACCCGAGTTTGATCCCCGGTACCAAAAAAAAAAAAAAAAAAAAAAAAAAAGGAGCATTGAAGGTACCATGTGTCCCTTACTGCCACCTGCTGGAAGTCTGTCGCGATTGTCTTAGATTTCCGTTATGCAGGATTTAATAGGGAAGAATTGAAAGTCACTTGGGGTTTGGGGAGCTAGGAGCAGGGACAGCTGTGGCCTCTCACTCTGCTCTGGGTATTTAAGCATCTAGGTGTTTTGCAATGCGCCGATTGATCTGATTTACCTTACATTTTTCAAGAACTACTACAACTCAACAATAAAAAACTGATTTAAAAAAGTAAAGGAATACTAGACAGTTATCCACAGAAAAATCTGCAAATGGCCACCAAACATGAAAAGATACCCAACATCACTGATCGTTTGAGAAATGCACATGGAAATCATAGTGAAAGTTCACCTTATACCAATTAGGATGAAAAAAGAAAATAACAACTGTTGGTGAGAATGTGGAGAAATCAGAACCTTTGTGTGCTGTTGGTGGGATATTGAATGTACAGCTACTATGAAAAAATTTGGTGATTCTTAAATAAATTAAAAGTAGAATAGCCACAGGAACCACCGATCCTGCTTCTGGGTCCATATTCAAAAGAATTGAAGGCAGGAGTTTGAAAAGGTATTTGCATGCCAATATTCACTGTTGCATTATTCACAATGACTAAGAGACAGAGGCAATCCACATGTCCGTTGACAGGAGAATGAAAAAAGTAAATGCAATGTAAGATAGAATGGAATTACTCAACCTTCAAAGACAGAGAGAAACCTTTTTGCATGCTGCCACGTAGAGGAACCTGGAGGAAATTATGCTCAGTGAAATCAACCAGTCAGAAAAAGACAAATACTGTTTGCTTCCATTCATGAGAAGTCTAAAGGAGCCCAGCAAGGAGAGACAGAAAGTAGATTAGAAGTTACCAGACTCTGAAGGAGGCAGGAACAAGGATTTACTGTTTAACAGGAGCTGTGTTTTTCTGTTTGGGTGATGAAAAATGTGGTTGCTAGGAGCTGGGGTTAGGGAACAAGGAAGTAGGGAGTAGTTCAGTAAGTACCAAATTTGTTTTGTTTTTTGGTTTTTTTGGTACCAGGGAACAAATTCGGGTCCTTCTGCTTGCACAGCAGGCAGTGGCACCACTGAGCTAAATCCCTAGCTTTCCAAATTTCAGTTTTGCAAGATGAAAGCTTTGGAGGTATGTTGTACAACATTGTGAATGCACTTAACCCTATGGAATGGTACACTTAGAAATGGTTGAGGTGGTAAATTTTGTTACATGCTTCTTAACCACAATTTTAAAAAAGTACAAAGAGATACCACTTTACCTGCTATGGTGGCTATAATAATAAAAAAAGACTTGCAGAAAATAGAAGTGTTTGTGAGGACATAGGGAGATTGGAGTGCTCGTGTGGTGCTGGTGGGAATGTTAAATGGCACCTCTGCTGGTGACTGTATGGTGGTGGCTCCTAGAACATACTGGCCATAAACTTTACTCTGATCTAGCAGTGCCACTTCTGGGTGAATCCCAAAGACTTCAGACCAGGGGCTCAAATGTATATACACACAATACTCATTGCTACATTATTCATGCAGCCAAGAGGTGGGAAGAATCCAAGTGTCCACCAACAGATGAAAGGATAAATGCATGCTGTATGTCCATGACCTGAAACATTGTGCAACCACAAATAAAAGTACAGTTCTGGCACATGCTGCAGTACGAGTGAATTGTTAAAACTTAATGCCAAGTGAAAGAAGCCAGCCAGGAAAGGACAAATATTGTGTGATTCTAATTATATGAAATATCTAGAAAACGTAAGTTTGCAGACAGAAAGAAGATCAGAAATAACAGCAGGCAGGGAAGAGCTACCAATGGGTACAAGGTTCCTGTTTGGGATGATCAAAAATTTTGGAAATGGATGGTGTGGGGAGTCGAAGAACACTGTGAATGCAATTGAGGCTGTTGAAATGTACGCATATAAATCATTACAATGCCAAATTTTATGTCATTTTGTTCAAAGTACTGGGAACAAAATCCAGGGCCTTGTGTACACTAGGCAAGTGTTCTACCACTGTTCCAGCCCCATGTCGTATATATCTTTTTTTTTTTTTTTTTTTTTTTTTGTACCGGGGGTCGAACTCGGGTCCTTGAGCTTGCGCAGCAGGCGGCGAAACCACTGAGCTAAATCCCCCGGCCCATGTCGTATATATCTTATCGTTATGAAAACTTATAAAAATGATTATCTTCAGGTTTTAAGATTAAAAATAACAACAGAAGAACTCATGCACAAATATCGGATGTACAGTTCAATTGGCCCCGAGCCGGGCTGTACGTGGTGATGGCAACTGCAGTCAGAAAGGAGGCTGACACGGTGGAGCTTTTCCTAGTTGCCTGCGGCTTCATGCTCACTTTCATTGACTTGGAAGATAAACCCCGAAAGTAGGAGCTATGTACCCATTTCACCGTCAAAGAAACAGCCTGCGAAGTTCTGGACCAAAGTTTCCCAAACATAAACCCAGCACTGAAATCTAGGTCCAACCGGCAGGGTGACCTCAGATGTCCCGCCTCTTCCTGTCCTTTGGAAGAGTAAGCGTGCTTTGGGGTTCTGAATTATGCTTGGGGAAGGTTGTTTCACCAAGACAGGATCGCCAGAGCTGACAGGACTTAATTTAACTGGGGGGAGAAAACCGCTGTTGAGAGGAGAGATTGACTGTGAGCAGAAAGAGCCTAGCCGATTCTGATTTCTCTTGGATTTTGCGGCAAGTCATTCCCTTTGGGGCACTGACGTTGCATTGAGATTGCTAGCTTATAGGGTTTGTTTGGGTGCACCTTGGAAGATTTATCAATGTTGAATGCAGTTCTCTTCCAACGTAGTAACTCATCCATCTTTGAAGTCTGACTTTGGTTAAAAAAAAAAAAAAATTAATTTCTTTCCTGTGACCAGAAGAGGTCGCTCTTTCACTATGAATATTTTTATAGCATGCCCAAATTCAAGCCCACGTCTCAGCCCAAAATGTATTGTTCCTATTTTCCTTGTCTTTCTCTCTCTTCTTCCCTCCCACCTTTCCTCTTTCCTTTTATCCCTTTGCAATTTTTCTCGCCTCTCACTATTTCAATAAGTCAGTGCAGATGTGATAATAAAAGAGTGATCTTTCTGTTTATCGCATTCTTCGAGCATTCGTTTTCCTCTTCCCCGCTGAATTCTGTTTTTCCTAATTGCAAACTCTCCAAGAAAAGAGACCAAATGCAAAGATACTTAAGCTTTCTCTTCAGAGATATATAACCATGGAAATGAACTTTCGTTTTTGTGTCTACACACAAAACAGCCACACAGCTGAAGTTCGGTGTCCTTTGTCTCAACTATTTTTTGGTGTTTAACCTGTGCGGGCTGCAGAGAGGGCAACATGGCAATTGTTAAGAAAAATTCTTTGTCAAATCTAAACTGCTTTGAGATTTTGACATTTGATAGTTAAAACTCATTTCCTGCGTGCAGGCCATTGCTTTCTGTATGTTCTGTTAAGCCACTGAAGGAAACTTAGGTTTTATCACTTCTTTCTTTATTATGTTTTAAAATAACTGATGACTAATAAATATTTTTATGTTTTATTAAAAGTTTTATTTTTGCAGTGCTGGAGGTTGAAACCAGGGCCTCGTATGCCAACCAAGTGTACGACCACTGAGCTGTATGTATCTCCAGCTCCTCATCAACCTTTTTTGGAGGAAGTATGTATTTTCATTGCTTTCCCCTGTGTTTCAGATTTCTTCAATTTCCATATCTCCACTTATGTTACTCAAAAGAAGCCAGGGCTTTTCACTTTGAGAGTGAAATTAAACTTTAACATTAAGAAAAAGTGGCCACGTTTTTACAGAAAGGAATTCTGTAACCCTGGAGAGAAGGGGGCAATGCATGTGTGTTGGGAGTGGGGACCAATGTTATCTTTATTTTGAATTAACTTGTAGATGGAATTAATGACTCACTTTAACTATGCAGTGATTAGAACTCTAAAGAAAGCTTGGCAATATTCAGAAATGCCTCAGCACATGACTCAGGTAGTGAGAACTTCAGTGGACTTGGAATTGGTGTTTTGGATCCCACAGTTTTTGAGGACATGAAAAGTTTTTAGGGAGTTAGGAGACAGCTAAGCTTTCTTGTTTCTTATCAGTTTTATTGCTGCTTTTTCCTTCTCACCCAAGCATTCAAACTAGGGAGAGGAGTTTGCAGGGATCTTCCCGCCAAATTGGTTTCAACTATGTTTTCCATTGCTTGTGTGACCTTGAACTATTCTTACCTGTCCAAGTCTGAACTGTTTTGGTAGAAAAATAAAATGTGGAATCACATCATCTGCTAGGTTTTTCAAATGACAGCTCTATATGATTCCTTCAGTCTTTCTAGTCTTTCAGACACCACATTCAGACTAATTTGTGATTCCATGCAACTGGCTCATATTAAAGGTAGAGATAATATCAGTAATTACAATATTGGTATTTGTTTTTCCTTTGGTTCTGGAAAGTCCTTTTATATGAATTCTAGACTTTATTTGGACTGGAAGGGAAAAAGTGGAAAGTGAATCAATGACATGAAAGAAACAGCTCATGAACTTCCTGGGTCTTAGTTCTGGCTTTGTCATTCCTACCAGTTAGTGGGCAAGCCTTTACATTTCTTTGTATATTCATTTTTCAGAAATAGGACTACAAATATTACTTGTCTCCTGGGATTGCTATCAAGAGTAAACTAATTAAATTTAGATTTATTTATTTATGATGATGACGATGATGATAGCTATCACCATAATAGTTAGAACCTGACCCACTTAGGATTGTAGGACATTAGCCTCTTCCCTTTCCTACTGCAACCCATCGATAAACGGGAGAGACACCAGTCTTGGGGATGCATCCACTTGTGGGTCAGTAGCCGATTGTGCTGTGAGGAAGTGGGGTCTGGTTAGAGGAGGTGACCTGGAAGGGCTGTCTCCCTCTCTGGCTCCTTGTTCACTGTTTCCTGGCTTCCATGATATGATCAGCTTTCCTCTGCCAAACCTTCCAATCTTGCTCTTTCTGCTTTAGAGCTGGGTTACTATAGACAAAATCTTCTTAAAACCATGAGCCAAAATAAACTTCTTCTCCTTTAAGTAGGTGTCATGTATTGTCTCCATTGACAGGAAAGCGACTGAGGCACCTGTGGTATTTTGTTACGGCAGGCTGAACAGATTAATGCATAATACAATCAAATCAGCTGTGTCATTTGCCTAGAAAAATATATAAGTAGACACATAGCTGAAGAGAGCATATATAGAAATTTGACTTATAACAGAAGTGGCACTGCAAACTAGTGTGATAAACTTTAATTGGGTCCTGTATTAGTTATTGATTGTTCTGTAACAATGTTGCTCAAACCTTGCAGGCTTGAGACAACACATGTGTAACATTTCTCAATTCCTATGGACCAGGAGTCTGAGCATGGCTTAGTTTTGTGCTCTGTACGACTGTGATCAAGGTTGGCCAGGCTGAGGTTTCACCTGAGGCTCCACAGGGGACACACGGTTGTTGGGATAATCCAGTTCCTTGTAGGCTGTTAGACTTCAGGGTTCAGTTTGTTGCTATCAGCCAAAGACTACAATTCCTGCTGTGTGGTCCACTTCACAGGAAGCTGACAACATGGCAGCTTGCTTCTTCAAAGGCAGCAAAAGAGAGATTCTCCTTGAAAGTAGGGATTGCAGTGTTAATGTTACATGATCATTATAAGTGATCATGATCACTTGTGATCATGTTTGTAATTTTCTGTTAGATGGAACGAAGTTGCAAGTAATATCCACACTCAGGGTAGGGGATTATGCAAAGATGGGGGTTTTAGGGGTCACTTTCAGGGTGTCTGCCTCAGGTCCTAAACTCATACCATAGGCAATGATAAATTTCAGGTGGGGTAGAGTCATAAATGGGAAAGCAAAACTTAAAGCATTTAGAAAACAACATGGAAGGACATCTTTATTACCTCCAAGCAGGGGAAAGTTTCTTGAGACTCACACAAAGTGTACACCTAGAGGGAAAACACTGATACCCCATAATTTTGAGTGTTAGAATTTGTACATATAAATTTTGGGAGGATACAAACATTCGGATCATAGTAGATCTGTATTGTAAGATGCCATTTAAATAAAAATTGAAAACTTACAAAAAAAATCAGTATGCTTATATGTAATAGTAGTGGAAAACTTCCATAGGAATTATCATCAACATTCAGAATATTAGTTATTTCTGGAGCAGGAGAGTGGTAGAAGCTTCAAATTGATGGCTTATATCTTTATTTTTTTTAAGTGCTAAAGGTTTATTTTGGCTCAGGCTTATATCTTTAAAATGATGGGGAGTAAGCACAAAAGGCAGGATCCATTAGATGTGCTGATGGGCCTCTGATGGTCCATGTGCAGTGCTTTCTATTTCTGCATGATGGAAATATTTCACAGTGCAAGTTAAAAATGAACATACGAACATACTCACCATGGTCATGGATTCCAGCTTCCAGGTTGTGAGGAACAGGTCAGTCTTCATTGGCCTGTGGGCAGGTGGCTGTTGCAACGCTGAGTTCTTTCTTGTTTTTGCTTGGTTGCTCAGTGCCCTTTCACCCTCAATTCCACCAGGTTTAAATCCATTTTCCTTTGCTGAAGTCACCAGGAGAATAAGGCTGGAACATTGGTTTGCAGCTCTGCATTCTCTAAATATGCTTTTGTACCTCTCTGGTCCTGTGCAGAGAAGCTAGTTACAAGATGTGCTTGAACCTGTGACAACATTGCCGATGGCTCTGAAACTTTGCTTATCCCAACATTCTTTATTAACTTGAAGTAACAGCTTGCTCTCCTCATCATCCAGCCTTTGCAAACCTGCTTTGAACACAAGTTGTCTTTTCCTGGGGTATCACCTGGGAGGCTCTGCAATGCCCATGGGCTGACCTCCCTCCAGTGACACGGCCCAGAAAGACTGATGACTCCACGGGAAGTCAAAGGCTTTGGAGGAAGGGATTGAAAATGGGTGATTCCATTAAAAAGGCAATTGCATTTGACAAGACACATTCAGAGCCTCTAATGATGTTGCTTAAACACACATCAAGTTCTTCAATAGAAAATCCTCCCCTTTGCTTTCAAGTACATCAATGAATCTAATCTGCCCTTTCCTTTGAACTGAGTTTGAGTTAGTAATGGTCTCAACCAAACAGAAATAACCAACTGGAGTTTATGTCTTTTAAAAAATATTTAATTCATATCAGTGTTTGTTTCCCTCCTTTTAATAGTATATATTTGTAATACCTAACAAATATATACATTCACTGTGAGGAATTGGTATATATACATATTACATCTTGATCATTTTTACTTCCCCCTCTTCTCCCCTGTCTGTCTCCCCCTATTCCTCTTGAATGATTATAATTTTGGGATTCTGGCATCTGTGTGATTACAAATGGACACCAATCAGTTGCAGAATTTCTACCCAGTGGTGGTAAATCAGAAGAACTGACATTTATATTTACATTTGAGAACTATCCCAACCCCTTCCTGTAGCTCCTGGGTTGAGGTGAGAGGTGAGATGTGTGTGTGTGAGTTTCTGTCTCTGTGTGTGTACAACATGACCTAAATGAGCAAACTTAGGCATTGCAATTGGTCACACCAGTCTTTTAATCTAGTGTGTGACCTTGGGCAACTTATTTTACCTCTCAGAGTTTTGATTCCTCACTTACAAAGTGAGAGAAATAATGCCTTTTACTAAAGGAACTGGCTCAGCACTAAGTAAGGCGATGCCCACATAGCACCCTGCACGGTGCATGAGGGTATGGCTCACTGTCACCATCTCCATCCCCAAGCTTACTGACCACCCATGCACCCAGTGCCCAGCGATTCTCCTTCTCTTCCTCCTTCACATGCACATCTGCTCTTAGGAAGGTTGAAAAAAAGGAGTGGAAGGGATAATGGCGGGGTGGGGGGCTGGTGGGAAATCAGTGTGGAATGTAGGTGCAAAGTGGGTTGTGAAATTCTTTCAGTTATAGTAAGGTACTGCTGGATATCCTAGTTTTTATAGTCCATCTATAATAATGAAATCAAAGGCTGTTTTGCTCCAGTGTTAGGTGGGATGGGAGCTGGGGTGAAGGAGGTAGTTGGGTGGGAGGGCTTCCCTAGCTCAGGAAGCACACGATAGAATGGTTTCTTTCTTCATCTACAACAGTAGCCAACCAAATCAAACCAGATAAGGTCAGGTGGGACTTTGTTTTGCGACTTGAGAAGTAGCTGAGTGGATGCAATTGCCATTGCTTCTTACTGAGCAAAGGAAATGGTCCTTGTAATCATCTCCCTTGTATTGTGGAAGAGGTCCTGTCTTTCCGAGTCTGGACTCTATGGCCTGGAAAAAATCACTGAACTGTACATAGCATGTTTCTTCTTCTGTAAAAGCAGGGTACCATTCTGTGGCAGTCTGCATTAGAGGGCTGGAGAGAGAGGGTATTATATGGGAAAGGAGGTGGCGAAACACTTTATAAAGTGCTATGTGGATCTCAACATGTTTGCTAACAAGCTGGACTGATTCTGCCTCCAGGTACGAGGAATGTGGATTGGGCATTGCTTCCAATGGATGTAAAAGCAATGTCCTTACCTTGTAAACTTCATGTTCAGTATTTTCTGCTCCTCTTTTCTCATGTCAACAAAGCTATTATTTTGTACATCATTTCCCTGAAGGCTGGATAGGCCCAATAGGAAGCAGGATTTAATCACTAACAGTGATCTGGAAAGATGGAGCAACTCAATGCCATAGCAGTCAGCACAGGGGTGAAGTCATAGAAAACAGTACCCCCAGGAGAAATTAATGTTTTCATTTGTTCTCTCACTTTTTCCAAACCTAATTTTCAAGTGAAAAAAAATGATGGGAATCATCACTAGAATACTGGCTTGCAGGCTCTGCTCAGAGAAAACCTCAGTCAATGTTTATGACTTTGGAGTTGTGTTGCTTGGAGTCCCAAACCAAGTCAGTCAGAAGTAGAAGAATGTGAGTCATCTCAAAGTAATAAAAAAGATGTTTGCTCCATTTAAAAGCCCAGGGTTTCTGGGATGGGTCAGGGTGTGGCCTTAATTGCTGTACTCTCCGCTCTGCTCTTTTCTAGGCTGACTCCTGTCTTGGTCCCCGTGTCCTTCTGTGATCTGGAGCTGGTCTCTGACAGCTCCAGCGAATCCTCCACCCTCTCTTCCCAGCAGTTCTGACAACATTCCCATAACCATTTCTTCTGTGAGCACCAAATAGTTTTATCTGAAGGTGATGTTGGTCTTGGTAGCCTTGCCGTGAGGAGGTACAGACATCTGTATGGTATATGAGTAAGGCTAGGGAGATGATATTGCTTAGGATTGTTGTTGAGCGGAGGAAGAAGTAATGAACAATGGTGAAAGCTGAAGACCAGATGCGCTAGTTTCCTGTAGTTTGTATAACAAACTCACAAAATGAGTGAGTTAAAATGACAGAAATTTATTCTGTTGCAGTACTGGAGGTCAGGAGTCTGAGATCAAGGTGTCACTGGGCTATTCTCTTTCTAGACACTCTAGGAGGTTGTCCATTCATCGCTTCTTTGGCTTTCTGGTCACTGTCACCATCTTTGCATGTGTGGCTGCATTGCTCCAATCTCTATTGCCATGGTTACATTGCCTTCTCCTCTTCCCATGTTTTCTCTTCTGTCTGTTTCAAATCTCCCTGTGTCTTTCCTTTTTAAGGACACTTATCATAGGATTTCGGGATCACCTGATAATCTAGGATAATCTCATCACAAGATTCTTGATCACATAAGGTAACATTTGAAAGGTCTAGGAATTAGGATGGAGACACGTATTTCTTTTGAGGGGACACCTTTCAACCTACTCTACCAACATGTGCATAAATGTTTTCTTGAAATTCCTTCTAGGTCTTGACTATTTTACTCTGTTTGCGTAAACCCTAATTTAAAGCCCTGTTTCCAGAGCTAAGTTTTATGTCAGATCTCTAAAAGATCTAAACTGAACTTTAGCCCTCAAAGGGAAGGGGAAGTTGGGCTTGAAGGGAGCGAGAGAGACTGATTCTGGGATCACTGAACAGAGAAAGGAGGGGCTGAGGGGAGATGGGGCGTGAATTCCCCAATGTACAAACTCACTGGCTCTGAAGACCAGCACTGCTTTCGGCCATTTGCCTGTACCCTGCCTCACCTACAGCTGCCTGAGAAGAGACCCTGTATGGAAACCTTTCAGGTTCAGCCCCAGAAAGAGCACCCAGCTCATAGAAGCCTGTCATCCTGTGTGTGTTTGCAGGTAGAGTTGCATGTCTCCATTTTATTTTTTCCATCTCACATTGGACACCAGATCCTGTAAGTTGGTTGTCTCGCTGGATAGAAGGTGATTTATGAGCTCTCATGTCTACACTGGTGGAGGTAAGGCCATGTTGTGGAAATGCAGGTAATGTCTTATTTTCATGCAGCCCCTGGTGCTGAGCCCAGGTGCTCTCTAAGTCCCTGGGGACTTCAGTCATTAGCAAGAACACCTGAAAAGCTCTAGGAGCCCCTCGAAAACTCAGATGCCAAGTGGTATCACTCTGTGACTAGAAAGGAAATGTGGAAAATGAGGCAGAGCGGGTCCTACTGCCCCACACATTTCCATCTTTGGGACTCCGCCCCCAAGTCATTGTGAACAAGAAGTGTCACACTTGTCTGAAGCCTTTAGGGGAGTGAGGTCCCATGGTGACAGTTATCGCCTGTATGGTCAGTGTGGAGAGTTTAACAGGGGACTGGGTTCCTCCTAGTTGCATCAGCCATCTAAGATGCACTCCCAGAAAAGTCTCAAGATTTTAGTTCACTCTTCTTGCCATGTTGTCACTCATGTTCAAGTCTTTAAACTCTTTAATGCTGCTGTTTTTTCCTGCATGGACTACAGAAGTCTGATAAGCTTCCTCTGTCAGTCTATTTCCTGTTGTTATAACAGAATACTGGAGACGGAGTAATTTATGAAGAACAGAAGTTTATTTGCCTCATGGTTCTGGAGGCTGAGAAGGCCATGCAAACATGGGACAAGGGACTTCACCCTGAGTCATCTCACAAAGGAAGGTCAAGAGAGGGTGCAAACAAGAGAACACAAGGGGGCCACACTCACTTTTTTTTGGCCCCGTACCTGGAATCGAACTCAGGACCTTGCACTTGCGAGGTAGGCTCAGTGCCACTGAGCTACATCCCGGCCCTTTTTTTGTTTATTTTTCACACTCACTTTCATAACAAAGCCACACCCTTGATAACTCATACACTCCCTGGACAATGATATTAATCATCTCTTGTTAGGCCCCATGGCCCAGCCAGGAAGCTGTGGCCCAGCACTCTCGCACTGGGGATTGAGCTGCCACCACATGGATCTCAGAGGATGCATTCAAACCACACACTCTCCTTTGGTCTCTGCTTCCTTTCCTCATATGTAGTAGACCATCTTCTAAGAACCCGGACACATGGCATTCCCCAGCAGACTACACTCCCCCCTCACCTCAGTGCCGCCAAACAGGGGCCCAACTCTATAGCCTGGCTCTGAAGCCCCTCCTTGGTCTGGGATTTTTTTTACCTTTTGTAAAAAAGTACCTATGTTCTCCTCCTTAACCTTCAACTCTTTCATGTTTTTAGGCTCCTTCTGCGACTTTGAATGATGTGTTCTAAAGTGCATTGTCAGATTCCTTATTATTGACATGGGTGTGAGAACTTGTGCCTCTGGTTCTGTGCCCTCCGTATTTGGGAACCAGTTATGATCTCTCTCCTTCATGAGAATCACTTTGTTTCCAATACCGTCTTGTCTTCCTCAGCCTAAGGAGATGTTTCCTTCAACTAAAATTACAAAGCACTTCCTTTTTATATCATTATTTGGTGTAATGTACTGATTTCATGTACTTGGATTTGCTATTGGGTCTAATTTCACGTGTCTCTCTGAGATGCTTAGCTTCAGGTCCCCTGTTTTACCTTTTCCCCTTTTCTTTACAGTAAGGCATGGGTCATACCTTCCTCTGTAGTAAGGGCTCTCTGGGCAGCCAGCTTATTCACTCTGGGTCAGCTTATTAGCTCTGGGCTCATTCCTTCCTCATAAAAAAAAAAACAACAAAAACTATGCAGAGTGGCTACCTTGACTTCCATTGTGGTCATGGATGCAAGAGCCACAGCATGTCTAAGGTTCAAGTGACGCAGAGTATTGGTCCCATAGTCAAGAAGAGACAAAATGGAAGTTTGGCTAATTTCCTTGGGGATGGGTTGTTTTAAATAGGTTGCTGAGGCCTTGAGAGTAGAAGCCAATGACTTAGACCAGGAAGGTTTGAGGACCCCAGCTCCCACCAGGGTCTGTCCTGCAATGACCTGGAGAACATGCATGTATTCATCAGCTTTCCTGTTGCTGGATATAATGCCAGCCCCCCCAAGGTAAAGGAAGAGAGGTTTAATTTGACTTGTGGCTCAGGGGATTCAGTCCATGGTAAGTTGATGTAGACATCATGGTGGAAGGGCCTAGTGGAGGAAAGCTGCTCCCCTCATGGGAGCCAGGAAGCAGAGGAGCCAGGGGCAGGAATATACCATTCCAGGTCATGCTCCCAGTGACCCACCTCCAGCCAGTCCTCACCTCCTATCAGCACATATATCAATTAATAGATTAGTCCACTGATGAGTATCATATTCCCATAATCCAATGACTTTTCCAAAGCCCCACCTCTGAACACATGAGACTTTTGGAGGACATTTTAGATCTAAACCATAACAGAATGGAAGTTGTGTTGGCATTTGGAGCAGGTCAGAACCAGGCTCACAGGCTCTGCCCCTCCTACCACTTCAGAGCTGAGAGAAAGGCTCTACACAGGCCATGCTGTCCGGCCTCACAGTGGCTACCTGGAGAGGCCAAGTAACATAACTTGGGTGAACTTGGACCAGTAAAAGGAAGGAGACAGGAAGAGGCTAAATTGTTTTTCTTTCTTTCCTCATATGGCTTTAGTTTTCATGCAGCATCTGGAGATTGTCCACAGAAATGGGCAGAATGCATGTTATGTTGAAGACGTGATCAGCTGGAAAAGAGTCCACCTTCTGTTTGCTATGTTTTGCTGCTCTGCTCTGCTTTCCTTCTATTCTGGCTTTCAGTGCATTGCTCTCATGAAGAAAACAAAGTGCAAGCTTTCTCTTTGTATCTCCTTCTTGGGGAAACATTCTAAGAACATTTACATCCACATTTTTCTCCTCTCCGCTCCCTTGTCCTCTTTTGCCTTCCCCTTTCTTTGCTTTCTTTCCCCCGTCCTTCTCTCCTCTCTTCTCTTTTACTCCCCTCTCCTACTCTTCTGTGTTCTTCCTTCCTGCCTCTATCCCTTATTATATCCAAACCAGATCATTGAGAACAGATTTTTGGGAGATGACTACCAACATTTCTTCACCTTTAGGGCTGATGCCCTAAGGGATCATGGGTAGTTGGTTTTCTGGGTGGGATTCAGGATGCTGGGTTTGATAAAAGATAAATGTGGTTCACCCCAATTTTAAGTAATTTCCTGGTAAGAATATACATGTATATGCAAAAGGTTAATAGGGAGAGTATTTTCTCTATGAAAGAGTTTTCCATAAGCACCTGTCAGGAATAAACAGTTATTTGATCAATGCACTTTCAGCTGACAATGAACTGTACGGTTGTATTATCAATGTAGGAGGCCACAGGGATGCCGGGCATTGCTGAGGAGTGCAGGACAGGAGAAGTGTATCCATTTTCCCCAAAGCTGGGGATAGTGGTGGCTTCCTTTGTTCTCGCAATGTCCCTGTAAAAAACTGTGACAATTCTCCACATCAGCATTGTAGTCCTCAGAAATGTCTGACAAATAAATCCATAGCCATTTGCATGTGTGTTTGTATATGGGAAATGGTAGGTAGAATAATAACTCCAATATGTTCATATCCTGGTGCCTGAAGACTGTGACTGCATTACCTTAGAAGGCAAAATGGGCTTTGCAGATGTTATGCAGGATCTTGAGTTGGGAAGATTATTTCATATTATTTGGCTTGGTCTTAAATGTAATCACATATATCCTTCTAAGAGGGAGGACAGAGAGACGCTGCTCTGTTGGTTTTGAAGACGGAAGAAAGGACTATGGGACCACAATGCAGACCACATTTGGGAGGTGGGAAAGGCAAGGAAATGTATTTTCTTGAGCTTTCTTTGATTTTAACCTTGTGAAATGTTAAACCTACAAAGCTGTAAGATGACAAATCTGTGCCATTTTAGGCCACTAAGTTTGTGGCAACTTGTTTTAATAACAATAGAAAAATATTAACTTTTGAGTTTCTTAAGTAGTTAAGTACTTATTGAGCTTCTCTTCTGTATGGGGCTCAGTGGTGAGTAACACGAACCTGCCTCCTTTCTCCTTGTAGCTTGCAATCTTGGGAAGCAGCTAATTTAGCAAGTTGTGCAGTGCTGGTTTTATCAAACTGTGCATGTTGTTTGTCGTTAGACTCTTTTGGTTAGATTGTTTCTTTTTCTCCATTTGATTTTTTTTTTAATTAAGGACTGATTTCTAATTTAAACTATTGAATATTTTGCATTTACCATGTAGGAGGCATGGTAAACAGATGCTACAGAGAAAATCTCCAAACTGTTAAGACTGGACAGAGTTTGAAATAGGAATCGAGTACACTGTTGGCAAAATCGGATTTGGTGAGAAGCAGAGCTCAGGACTTCTTGGCCCCTCTCCCTCATGTGTCTTCTGTCCTCCGAGGATGCCAGGGACAGACCTTGCAGGGAAGAGCTCCTTGTCCCCAGTGGACCTGCCCTCTGGAGACTCCAGACCTGCTTGCTGGTGTGAACTGGGCTCAACCTCAAGGGCCTCATGGGTTCCTTTAAATTGAGACTAACAGCAGGTCAAGTTCTAATCTTTTTTTTTAACATTAGAAAATTTCAGATTTATTGCAATGTAATTGACATATTTATTTGAAGTGCACTGTTAAGTGGATTTGAAATATGATTACACACATGAAACTCTTTTGCTCATATTTCAACTGAATTTTTTTCTTTTTTTCTTTTTTTGGTACTGGGGATTGAACTCGGGACCTTGCACTTGCAAGGCAGGCAGTGGAACCGCTGAGCTAAATCCCCAGCTCTGGATTTTTTTTTATTATTGAGTTTTGTAAGTACTTCAGGTATTTTAGATATAAATCCTTTATCATCTCTATGGGATGTGTCTTTTCATTCTCCTAACGGTGACTTTATTATTAATTTTACATACTTAAAATATTAATTGTCACATGATAGTGGTACATATTTGCGGGGAACAGTGTGACATTACAGTAAAAATGTACAAGGTGTAATAATGTCAGATGAGATCAGGGTGCCATGGAGGAATGTCCATCATTTCAAACACTTATCGTTTTGTCCCAAAGCTAACCTTGACCAGATAATTTTTAATTACAACCCACCCAGAAGAGAAGGAAATAATTGTGAATAATTTTAAAAGCAGACTGTTCATTTTTATTTCTCCAGCTAGACTTCGTCCTCTTCTGCCCTGTTGAACGTGTTTTATTATACCTGTGGGTGTTGCTAGGACGCCATTTTTTAGACTAGGAGGAGAGGAGCCTTGGTCTCCCCCTAGAGGTCAGAGTTTGTATAGCCGGATATGGAAGAGTTTGAGACCGCGGGAAGGAAGGGATGCAGGGTTTGGTAGAGTTAAGTGTAGTGTCCCACAAGGGTAGGGAAATCTCATTGAACAGAGGCGGGGGCTTGGCGGTATGAGCAAAGGAGAGAAGTGAGAGTCTGTAGTATTCAGGGTCCAAATCTTAAACTAGCTTGAACTGACTTTGCAAATGCAATTCTAGTTGTTTGATTTGAGTCTTTCTTAAAATATGACTGGTATTTATATGCTGTTGTCGAAGTGTTAGATGGAGAAAAATTGACAAGGCTGAGAAATCGGGGGAACTCAGGACATCGACTTCCTTTTAGTTCTTTTTAACTGGAAGCCCCTGGGGGAAACACAGCTGTCTCACCCTTTATTTACCTGCAGACAAAAATGAAAATGAGACAGATATTAATGGGCAATTTCTTTTGTCCCTGGTTAAGAAGCTTACTGCATAAATGAATGTAATGAAACATCTGTGAAGGGCATGGATTGCAGTTTACCACGATGGCACTGTCGCTGGGAAAAGACAAAGACAAACAACTGGGGCTAAGGAGATAGGGTTCAGTCCTAACACTTCAGTATCAGAGCAATGGCAAACACATAACAGATGACCACATCTCATAAACTCAGGTAGAAGGGGTCACAGGCATCCATAAGGAAGGGGCACCTGGAGCCCCATGTTATAGTTTTGCCAAGAGACTGTGTGACCATGGACCCCTTGTTCAGTCCTGGCCACAGTAGCAGGCACTTTGGACACTGACAACAGAAACTGACTGTAGCTAATAAAGAGGCAGTAAGATAAAGAAATGTATTGGAATAGAACGTACCCAAAACAGAAGGAAAAGGATGAATAGGCCATCCATGGGACAGGAAGCCAGGCAGAGCTGGAGAAATAGTAGCCCCTGTTGGGCACTAGCTCTGGGGTGAACCTTGTTTAGTTGATTCCTATCTTTGAGTCTTGCTGCACAAATCTGAATCCTGAGGGAGGCTGAGAAAATCTGGCCGAGTTTGTGTCTTTAGGTCAGAGGAAAAGAGGGCATTTTGAGTGACAGCTCCATCAGAATTCCCAGCCAGGCAGAGTGGCTCTTCGTAGCAGGGGAAAGGGCTGCTCTCAAAATCAAAGGAGTGGGTTTTGGGGTGTCAGCAATAATCAGTGTCAGGTCCAGAAAGCCAGAAGTCTCCTGATGTTTTCTCAATGGGAGGACAGTTTTTTTCTGTTTTCTCTCATTATAAACTTCAGAATACTGAAACAAATTTTATTAAGGCTTAAAATGTAGGAGTGCTTGTGCACCGAGTTAGAAACACTAGAGAACAGAAGCAATTGATACAGGCTGCAGAGCCTGAAGTTGCTTTTTGAGATTTATGACTTTTTTTTCTTTTCTTTTCTTCTTCTTTTTTTTTTTGGCACTAGGGATCAAACTCAGGTCCTTGCGCTTTCGAGGCAGGCAGCAGAACCACTGAGCTAAATCTCCAGCCCTATGATTTTGTTTTCATTCTGAAACATTGAATAGGTAAATAATGGTCGTACCGCTATTTTAGAGTTAACTAGAGGAAATTTACATAGTATTACATGCAAAGTTAATATGCTGAGAATACGCTAGACTTCTGAGTTGGAGGTGTTTATAAACTTGGACTTTTTTTTTTTGACAATTCTTTCCTTTGAAATAACAGCATCTGTCTCTCAGGCTTGTTGTCAGGGACGTGAAGTTATTGGTGTATATGAAGGCCTTTATGGATGTTAGCTCCCCTCTCTCCCACTGTGTGTTTATGTGTATGTTTCTTCTTATATATGAATCATATGCACTAATGTGGTTTTCCTTTTCCTATAATGAGCTGAAAACCAATTCTCTCCCCTTCACTTCTATGTTTCTGCTTTGGAGCTGATGTTGGTAATGGGAGAAAATAGCAGACAAGCCATCTTTATCCTGAGGCCTATATTACAGTTACAATCATTGTTCTCCTTATCGTGGGAGAGGCAGTCTATCCAGCTAGTTGTCTTAAATATCCCATATAGCAACAGTTAGCTATAGTTTAAGGCAAAATGAAATTCTCTGTGGATCTGAGTCATAGCTAGGAGCAAAGCTGTGTAGTTATGACCGAATGCTCAATGCAGCAAAGGAAAAAAATATTTTAGAACACCTGAGTAGCAGCAGATGGTAGCAGTTTGTCACACCCTGCAATTTAAGTATTCTGAGATGTTTCTTTTTATTCTCTCAGCCAATTCTTTCTATTGAAACGTCTCAATGAGGTGAGCTTCCTAATTTTTAAAAGGGGCCAAAAGTAAAAACTGTCATAGAGATAAACAAGACACTGTTTTAGGGAGATATTTAGAGGGAGAGAAAACAAATAATCTTGGAGCGTGTAAGTGAAGGAACAGGTAATCTGGGAAAATATGGGAAGCAAAAATCTATCACTCCTGCCCCAACCTAAAGGAGAATTGCCCAGGGCCACTAAAATTCGGCCAATGGGCTTCACAGTCATTTGGAACAGAGTCTGAATTGCAGTATTGCCACTTCCTACCAGCTGATTAACTTTGGGAACATTTCTTAGCCTCTCTGATTTTCATTGCTGTCCTCTGTAAAATGAGACTATTAAGAGAACTAAATGAGTTTTTTTTTTTGGTACCAGGGACTGAACACGGGACCTTGTGCTTGTGAGGCAGGTGGCGGCACTGCTGAGCTACATCCCTGCCCTATGAGGACTAAATGAGAATGTAAAGTACCCTGTAGTGATTGAAACATACAAAACATCTGAAAAAGATGGATAATTGCTACTTTAATAAATTCAATAAAATATATTCAAAGAAACATATTAAAATATACATTCAATAAGATTCCACCTGAAAAAATTTAAATTAAGCCTTTATTTTATATAAGAATTAATAATATTATGACAATAATTGTAGATAATAAACATAATAATTAATATTCTTGTTAATTATCATATCATAATGCCAAAAGGTTTGAGTAAGTCACTATAACTTGCTGAATTTCAATGTCTTTATCCATTCATCAGGGGTAAAAAAATATACTTTCCAGAGTTTTGGAAAGATTATGAAAAAACTAAGGAAAATACCCAGCATATGGTAAGCAGTAAGCACCAGTTATCTTCCATTTTGTTGTTATTCTGAGATGATTTTAATCCTGCTGTACCTCATAGTTACGTCAGAGTATGGACAGAAAACAGACTCAGAACCCCATAAATAGTATATATTTTAATGGAATCCCAGTACATAAAATTGACCAGTGAACCTGGTGGACATTTGGCTCACGATCTGGTTTAAACACCGCTGGTTGAATGCCTCTGGTGAGGAGGTGGCATGGAAATTTCTGTAGTAGTAGCTACTTTAGAATGGAGAGGATATTCTGCATCTAGGATGCTTTAATCACCAGAAAGCTCTATACATTGAACTGAAATATCCTCCTGGAAGTTTCCTCTCCTGGCTCACAGCTCTAGATCCTGCTGGCCTGCATGTCACAGCCCTGGGCGTACTTTAGGTCTGTTGTCTTAGATGTCACCTGGATGTAGTGGGTACACGCTACTTCTTCAATAAATGAATGAGACAAGAAACGAGAACCATTTGACAGTGTTAATGCTGAAAATCTAAACGCAGTTTCTTTGTGTTAAAAGTATGGTAGACTATCAGTCACGGTGTGATAAAGAAAACAGACCGTTATGAGTTTTGTAGAATAGAGGTTTATCATAAAACTGTATGTAACTGTGGAAGGGACTGATGAAGTGGGGATTTGGAAGGAGGAGCTGAAGGTTCCAAGAAATGTCAGCCGCTAAGGGCAGAGCTGACACGGAGCGTGCTAGACAGGACCATCTTCTGAGGATGCGCACTGGAGGTGAGCTGCAGACCTGACTAGAAAGGCCATGGCCAGGGCACATGCTTGGAGGTCTGGAATGTCTGCTGGTCAGTCTGTTAGTCATGGCTCTCCAGAGGATAGAGCCAATAGGACTTAATTAATTAATTATATGGATTCAAAGTTAATAACTATAAGGCAGTGGCTCATGTGATTTTGGAGGCTGGGCAGCCCAAAATCTGCAGGGTGTGTCTGGTAGGCTTGAGATATAAAAGAGTCCGAAACTCAAAGGATCGGATGGGAAATTTCCCTTTGTCCAGGGAGGCTGATTTTTTGTTCTATTCTGGTCTTCACTGATTGGATGAGACCCAGCCACATGGTGGAAGGCAATCTGTTCTACTCTAAGTTCACTGGTTCAAGCGTTAATCTTGTCACAATACGCCCTCCAAATTAACACCAGATTCATCATCTCAGTCAGCAAGGCTGGCAGCAGAGAGAAGAACAATATGTTGAGGGGAAAGAAGGAGGACCAGCATCTCTGCCTTTGTCTCTCCTTGCATCTCCTGCTGGTGATCTTCAGAGAGAAGTGGCTGCCATTCACTTCTTCCTTTCCAAACTTCGCTCGAGTTTCTCAGGAGAGAGTTCTGGAAGATGCCAGCAGATAGATTGATGTAATATAGAACTGCACAGTGTACTGCCTGTCAACTGGGCATCTGTACACACCTTATTAGCCCATATTTGACTTCCTAGCATGATGCAGCTGCCCCTCAAACATGCTGAAACATCAAAAGTACAAAGTCTCACTGGTCTCTTAATCCATCTCTAGGTGATATCATTCCTCTTTAAGCTGCGTCACACTCTTCCTTTGATGTCTTGTGACTTAAATACTGAGATATGGGACCAATGGCTTATTAACACATTTAATAATAGACACTAGCATAATAGGAAAAGGGGGAGAAAAAATTGACTGACATACCCACAAATCTTACCAGAACCATGTTGTGCTCCCTGGGTAACAGGCCAATTAAGTTGAGAGACAAAGTGTTGAGTCCTGAAGGAGACTTGGCTTGAAAGCCAGTTGCTTAAGATAGAGGACTCAGCACAGAGCCCATCTTGCTGGAGCAATTGATGTGTTCTCCTAGACAGGTGGGCAGCTCCTCCAGTGGATCAGATAATGCACATCAGTGTCAACTGCCTGTTCACCAGATGCTTTTCAGGACTGCAGCTCTCAAGAACAGAGATCATTATTTCCCTAGGCTATTCTTGTCATCAATTAGTTTGCCCATGTGCAGCTCCTGACATTACATAATGGACAGGCTAGAGGGTGTCGCTTCCTAGAGTCCCTCTTGCTGATTGCCAAACTCATGGTGATAAAAAAGAACATTGTCACAAATACTTGTTTAAAAAAGAGCAATAGTCAAAATTCTTAAGAGTTCTTGTTTCTATAATTGCTTAGGTGGGTCTAACTGTTGTTTACAAAGTCCTTCTTTCCCTGCTCATTCTGCCTAGTCTTGTTTTTCATTTGGTAGGATGGCCCCAAAGTTTTATTCTCTGACATAACACCAGCTCTCACTTCACTGCTGCAAAGTGTTCTTCCCCAGGTTGTTGTGTAACTGAGTTGTTGATAGGACATTCAATTGTTCTATTGGATTAGCAGCTGCTCATGAACTCTATGTGCACAAACTTTCTGTCATACTTTGTTATAAAATGATTTCCCAGGTTGGAACTAAGTCTCTGTGGAACACTATGATAACAAGACATTCTCAGAGTCTATAAACATTGATTTTGGCAGACTTGAGAGGGTTAGGAAGGCAAATTCACAGGCAGAATCAGTGTCTTTTCTAGCGAGAACAAACCACTGTCCATGGAGGATGCCTCCAGATGATTAAATGGTTCTCTCAAGGAATGAGGCTGTGTCAGAGACTCATTGTTGGACGTGGCTGCTGGCTAATTCAGCTCTCAGTAGTATTGGATCAGATGTATTTAATGAGCCCATATATAACTTCCATCCCTGCTACCATGGTCATTGATGGATGAAGTTATTAGTCAAGGACTAGGGTGGCGTGGACAGAGGTCAAATGGATATCCACTGGACAGGTCAAGTTGCACACCTGACTACTCTCCTGTGGTGAGGTTGTTCTTTAGTGAACAGTCACATGGAATCCAAACATCTCCACATCGCTTCCATACAGAAAGCTCCATGTGTATATACCCTTTTCTAATAACTATTTTGTTACATTTTGAAAAAAATCATGTTCCTTCCAAGGCTCTGCCTGCCCCAAACCTCAGCTACTGCCCATAGATCAGTGTTGACACCTATCCACAGCCAACTGCCTTTGCTTAAAGTTGTGAGCACTAAAAGGACTTCACTTCTCCATGGTACTCCAGGGCCGCTGCTGAGTGTAGCTCCAGGGCTATAGTTGGGAATGATGCCAGCGTATCATGCACAATTATACATCAGGCTTAAGGCTGTTCGTTCTCAGTCGACTGTTCATGAGCCATTCCCCACAAGCCCAAATCTACTGCTACATAGGCTGTACCCCAAGTCTGGTGGCTTAAAATTGCAACTATTTGATTTGCTTGTTGCTCTGCAGGTTAGGAATCCAGAAGGCATAGTGTGGGTGGCTCACTTTTGCACCATGTGGCCATTGCCGGGCTGGACCTCTCCACATGGCTTGACCAGGGTCTTACCTCAGTCTTCCGCTCTCACTGTCACTTCGATTCCTTGGTTCTCCTCCAAGGACCTCCTTCTCTTTGTGCCATCTTCAGATCAGCTCTTGAGTGGCGCAGCTGAACTTCTCCTGGGTGGGCGTCTCAGTCCCCACTTTTCGTCGCTTGGATGAAAACAATATCTGATGCCCACAACTTAAAAGAAGAGTGACAGAAACAACATGAAGAAAGGGTCTGGTGGAGAAAAGCTGCTCACGTTATGGCTGCCAGGAGGCAGAGGGAGAAAGGAGGGCCAAGAAGGGAGACGCTTCTTTCTGAGTCTCACCACCAGTGGCTGCCTCTCTGGACCAGGCCCCGCCTCCTACTGTTGTAGGAGTCAGCTCTTCCACCCCCACGGTCCGGTTCTTTCCCAAAAGCCTCACTTGTGAGTGCATGAGGCCTTTGGGGCATTCTCCATACAGATAGTAACAGTGGGTTACAGAGCTGCTGAGTCTTCTTAAGGCTCAGGACAAGACGTGGCTCAGTGTCGCCTCCACTATACCTAAAGTTTATGGAGCAAGCTGGCTGAGCATTACCTGAAGGCCAAAATACAGGCAATCACAGTTCTTTGAGACTATCTGTAGCCAATTAGCATATACAGTGCAGAACCTCTGTAACTGTGGGTCCTACATCCTCACGTTTAATCAAGGGTGGAAAATATTTGAAAAATAACTACAGCTCTGCTGAACATGTTTGGACTTTTTTCTAATTATTATTCCCCATATAATATAGTATAACAACAATTTACATAGCATTTACATTGTGTGAAGTATTATATGTAACTTAGAGATGATCTAAAGGAGGTATAAATTATGTGCAAGCACCATGACATTTTATAGAAGGGATCTGAGCATCTGCAGCTTTTGATATCTGCAGGGAGTTCCGGAAGGACATCTCCTCAGATACTCAGGGCCAACTGTATACACCTTCTGAATTTTTTTTTTCAGTACTGGGGGTTGAACTCAGCACCTTCCCATTGAGCTATATCCCCAGGCATTTTTATTTTTTGTTTGGAGACAAGATCTTGCTAAGTCACTATGTTCCCCAGGCTGAGCTCAAACTTGTGATCCTCCTGATTCAGCCTCCCAGAGTGTTAGGATTACAGGTGTACACCACCATGTACACCCCAGAATTGTTTTTTAAGCAACATAAATTTATTTTCTGAAAGTTCTTGAGATTAGAGGCGGTGTCAAGGTGTCAGTGGGGTTGCGTTCTTCTGGATGAAAGTTTCAAAAATTCTATTGTCCATGTAAAAACCTTGGCATAAAAGCACTATAACCTACAATTTAGAGGCAGAGGCATAACATATATGGCCATATTCAGGGCTTGTCCAAACATCAGACTATAGAAAATCACTGATAGTGGTAGCTAGCGAGTAAAAAATGAAATAATCCTTTTGGTTCTCTGTTGCAAATCCCACTGGAGCGGTAAATTAAATACCCTGAGTTTGCCATTGGTTATTATCACATTTTAAGGATAACTTGTTAAGTTTATTGGGCATTATTTGATGCCCCAAATTACAATAATTTAAAAAAATGATCTCAGGTGTTATTCTTTCTCTTCATTTCTTTTAACTGTGCAGCATTTTTGACATTTTTTTTTCGGTACCAGGGATTGAACTCAGGGCCTTTGCACTTGTAGAGCGGGCAGCAAAACCACTGAGCTAAATCCCCGGCCCTACCATTTGAGCTAAGCCACAAATCTTAGGCTGTCAATGAAGGGAGGTGGAGCAAAAGCACAGTGTGCAAAGGGCCAGATTCTTGGCTTTTAGTTCTAAAATAAGCTTTTACAATTCTTGGTAGAAACAATAGTCTGATGCCACCACATCTTAGATATGTGAAGCCTGAACTTTTTAGAGAGGAACCTATCTACTGCTTTAAAACATCTGTTGCTTGGAGAATATGGAACAGAGGGTTTATATCATAAAGCACAGAACAGAGGAGACATTACATGACCAAGAGCAGCATCCCCTCCAAGAAAGATAAATATAACCTTTGCAAAATTATTTGGCAGTTTGTAATAAAGTGCAATGTACACTTATCCTCCAGCCCTACAATTTTATACCTATTTATTGAGGAGAAATAAAAGTATATGTTCTGCATCCCCCCAAAGACTTGTATGTCAAAGTTCATAGCAGCTGTATTCATAATAGCAAAATAAATTTGAGAATTTTAGATGACTGGATAGAGAAACTGAAATATACAATGGAATACAATGGAACAAATTACTGATGCACATCAAAAGCTTCAGTGGATGTGAAAAAAGAAAACATGATCCAGAGTGAATGACACCTGGGTATATAAGTTCATGTATATGACCTTCTAGAACACAAAGAACTTATCTATGGTGATAGAGATCAGAAGAGTGTTTACCTGAAGCTAAGTTGCCTGGGAAGGTTCATAAGAATCCTGGGGGTGGGATGTTGGGGGTGTGTGTGTGTGGAATATTCTATGTTTGTTAAGAGTATAGGTTACACAAGGACCCGTTTGTTAAAACAGAGTTGTACATTACCCTATATGTAAACCTCACAGAAACATAAAAGTTACATACAATTTCTCAATAACTGAAAGGGAAGGTAAAAGTTTAGCTGGCTGGTGTGTGGAGTATTTGGAGAGAAAGTATATATGGTTTAGATGGTGGGGCAGGCTGGAGATACCTCTCCCATCCTTCATAACTATATTTTATTCCCTTTATTCCAAGACTGCTCTGCGGTGGTTGAAACTAGACTGCTAAGGTGTGCAGGTGATGAGCTGAGCGCCCCACACAATTTAGAGCTATGGTGGGTGGAGCAGGGAAATGCCACTGGGAACTGCCCAGTGCATCCATTCTGTGCTCCCTGCTCCTGTCCAAGTTGGGTTGGGGGATTCCAGGACAGACCTCATGGATCTAATGTACTCTTTTTGTTGGGTCTTGGGGAAGTCAGTCCTGCATGTCAACTACAGCTGCCCTTGCATGTGATTCTAGCACAGTGGAAACCCACTCCCCAACATAAATCCTTCCTGGGGAGAGGGGCTGGGAAGCAGGCTTGAATCAACCTTATTTAGATCTTGAATTACCACTTTTATGATGACAGCAATCCACGTTGCCTTCAATGACACCATTAGATGTATCAACAGCTGAAGAGCAGTGGAATCTCAAGAGCCATGTTGATTTCAGTGAGAGAACAGAATAAAGCTATCTTCTGTCCACCTGGGCATTTTATTTGTTTCATTGGGCAAAAGTGTTCTTCTTTAGATGTTTTAAAAATTAATTTTTGGTACATCTTAGATATAAATAACAATCATGTTCATCATAGGAAATTTGTACCTGTACATGGTATATCTTGATTCTTCTTTTTTCCCCAACCCCCCCTTCAATCCCTCTTCCCCTTCTTATTTGCAAAAGCTTTGTTTCCATTTTTTCCTTCTGTTCTCTTTTTTTTCATTTCCCTTCCTTCCTTTTCCCTCTCCCCTCTCTATTGTTCTCTTTCCCATCTGAACATTTTCTTCCTACTTCCCAATTTGTGTCATTTAGGTTTCTCACATCAGAGAAACAGTGCGATATTTAAACATGTATGTCTGATTTACTTCACTTAAGAGTATGGTCTCAGGGTGAATCCATTTACATAGAAATGTCTCAAGTTTATCCTTCTTTAGGGTATCTTTAGATTTTTGAGGAACCTCCATATTTTCTCTACAGCAACTGTTCTAATGTACATTCTCACTGACAGTGCATAAGAATTCCCTTTTCTCCACATCTTTGCCAAATTTGTTATTTTCTTTTTTGTCTTTTTGATGTTGGCCATTCTAACTGGGATGAAATGATATGTCATTGTAGCTTTGATTTGTATTTTCCTGACGGCTAATAGAGTTGAAGTTTTTTTTCATAAATATGTTGGCCATCTTAATTTCTTCTTTTGAGAAAAGTCTACTCATATCATGTGTTCATTTCAAAGTTGGGTTATTTTGGTTATTGCTTTTTTTGAGTGTCTTATATATTCTGGATATTATTCCTTTGTGGATGAACAGTTTGCAAAAATTTCCTCCCATTCTTTAAGTCTCTTCAATCTGTTGATTGTTTCCTTTGCAATTGTACAATGCATCTTCCCTACTATTGGGTATATATCCTAAAGAAATGTATTACCATATCAAAGATAGACCTGCACATCCATGCCCATGGTTTTTCTGCCCTGTTTACAATCATTAGATATGTGATTAACCTAGGTGTTTATCAGTGGATGAATAGATTGATCATATACAATGGCATTCAACTATAAAAAGAATGAAATCTGTCCTATTCACTTTCTCATCACTGAAACACAATACCTGACACTCACAACTAAAAGGAGAAGAGGTATATTTGGGCTCACAGTTATAGCTCCTGGTCATTTTGCCCCAAGGCAGAAAAGGCATGGTCGTCTGGAAATAGAGAGAAAATGGAGGAGCTGGAGAGGGAGATACATACCCTTCTGGGTCATACCTCCAGTGTCCTACCTCTTCCCATCATGCTCCACCTCCCAACACCACACTCAGCTGCTCCACGATCCAATCACTTTCCACAAGCCCCACTTCTGAACACATGAGGCCTTTGGGAGATACCCCAGATTTAAACCATCACAATATAGTACTGTCATTTGCAGCAAAATGAACGGAAAAGCAGGTTGTTAAATAAGTCAGACACAGAATGTCAGATACCACTTCCATAATTAGAAGTTTAAAAAAAGAGAACCTGAATGTAGAATAGTGAACTAGAGGCTGGGAAGTGATGAGGAAGGCCAGTAGAGGTAGATTGGAGACAGAGACCAAAACACAGATAGAAGTACTGAATCCTGGTGTTCTACAGCACAGTGGAGTGACTGTAGTTCACAACCACCTATTATATATTTTATGAATAACTAGAAGAGAGGAGCTTCCAAGACTGCAAACATAAAGGAATTATAAGCACCAGGAAATAGCAATTATCCTGATTTGACCATACACATTGTATACACGCATTGCATTATCATACTCTACACATACACAGCATTTATCTCACCATCAGTGTATAACATAATAATAATTAATAAAATTATGTACATTAAAATGATCTCACCCAATAGATGCTCAGAGTCATTTAGAAGAATCTGCCTCTCTTTTTTTCCATCTCCTCAATAAATGTTAATAAATTAAGGCTGTACATAATAATACAACCCTACAGCATCTTCCAGTGAAAATGGTAGAAAGAACTCCAGATATCAAACTGATAGTACTACAAAAATTAAAATGCAGTGACATTTAAAAATATGAAATTACCCAGGGAAAACAATTTTTGTAAGTATAAAATGGAACATGACTTTTTTAAGTGAGGGTGAATGTCATCTCAGAAAAACCCCACTTCGAAATTAAAAGTAAAAAATTACTGGCTTAGGAATATTTTATAAGCTTTTTTTAAAAAGCTGGATTTGAACATAACTTATTTGCCATTCTGACAATTTCAGTAGTTTGCTTCAATGGATAATTCATTAGATAATTTTTAAAGAACTTTTATCATCCAAGTCTTCACTTGCTTTTGGGGAAATAATTTTCTTGGGTGGGACCTGGTAAAACCTCATCAGGGTAACAACGACAGTTTTCACCGCATGTTAATCAATGCCATGGGAACGAGTTGGAGCTGCTGATTTTTTTTTTTGGTACCGGGGATTGAACTCAGGTCCTTGCACTTGCGCAGCAGGCGGCGAAACCGCTGAGCTAAATCCCCGGCCCTGGAGCTGCTGATTTTGATTGTGCTTTCTCAGCCCAATTCATTCATTCTTCTGACTTTCTCTTACTGAATCAGTTATTACTTTTCTATGTTGATGTAGATTTCTCCTGACAATTTCTTATGGATGTTTGAGTCACCTTCCTGGGAAAACGCAGTGAATCATGGCATTTTAAGCACTGTATGGATGGACGTGAATTTCCCACAAAGTGGACAAGTTGTGTTGTTCAGGGCACTTAACCACTGGCTGCTTTTGTGCCCTGCAGGAGCTGGAACATTGCTGGCACTGCTCAGTTTCAAGAACAGGCAGTTTGATGTTTGTAAACATTTTGTTAGATGGAAGCACATGGATATTTTTAATGTAAATGCTTTTGAGATGATGATATAAGCCCTGTGTATAACAGGGCAGTAGCTTGGCAGTTTTCCTGACTCGCTAAAACCTTAAATTGAGCAAAAACAGTCAGTGGTGGTTACATGCTCTGCATTAGGATTTCGTAGTGAAATAAATATGTGACATTCCTGCTTGCCCTGCATGAGCACTATACAAAGCGTGATCAAAATATGTGGTGAATGTTTACATTTTTAAAAAATTTATTACCGTAAAGACATATTGCCACGAATAATACCCCCACTTCAACCACACTCTTAACCCATTGTTCTTGTCATTTTCCAAAACAGTTCTGAAAGTCTTCTTTTGTAAGTGTCTTTATGAGATGTGATAAAGATTACGGTGAGTGTTGCTGCCAGGTACCTCGAGGGGCAAGGTAGGCAGGCTTGTGACACAGTTATTGGGTGCCCGCGCCCACCTGACTCAGTGGACCTGGCACTGTGTGACTTCTGGCTCTTCGCCAAAGGCAAGCCGACCTCAAAAAATGAACATTTGGAATCAATGCAGGATGTTGAGGCAGCCAGAACAGCACAGCTAAAGATACTCTCGAAAGAGGAATTCTAGAACTGCTTCAGAGAGTGGTAATATGAAGGGATAAAGGTTTTTGAAGCAAAGAGGACTATTTTAAGTGGAATAAATGGCAATGTGTTTTCTACTCTAATAAATTTTAAAAATTCAACCTTGTGTTTTTTAATCACTTCTAGTACAGGTACCCACATTCTCAGGCCAGGGTCCTCCGTCCAGAGGCTCTCTTACTAGAGGACCTGGCTGCGGTTCTCACAGGCAGCTCCTCCTCCAAGGCATTCGCTGTTGAGCATCGAGGGACTTGCTTCAGACCTTTCACTGCGCTCCCTGACTCAATGCTTTTCAGCTCCTCACCTTCTTCTCTCTCTCCCCTAAGGGGAAAATGGAACACTGAACAGCATCTTTCTTTTTCCTTTGTCTCTTGCCTTCACTATGAGAAGGTGAATAAACTTGATCATGACTTCAAACTGTTTAGCTATTGTCCTAATTGATCACCTTGAAGCCTAGAAGCTTGACACGAACCAGAGGACTGAGTTCTCTTCTTAGAAAGTTCACGTTCCTCTAAAATAACCATTTAGAAGAGACCTGCAGAAAAGACCTGAATATCTTTATACTGAAATCTCATAGAGTTGTGGTTAATTCCAGGGAACCCCTACATGACTCTTGTCTTCTATAATTCATGTAGATTCCTCTTCAGTTGACCACTAATCTGATTTTAGTTCCATTTCTCATTTGTAAAACTGGTGAATACACTCCATCAGGTTCTGATTTTTCTTTTCCAAATATTTTTGTCATCATGATCACCTGTGAGTATTACTTAGCTTTTCTTCCTACTAGCATAGCACAAAACCAATTATCAGAGTGGGTGCCAGCCATAAACAATAGGCCTTTCTCATCCCATTCTTCAGGAACACTCATTCATGCATTTGTGCACACATTTAGATTTATGTGTCTCTATTTCAGTCAGAATGCTTTATTCATCTGTTTGGTATTTTATAATTCTTTTGGGATGGAGAGAGGCTTATTGTTTCAGTGTAACTTAGCTGAACAGGTAGACAAGGGGAGGGGACCAAAATTTGCATCCTTCAAGAACTATGAAAGATACTTTTAAGACCTTATCTCATATAATTCTTCTAGCGGTGCCATTTTGTAGATGAGGGTGTGGATTCATAGACAAGTTAGGTAACTTGCCCAAAGTGACAAGTGGCAATTTGAGATGTGATTGCAAAGTCTACGCACTTTGTAACCACCCCATTGTTTTTGTCTTCTCTTTCCACCTTGCTATAGTCTAAGTTACTCTATTCATGAGGTACCAAGTTGGTCACATTAATGTTTGTATTAGTGTTCTTGGGTGGCTTACACAATAGAAACATATTTTCTAATGGTTCTGGAGGCTGGAACTCCAAGATTAGGGTGCTAGCCTGTTGGTTTTTTCATGAAGGCCTATCTTTGGCTTGCAGGTGGTCACATTTTCCCTGTGTCCTCACATGGTCTTGCCCCTGGGGGTACAGATCCCTGGTGTCTCTGTGTGTTCAAATATCCTCTTTAAAAGACACCAGTCAAATGGAATAGGCAGCCCTCAAACTCATTGTAGCCCAATCACCTATTTAAGTGCCTTGTCTTCAAATACAGTCACATCCTGGGGCCCTAACTAGGCATTAGGGCTTTAATGTAAGAATTTAAGGAGGACACATAATTGCATTTTTATTGCCAGAGTTGGGCTCTGGGTTGTGTAAGACCCGGGACCATATTTAGGGCACAGTAAGACCTAAAGAAAATAACCAATACTTCATGGCTCCTACCATACAAGTCTCTTACATTGGGAAATTTAATTTGAAGTTGACAAAGAAGGAAGAGCGAAAAGAGCTACTGTGAGAGAAGGAAATGGCAGGGGGAGACATCACTTCTTGCTTTCCTGAATCCTTCTGCAGCATCTCTGAGATGCCTGCTCACTGATCACTCGCTCATTCATTTATTCAAATGTCACTCATCAGGTGTCCTGGCCTGTGTCCAGGCACCATGTTGGAGCTGAGGATACACCAGTAGTGGCCCAACTTGAATGGAATCACCTCCCCATGGGGAAGAAGGAGGGAAATGGATACAGCAATCACACTCTGCAATGGGCACTGTAAATAGTGGTACAGGAGGTTCTAGAGGTTGGGTGGTTGGGTGAGGCTTTTTGAAATGGTGACATGTAGGCAGGTCGGTGGCTCAAACAACAGAAACATATTTTCTCACAGTTCTAGAGCAATGAGAAGGAGCAACTTCTTGAAAAGTTGAGAAAAGAGCATGTCTGTGTCTTTCAAGAAGAAAAGAATGTTCTAGAAATGAAGAATAGCCCAGGGTGGCTAGAGCAGTGTGAAGGAGAGAAGTGAGAGAGAGGAACAGGAGTGCTGAGGGATATCCTCACATGGCGGATGTAGCTCTCACAACCCTTATCCTCTATTAGTAGTGCCTGTCAGTTTTTCACTATAGAATTCTTTATCTTTCAAGTGTTTTTGCTCTGTCTGGGAAAAAAACTCCTGCTTAAGTGCAGATAACCCTGGCAATATATCCCATTAAACCTGTCACCAGTTAACACTATGGCATGAATTAGCTTATCAGATCATTTCACCTTGATAAGCTGGAGGGGAGCAGCCTGTGAAAGAATAAGGTATGCTTTGGATTCTGCCTGTACTATGTCAAACTCTGAAATCTGCTTCTTTTGTGACATCATCTAGTCTTTCCTTTGAGTATCTCCACTGGTCTTTCCCTTCTTTGTGTCCTCACCAGCTACCTTTTCTGACTGTGGATTCTTCCCCAGTGCCCCTGGCAGGCTCCGGTCCCTCTGAGTGTCACATCTGTACACAGTCAGGACCCATCATACCTTCTTCTCAGCCCACATTTCTCACCTTGGAACTTCCGCCACACTTACCATGCAGATTTTATGTCTTGTGAATGGACATGAGGACTGGCCCCTGTGCTTCACCACTGATATGTCTTTGCCTGCTGTACCACTGTCATTTGCCAAACTCCGGCTTATTGTTTAACACATTTATCTTTTCTAGGGCTCTTGGCCATGAGCAGAGAAATAAACTGTGTAAGTTTTCTGTTACTGTAATAGAGCACCCTCCTGAGGTATCTGAGTAAGTCATGGAGGAGGGGGCTTGAGTATTCTATAGGGTTCTTGTCTTGTTTCTCCCTGGCACTATTCCCCTGCTCTACTCCCTGGTCACCATAACTAAGCAGTGTTGTTACACCATGCCTTTCTGGCATTATGTTCGTGCTTTGGAGCTTGTTCACCATGGACTGAATCTCCTGATGTGTGAGCCAAATAAACTTCTCTTCCTTTCAACTGGGGCTGTTGGGGGCCAGGGATTTAGCTCAGTGGTTCTGCTGCCTGCCTCGCAAGTGTAATGACCCAAGTTTGATCCCCGGTACCAAAAAAAAATTAATAAGAAATAAATAAATAAATAAATTGAGGGTATTGGGTATTGTGTCCAGCAATGGAAAACCTGACTAAAGCAGAGGGGAAGACACTAGTGTCCTGAACTCCACTTCAAGGGCATAGCCCCAGTGACCTAAAACCTCCCACAGGGCTCCACCTCTTAAAGCTTACATCACTTCCTGATATTGCCAAACTGAGCACCAAGCCTTTAGCAGATGGCTCTGTGAAGGACTTTTCAGGCCCCAAATAGCCTACCCCATGCTCTGGAGCAAAAGTCCTAGGTTCAAACCCATCTCCATGTCTTAGTTACTACAGTTGTGAACTTGGCCAAGATGTTTAACTTCTGAGAGCTTTATCTTCTTCATCCAAAGGGGTTTAGTAAAAATATTTAATAAAACCCATTTACCTATTGTAAGTTAGAATGAAATCAATTGTGCAGAGTTTCACATTGTGACATCTTGATAATAGATGAAGAAATGTAGGTTATTTTCCTCGCCCTCTCCATTGCTTATGGGCAGATGTCTCAGTAGTATAAAATTCAGGTCCCAAGCCACACTATTACAGCCTCTGAGGCCAGGCCTCAACTGTGAATCCCTTGTGATTGCCAGGGTCAGAGGAAAGGGTCACAAGGGCCTCTTCCTTCCTGTGGGAGCCTGGCTCTCCAGAGCAGTGGCTCATCCCCAGTCACAACAAATCACAGTGTAGCCTCATGAATTCAAGGAGTGAGCTGGATTTGCCTCTCCCTTCATCCAAGGCCAAAGTTCACATTGAATTTAATCAGGACTGAAGTGGGGTGGGGAATAAGCAAGGTGTGAAATATATATGTGGCAACTAATACATTTATTTATTTATTTATTTATTTATTGTACTAGGGATTGAACTCAGGACCTTGTGCTTTCGAGGCAGGCAGTGGCACCACTGAGCTAAATCCCTGGCCCTCTAATACATATATTTTAGTACAGCCCTACTGCCCGGAGAGGCAAAACAGCAAAAGGACCATGACAGTCATCAAGAAAGGAAAAATAATTAATGCAACCAACTAGAAAATGATTCCAATGCAATCATATAGCTCATGGCACACAGGTCTGAAAAATTAATTCAAAGAACATTTCTCCATTTCCTCTTGGTAGATATCAAAGAGAAAACACAATTAAAACAATCTAGGCAGCCTCATAAGATAGCTACATGGTGGACTCTAAATTACTGTCATAAATGTAGGGAAAGAAATGATTGTGGACAAAGCCTGAGTATGACTTGCGTTAAGGAAGTAATTATTTAGTACCAGCTAGGTGCCTTGAGTAACCTCCAGGTTAGAATACATAAAGAGGCTGAAGGCAAAACCTTATCAATGTAGCCAAAGGATGCCCTAGAGCTTAGTTGCTGCAGTGTGATAATATTTGAAAATGGGAAATAGGGAAGAGTCATCAATGAGAGAGACTGGTGAAGAATAAATTTCAACTGAATGCTCATCTTGTTCCTTTCTTGAATAAATGAAGGCACTCAAATCCCCCCATATCCATGGCAAATTTTCAAGAAAGAGAGTTTTATTTGGCTTTGAATTTAATAGCATCTACAGAGTTATTCTTTCAGCATTTTTGCCTTATTAGAGACAGAGATACTTAGTTGATATAGAATTCATAATGAAGGAATAATATAGTAATAATGGTGGGGCTGATGAAGCAAATTTGGCAATGGAAATTTCCATTAATTGAGCTCTCATGACTTGTCACATACTTGGCTGGACACATTTGCTGGAATGACTTATTCAGTCTTCACAACACATTCTTAAAGTCTTGGTCATTCTTTTCGTCTATACCTTCCCACTTAATTTCATGGGATGTTTAATTTCAAACGCCACCTTGGCTGGGCTAAGGGATGCCTAGCTAGCTGATATAACTATTCTCTGTGTCTGGGAGGAGTTTCCAGAAAAGATTAGCATTTGAATCAGTAGACTGAGTATAAAAGAACTCCCGCAGCAGGGAGGATGGGCATCATTCAATCTTTTGATGGCTTAAATTGAACAAAAAGGCAGAGAAAGGGTGAATTTGCCCTCTCTGCTTGAGCTGGAAGATCCACTTTATTCTGCACTTGAACATCAGAGCTCTTGGGTTTTGGACCTTTTGACTTGATTCATAATTATACCATCAGCTTTCCTGGTTCTCAGATCTTTGAATTTTGACTCAATCATATTATTGGCTCTCCTAGTTTTCCAGCTTGTAGGTGATATATTGTGGAACTTTTTGACCTCCATAATTTTATAAGCTGATTTCCATAATTTCTCTCTCTCTTTCTCTATCTCTGTCTCCCTTTCTATCTCTGCCTTTCCCTCTCTGTCTCTCTGTCTCTCTCATTCTCTGTCTGTCTCCGTCTCTCCCTCCACATACACACCTCCTATTGGTTCTATTTCTCTGGAGAACCTTGACTAAGATACCTCATTAGAGCTCTATTTTATCATCTGAAAGATGGGAGCTATATTTTTTAACTCTAAGTTTTCATAAGGAGTATATGAGATAATGGACCAGGGCCCTTCACACAGTGCCTGTTACTGAGTAAGCGTTCAGTGGACATTGTATTTATTTCTGTGATTGTTATAGAAGAACGTATTAGGGGTGTGTCCAAGGACTTCCAAAGGCATCAGCCTTTATCTAGCTATGTCTTTCATTCCTCTTCCAAAGGTTCTGCCATAGCCAGGTGGCTGCTCAGCTCCATGGCTACTGCTACAGAGTACGTTCTGCTCCCCAGTCAGGTCCCTTAGGCCCCGAGAGGACATAGTACACTCACTGAAAGAATCTTGGAAGATTTTCTTGACCACTAGCACTTATCACATCATGTAAAAAGGGGATTCCCCTCTTCTGTGCTTGAGGAAAAAACCTCTGAATATTTTAATAAATTTTTTGTATTATAGCATCCTTCCCAATTTCCTCTTACTGTCACTGAGCTCACCACCTCGGTAAATTTCATCCCAAAAGCAGGAGGGGGAAGGGTTTCAGATGCATTTCTGTGCTAGTCTGGCTTTCTGGAAACAATTTGAAAATAACAGAACCAATGGGATTCATTCATTGACTCATTCATCCATTATCAGAAATTATCACATAATTATGGAGGCTGACAAGGTCCAAGATTTGCATGGTGATTCGGGCACTGGGGACTCAGAAGAGCTGAGGGCGTAGTTCTGGTCTGAATCTGAAGGCCTGAGAACCAGCACTATGGTGCTGTGCTGGTAGACTAGAGTCTGAAGGTGGGCAGGCTCGAGTCTCAGGAGGAGCTTGTGTTTCAGGCAGTCTAAAGGCAGGGAAGGGCCAGGCAGAAGGCACCAGGGAGGAGCAGTTCCTTTCTATTCAGGGGAGGATCTGTCTGTTTGTTCTATCAGGGTCTTCAACTGGTTGGATGAGGCCAACCATTACTCAGGAGGACAATCTGCTTCAGTCAGTCCACTGATTTGACTCTCATCCACAAAACCTTCACAGAAACAGCCAGAATAAAGTTTGACTGAATATCTGAGTAATCCATGGCCTACTTAACAGGTATAAAGCACTACCACAAATTGGTTCTCATTTCTTTTGAAGCCCCTCTTCCCTGACTTCTCTAGTAAACTGGAATTTTGTTGAAAGGTTCCAACTTATTGATATTTTACCCAAAAATGGTGGTAAGTTTTTACCCAAGGCACAGTAAAAGAAGGGTAGGGTAAGGCAGGATGGTAGCAGAAATAATTAAAAGTAGTTTCTGTAATTGTTTCCTTTTTGTGTTTACATGATGAAGTTTTATTATTCTCTTTATTGTTTCAATGTTTGAAAACTTGCAATATAATAGAGGTACAAAGTTTTAGATAAATACATAAAATGAAAGCAAAGTTGAGATAACAACCATAATTGCCAACATTTTAGATTTAATTAGGACTTTTTAAACCCAAGTAATAGGCATAGAGTAACAAGGTGATGGTCATTATGCAAATACATGGCCGTTCTTTTCCACTAGAGATGAAGATAAGAGAGCAGAAAGTGGATAAACTTCTAATAATCAGCTGCATGAGGGTCACTGGTCATTATCCTCATAGGAAACCCTTGACCACTAAGGCACCAGGCCAAAACTCTTCACTTGTTCCTTACTCTGAACCTACTCAAGTAGGACCTACGCAGGGTCATCTCTGACCCTTAGTTTATTCTGTTTCCCTCCGTGTCATCGAAGCAGCACCATCCTTCACTGCTCACATGGCATCCTCTCTGTGCTGCGTTCTGTGACTATTCCAGTGCTCCTGTGACTATTCCTTCTCTCTGGGTTCTGGATATTGACTACTGACATCTGGGCTCATATGCTCTTGGATTATTGGCTGCTTTTCCTTGTTACCTCTGCATCAGCTGAGTAAATCTTCTCAGAACAAAGCCTTGTTGCTTGTGGTTCTTCTGTAGCACCTAGAACAGCACCGGGACAGAGTTCTGCTTAGTAGATACTTGTGGATCATGAGTGCCTGCAAGCCATATCACAGGATGGCTATGATCAAAACCCTCTCATGCTTTGTCATCTTACTCACAGTCACAGCCAAAGTTTATGACAGATGACAAGGAGCAGCTTGATCTAATCAGTGGTCCCTTCTGTTCTCCTCTTTGATAATCTTGTGCTCATACACTGGAGCCTCATCTGAAATTCCTGCCAGGAAGCCCCTCAGGTGTGGGAGTTCCCAGGAATTACAAGGGCAGATACAAATGAAAATAGGAGACAATTCTCTCTGTGGAAAATAAGGGAAGAGACTTTCTTTTCTTAGAGCATTCCTTTAGCAAACTTGTAATTGTAAATTCTCTTTCAGTCTTTGTGAAATAAATGCATGCAAATCTTTTAAAAAGCTAAATAAGCCTCTGTCAGCTTTAGAGCCTCAGGATTTCTCTCTCAAGTGTCTGTCTCTTCACATTTCTGTAGCAGGGTAGGAGCTTAACTTTCTCAGGTGCCTTGATCCAAAATACTGCCTGTCATAAAGATGTGAGGAGTTTATTCCCCTGGATAAATCTAATTAGCGGACACAGATGGCCACCCCACTTACCTGGTGAATTTAGGACAAATTATGTGTGACAAATGGTGCTGTCAAGACCCCTTACTGAGAAATAGTCATTGTTTATATTGTTATTGAATGTAATGTGTTGTATCTATTTACTGTATATGGTGAGATTTCTTTTTGTTTTTCCAGTTTCTTAACAGATTGCTTGTGATATGAATCATATCCTAGTTTAATGTTTATTCAGTAATAAAATTGCTTTTTCTCTTTTACTTGTGTGGAGAGGTTTTCTGGGTGGGGAGATTGGTTTTTTTTTCAGGTGTGCAATAAATATAAGTTTAATAGTGTGGATCAACCGGGGAAAAGAAATAAACAGCAGCCAATATTTGATTTTCATCCTTATCACTTTTTCTAGGGTCCCTCTACCTTGATGTAAACTTACAATTTTCAAGGAAATTCCTATTCCACTCCCATTTTATCATAAATAAATTGAATAGTTTTTCTGTTTGTATGATAAAACAGGAAAGACTGTTACATTTGAATGGAAAAGGCACTCCATTTGTGACCAGTGTCACACAAAATCACATTCCCATCAGAAAACACAAACATCAACATCACAAAACTAAAAATAGACAGGAGATCAGTACCATTCAATAAATATGCAAGCTACTTCAGTCTCCCCCCAAAAAGGGCCAATACCTCAAAAAACCATAAAGAAAACCCCTGTCCATTTCCAAGTAACCCAAGTAGAAGAGACAGCAAGATGCTACGCGTGCTATTTTACCCCTCCCCTGGTCCTCACTACTTAGAAAACTGCCTGCTCTCCACAGAGATTGAAATGGGCCTCATTTCTTCTCGGGGAGAGCAAATTCACAGACACCTTTGAGTAACATCCCCTGTTTCTCAGGAACCCTGGCTGTATACCTAGTTCTGCTTCCAAAGCCTCTTCATATAGTTCTGGGTAGGACCTGGGATCTGTTCCATTACGATGGGTCATATGAACTAGGAGTTTCATCTTGCTGATTTCAGCGTGGGCCCTTGGACCCCACAGGAACTCATAGCGAGCAGGATCACTGTTAGGAATCTGCCGGTACATCAGCTACTCTTCCTGTACTAAATCCTCAGTGATGGATTCCCAGGCTTCCTCAAAATGAATATGCTCAGAGTGAGCTAACATGTCCCATTGTTTCACTTTTTCAGTTAGGTCCTCCTCACTGATACGGTTGCCCTCTATGAAGATTAGAGACAGGACGAATATAATGATGTTGATTTTGAGAATGATTCTTTCATCATCACCACCTAGTATCCCACTGTATGTAAGACCCAAAATGAGGACTAGCTCATATGTATTGCCAGAGTGATTCACTTTCCTGATTTTAACGCCAAAGCCCAGATACATGGACTCACAGAGTTCCCAAAAGTTCAGAGGGAAGTTGTTACGGTAATCATGGGGCAGAACGTGCAGCATTTCTTTCATGGTCACCTGTTCCTTCTTTTGATAGCTGTGGAGCAGAAATGACACCAACTTACATAACTTGGCATTTAGGAGCATATTTTGCAGGATGAGAGAAGCATGCGTCCTGTGAGGAGATTGAACCCTCACAGGATTGACTCCTTTGGCTGGAAGCCATGAGGACAGCAAGAATTTGTTGAGGATCAGAAGCCTCCAAATGTCCAGCGCTGGGAAATAGAGTGCCGAGCAATAGCAATTCAGCTGCTCCAAGAATCCAAACCCAGATTTCAAAAAATCACAACTGAGACTTCTCCACTGCACAGTGCAAGGCTAGCAACAGAGGCAGAAATGGCTTTTTCAGAGTCTCAACCTGGAATGTGGCTTTCTCTCTCACCCTCCGAGATTATTTTTAATTATATTTATATTTCTCCAGTTGTGCCTGCCTTGATGTTTTCACTGTTTGTTACAGTGAAGTTTCTTAATATTTTAGTCTCCAGAATGGTGTCAGTTCAAGATGGAAAATGTCCAGCTCTGTTATAATCAAACTTCAAAGCATTTGAGAGGTAAACTCCCAGCCTCCCTGACCCATACTGTTTCAAACCTGGAAGCCAGTAGGGGCAAGGGAGGCCCCAGGCTGATTTGACTTCTTTGGGGTTAAAGTGGGGAGTAGGAGAGACACAGGCCTCTGGTAAGATGGCAAAGAGGTTCCCTTTGTTGTGGATATTTTATTTTATTTATTTTAAGTGACACTCAATAATTATACATATTTATGGGGTAGACTGTGATATTCTGATACATGTTTTGTGTATAAATAGAATCATAGTATTTAGTGTATCAGTCACCTTACACATGTTCTTTGTGGTGAGAGCATTCAAAATCCTCTCTTGTAGTTATTTTTTTTTAATATTTTTAAAATATATATATCTATTGGTACATTTTCGGTATAAAATACATTTACATTTATCATTGGGTGTTTGTACCAGAACATGATGCATCTTAGCTTTTTTAAATTTTTACTCCCATTACCTGTGCACCCTTCACCCCCTCCACCCTTCCCCATCTACACAGAGTTTGATTCCATTTTTTTTTTCTCATAATTTTTTTCTTTCCCTTCTTCCCTTTCCCCTTTCCATTCCACCATCCCCAAACCCTTGGACCTTTTCTTATTTCAAATTATCAATTATTCATTTTAATCATTTTAATCCTTATTTACACTTTCAATTTCTCACACTAGAGAAACTATTCAGTATTTACACATGTGTGTCCTATTTATTTCACTTAAGAGTATGGCCTCAATATGCATCCATTTAGCTATGAATGTCTCTGGTTTCTCATTCTTTATGGCTGAGTAGTACTCCATTTTATAAAAAAACCACATCTTCTTTATCCAGTTTCCAGTTGATGGGCATTTGGGCTGTTTCCAAGCTTTAGCTATCTTGTAGTTATTTTGAATCACTCACTACAACATCGTTGACCATAGTCACTGTAGTGTACAATAAAACACCAGATTTTATTTCTCCTAACTGTAATTTTGTATCCAATTAGCGAACTTCTTCTCTCTGACCCATTCATGTTCCTACAGATGAAAGGACTTCATCTGTTAGGTGGATGGAATGCTATTGGTCCACCAAACTGAGGGGATACAGTGAAATTACCCCTGTAAGATGCTTGTATGAGATCAAGGTAAGAAAAAACATGAGCTTACACTTCCATGGGAGTTGTCTAGAAAATGCCAAGGTTCTTAATAACTTTATCAAAGGAGTTCACTTTTTCCTAAATCTTGGTTTCTCCAACATATTTAATGAGTAGGATTGGAGCTTAGTCACAGGCTGCAGATCTAGGTCTGTACATCTTTCGCAAATTCTCAGGTGGACCAGCATCTCCTTTGGCATGTGAGAGTCGTTGCCACTGATGATCACATATCTTCAGGTAAAAGTAAGAAAGAGTCCCATTTCACACTCTATTTTGATTTAATGTTATCTCTTAGTGAAGAGATATACAAGGAAGACTGGGCTTTGCATTTCCTCTTGAAAACCTTTGAACTTATTTTTGTTCTCTCCTCTCAGTCTTACATGTCTTGAATAACCAATACTACACACATCTTGTTGGTAATCTCATTGAGAACAAGTAGGCATTACTTCTAGTTTCTTCTTGCTAATAAAGGTATAGGCCAATCAATAGATCCAGCATCAACGTAAGAAAGTTCATCAGCAGGGAAAGCAAAGGAGAATTTTTATTCCTGTATTGTGACAATGACATATTCTCTAATTTTGTTTTTGTTGTGCATCATCTATAAAAATGTGAACAAGAGAGTGTGACACAATGGGAACAAAAGGAGATAAAGGTGAGTGGTTTGTCTTAGTCTGGATGCCTTGTCTTTGTCAAGTCTTATGTTTTATCTTTGTCACTCACCAGGTGATCTGGGCCAATCTTCTCTAAATCAGTGTCATCACCTGTAAAATGAGAGTGTTACACCAGTTTAATATTATTTTATCTTATCGGAAATGATCATTAATACTCTGTGAAAGAATTCTATTGCTTATGTGTTGGAACTCGGTTTTGATACAGATGGTCAAGTATGAGCAAGGCCGACCTGTCATCATGAACATGTTAATGGACTTCAGCTATGGTTTGAATATATGGCTTGTTCTCCCCAACATTTGTGTGGAAATTTGATTGTCATTTTAGTTGTTGGGCTATTAGGCCACTAGAAGATGATTAGTTTATTAAAGTGGATTAATATTATATGACTTGAGTCAATTTGTTCTAGCAAGAGTGGACTGTTATAAAGCAAAGCTGCCCCCCATGTTTGGTCTCTTTCACCTGCCTGCCCTTCTTTCTGTCATTAGTTGAAGTAGCAGGTGGTCCTCACTGGGACCTTCAGGATGTCCTTGGGGTTCCCAGCCTTCAGAACTGTGCATCAAAACAATCCTCTACTTTTCGTAAGCTAACAACTCTCAGGTATTCTGTTATTGCAACAGAAAATAAACTGAGGCACCTCCATTCTTCAAAAAGAAAATGTAATATTTATTTTTTATTGTAAGTACCACAGTGATATGTCCTATATGAGCATTAAATGGTGGAAAAAGTCTTACTGTAAGATCTAGGGACCATCAAATATTTCATAAAAACAGTAAAAGCTAATAATATATAAGGAAATAAAATTTTGCTGAAAATGTTTTAAAATATATGATTGGTCCTATTGTGTTGCCACCTACATTTTGTTGGATTAATACAGTAAGTGTTAGCTTCCATATTACTTCACTACTTTGACAAAGATAAAGGACCTAATTTGTGGTATTGGGAAGGGCAGCTCTTATTTGCCTTTGTGTATCTAGTTCCAAGCATATTGTCTGCAATACATTCGGTGGTCATTAAATGCCTGTGAAATGAATAAATTAAGTAAGAATCACAGATACTGCAAAGAAGCTATAATGAAAGAATAATTCCAGGTGAAGAAACTGCAGGTAATTGATATTGTGGTGTCTGATTATAGAGCTTTAACTATGAGGACAAACAGGAGGGGTTTGAAGACAGCATAATCATCCTTCGAGTTCAAACTTCACAGGAATTCCAAATGAAAACATCACTAATTAGTGTCAATAATTGCCTTAAAGTTTTACACAATCAGATGAATTCGATGTTTTTCCATGCAATTTAGCCTATGCAATGACACTTGGGCAGGTCTTCCTGGCTGTGGCTCCTCCCACCCATCATTGAGGGCATATGAAAGTCACAGGGAAATTAGTGACAGTCGTACTTAGGAAACCTGCCCTTGACATCCAAACAAATCCACTGTTTCTGACACCATGGGCCACCATGGCAGCTACTATGGAGGCCTGGGCTATGGCTATGGAGGCTTTGGTGGCCGGGGCTTTGGCTGTGGCTGTGGATGTGGCAGCTTCCGCAGACTGGGCTGGGGCAGAGGCTATGGAAGCTGTGGAGGCTATGGATATGGTTATGGCCACCCATTATGCTCTGGAGGATATTCTAATGTCTACTGAAGACTGGACTTATTCTTTGGACCTCGAGAATCCTCATATGTCATCTTCACAGCTTCTTTCTTGATAAACCAGCAGATGCTGCCTTGTGAACTCGTCAAAATAAAGACAGTCCTGGTAACACACCCCAGAAGCAGAGACAGCAGCTAGGAAATCCATTGCATAAAATGACCTGGAGGTTCACTTTTCAAGCTGTTAATCCCTTTTGTTTCTTTTCCTATACCAATAAGGTACCAACTTTCATATTTTAATAAATTAACTTCAACAGCAGAGCAAACTTTGTTTTTTTAACTTTTAAATTTTTTTTTGAGACAAGAACACAACATAAGACCTACCTTCTTAAACAATTTTAAGTGTGCAATACAGTATTGCTGATTATAGGTACAATGTTTAGCAGATCTCTAGGCTTGCTTGTCTTGCTTAACTGAAACTTTTTCCCTTTGATTAACAACTACTCCCCATTTCCTCCCCCATCTTGCCTTCGGTGACCACAATTTTATTCTTTGATTCTATGAATCTGTCTATGTTAGATGCTTCAAAAAAGTGGACTCTTATGGTGCTTGTCCTATTGGCTTACTGGCTTATTTCACTTGGTTTTGCTTTATTGATTCCTTTCACAGAACTAGACCCCAACTCCCTGGATCTGTGCTTGCTCATTCAGCATTGTATATTCTGTGCCCATGACAATGCCTGGTACATGTGAGAGAGTCAGATAGTATTTGTGGGTGAAGAAACTTTCTCATGGGCTTTACAATACAGGCTCATTTTAAATTTATATATGTTTCATTAGCACATGTTTGCAGTGATTATAGTCATCATGGGGAGCTGGTACATGTATATAACATCTTAATTCTTCTTTTCATACCCTTTCTCTCCCCTTGCCCTGCATCTCTTGGTCCCCTTCCCTTTTGCAAAATAGCTATACCTCCCTATTTTCTCATTTTTTTGCTCTTTATTTATATTTTAGGTTTCTCATATAAAAGAAATCATGCAATATTTAAGCTTGTGTGCCTGATTTATTTCACTTAACATTACGGTCTCAAGTTGCATCCATTTTCCTACAAATGACTCAAGTGTATCCTTCTTTATGGCAGAGTGGTATTCCATTGTGTATAAACATCACATTTTCTTTATCCATTCATTTGTTAGTGGACATAGAGGAATATAGGCCCATTTAAAATCTGCCCAATAATCCTCAGGTCTGTTCTTTTGCCAGTACCATGCTGTTTTTATCACAGTAGCTTTGTAGTATAGTTTCAAATTGGGGATTGAGATACCCCCAGCCATGTCTCTATTGCCTAGAACTGCTTTTGCTATTCTAGGTCTCTTCTGGTTCCAAATGAATTTTTGGATTGTTTTCTCTGGTTCTGTGAAGTGTATTGTTGGAATTTCAATCAGCATTGCATTGAATCTATATAGTAGTTTTGGAAGTATGGCCATTTTCACTATATTGGTTCTTCCTACCCAGGAACAAGGGATGTCTTTTCATTTTCTTATATCCTCCTCAATCTCCTTTACAGAAGCAACTCTAGACATACTCAGCCACCTCATCTTTGACAAAGGAGCCAACCACCATCATTGGAGGAAAGACAGCCTATTTAATAAATGGTGTTGGAAAAACTGGATTTCAACCTGCCAACGATTAAAACTAGACCCATACTACCACCATGCACTAAACTAAGATCAAAGTGGATTAAATATCTAAATATTAAAACAGAAACACTAAACTTGGTGGAAGATAAGTTAGGTAAAACTCTTGAAGACATTGGCATAGGAAAAGACTTCATGAACAAAACCTCAATAGCACGGGAACTAGCAGAAAGAATCAACAACTGGGATCTCATCTAATTAAAAAGCTTCTGGACTGCAAAAGGAAGCACAAACAGAGCTAACAGACAACCTACAATGTGGGAAAAATTTTTAGCAGCTGTACCTCAGACAAAGGACTACTATCTAGAATATACAAAGAATTGAAAAAAATCAGACCCCCCAAATTCAAAGACCCAATTCAAAAATGGGCATCTGAAATGAACAGACATTTCTCAGACAAAGAAGTAAAAGCAGCAAACAAATATATGAAAAAATGTTCAACATCACCGGTCATTTGAGAGATACAGATGAAAACAATACTGAGATTGCACCTCACCCCAGAAAGAATGGCTGCTATCAAGAAATCAACTAATAACAAATGCTGGCTGGGGTGTGGGGAGAAAGGAACACTTCTCCATTGCTGGTGGGAATGTAGACTGAAGCGACCACTGTGAAAATCAGTATGGAGATACCTCAAAGAACTAGGACTAGAGGTCTCATTTGACCCAGCTATTCCCCTGCTGGGTATGTTCCCAAAAGAATTAAAAGAATTATACCACAGCGATATATGTGCACCCATGTTCATAGCAGCACAGTTTGTAATAGCTAAAGCTTGGAAGCAGCCCAAGTGCCCATCAACTGGAAACTGGATAAAGAAAATGTGTTTTTTTTTTTTATAAAATGGAGTACTACTTAGCCATAAAGAATGAAAAACTAGAGTCATTTATAGCTAAATGGAGGCATATCGAGGGCAGTGAAATAAATAGGACACACATGTGTAAATACCAAATAGTTTCACTAGTGTGAGAAACTGATAGTGTAAACAAGGGTTAAAGATGATTAAAATGAATAATTGATAATTTGAAATATGAAAAAAGGTCCAAAGACGAAGGGGTGAAGGGAGGGGAAGGGGAAAGGAAAAGAGGGAAAGGAAAAATTATGAGAAAAGAAAAAAAATGGAAATGATGTCTGTGTAAATAGGGAACGGTGGAGGGGGTGAAGGGCACACAGGTAACGGGGAAAAAAAGAACCAAGATACATCAGGTACAAGTACAAGCACCCAATGATAAATGTAAACAAATTGTATACTGGAATGTACCAATAAAAGAACTTAAAAATATCTGCCCAATAGTTAACTAAAATGTCATCCTTATTTTGAAATTTTCATAGTCTTTCACAGGTCTGTGATACACACACACACACACAAACACACACACAAACACACACAATGGTGGAGCATTTGATCCCCTAGTATAATTTCTATTCATTCCAGGAGCTGACCAAACACCTCAACAATACCTCTTCAGGAGCACTCTATGTATTCCCTTTGCAAGATCTGGCAGTCTTGCAGGTTGCCAAGAAACATAAGTTAAAAGTTATTTGCTGTCAAACAAGGTACTGGGTGGGAAGATATTTGCAGTGCATATAACTGGCTGAGGTGCACACTCAGACGCCACTATAAATGAGTCAATGCCTATCAACAGCAGAACCAGAAATAAATTCCAATATGTTCTTACAATGCAGAGCTCCACAGCAGTGACAGTGACCAGACTGGAGCTACCCACAACAACCTGAGTAAACTCCACTGCCATAAAGCTGAGTGACAGTGGAGCAAACACAGTGTGAAGCCATTTGTTTAAATTTCCGTATTAGACTAGGTCCTAGTCAGGGCAGTGAGCAAGGACTTGGTTACTTTGGGGAGGTGGAATTTAGGGGAGCATCGCACTAAGTTTTGAGGTGCTGATAATTTTCCATGTTTCAGCCTGGCAGTGCTCATACAGCTCTTCTGATCGCAAACCTGATAGTTTAGGTTTTGTGTATTTTTCAGCATTTTGTTATATACCCGTTTAAAACAGTTAAAACATTGATTACACTCCATGATTTGAAAAGAGTTAGCTAAGAGCAGAGAATCTAGCAATGCTTTCTCTCTCTTTTTTTTCTCTTTAGCACCTACCATGTATTTCTTAGTGGGAAGGACATACGAGGATTACATATGAACACACATTGTGTTTGGTGTCAAGAAACATAAAATCTAGCAAACAACATTAAGGTTATTGGGTGTGTGTGTGTGTGTGTGTGTGTGTGTGTGTGCATGTATGTTGAAGTATAAGGGTTGATGAATTCCAGTTTCAAAATTTAGGAGAGAATTAAGGAGGTTTCTCTCAATATATCTGTGGCGCTACGGGCAAGTATCTATACGTCAGTAGTACCTTGGCTTTATTCATATAGCTATTCTCTGAAAGAGTAAGATTTAAAAAGTCAAATAGGAACCAAGAAGAAAATCAAGAGAAGAGCATGAATGATCTTGCTTATCTCTTGGTTTCTGTCTTTATCTTACATAAGAAGTGCATTCTGGTCTGGTGTGGTGGCACTCGCCTGTAATACCACCTTTCTGGAAGGCTGAGGCAGGAGGATCAAAAGTTCTAGTTCAACCTGGCCAACTGAGTGACTTAGTGAGACCTCATCTCGAGACAAAACAACAATAACAACAAAAACAGCAACAACAACAATTCCTCCCAAACAAGGCTAGGGATGTGGCTCAGTGTCCTGGATTCAATTTCCAGTACTGAAGAAAAGGTGCCTTCGCCTCAGTTGATACAGAGGTGTGGATTAGTCTTTTGCTGGTGATATAAGTAGATGAGTGTGGTTAGCAGAAAAAAAATTGGACAAAATATTGTGGAATTTCAACGGGAGTTTTAATACCTAAAAAACTGTTCCAGAATGATTTACTAGGCTGTATTATTCCTTGGGATGACATGTGATAAATTTTGTTTTGCTAACACGAAAGATACAAATACGTGAACAGAAATGATGTTTTGCAATCCTCGAATTAATTTACCTACTCTTTTAGAAAGGTTTGGATAAACAAAGATATACAGTTAATGTCCTTTAGTGTTCTAAAAGACATTTCAGTTAGCAGTATTAATGATTTTCATATAAAGCCTTCAGCATTTCCGTAGTGTGTCTCATGGGTTTGGGTGTAGCTAATCAGAGATCTAACAAAATTAATGTTGCTATAAAACATTTCCTCAGACTATTGAGTGTGTCTGGAAAAATGTACATGGAAAAACATTGACTTGGAAACCAAAACTTACTCATGAGGGCTATGAACATAGAGACCAGCACAAATCTTGGCTAGGTAGTTGTTTTTATGGCCCCATTGGCAGCTAGTCTCTTCTATTTGACAGAAATAATATGCCACGCATGGAACTCCTACTAAATTCACCTTTCCCTGAATGCTTGCTGAGATTTATCTTGTATGGAATGGATTAGACTTTTGAGGCTTAGGCAAAAAATATGCATCCATTCTCAACTTACTGGCTAAGCAGAAGCCAGAAATGTGACAAATTTGTGTCACATTTGAAAGGCCATTCTAATGGCCAAGGAAGAGATGACAACCCATACCACCCACCACGATTTTCTTTCTTTCTTCATTCTTTTAGAATTCATTTTTTTCTGTGTTATGGATGGAACACAGGGGGGTGGGCATGCTAGGCAAGTAATCTCCCTCTGAGCCCTTACACCCTCTGTCCCAACAAAGAGTTTAGAACTGAGACCTAAAAAAATAGCTGTTTGTAACTCAGCACTAATTTTATGTGATAAACAGGACTCAGGATACTTACAAGGAATAATTTTTCAATGTTGGTAACAGTATTCTTTTCATTAAACTTTGGGTGACTGCTACCTGGAAGATGCCTAGAAATAGTATAAAACAAAAACCCAAACCTCTATGAATTTTGTACATGACCTTAATGTATGGGCTATTTTCTCATTGATTATTAACTGATTACAAGTGATAAATACATACAAAAATAAGCTTTTGCTAGCTGGTCTTACAATGTCTGTGTTTTAGGTATTTTTGAAACAGCTGAATTTCACCTGACTACAGGTCAAGAAATTGTGTTTATGGCTTGGAATAATGTTTCTTACTAGGCAAGCTAGCTAGACTACACTGCAGTAACAAATACACACTCTTATCTCAGTGGCTTTATCCTGTAAGTTATTTGTGACTTGCATCATAGGCTTGCTCAGAGTTCCCCTTGGGCCTCTCCTTCGCAGTGGCTCAGGGGCTTCTCCTACAGCTCAATTCTTGCACTGTTCCAGCTATTCCAGTGAGAGGAGGAAGCCCTGAGGACTCATAGCTTCTGCTGACTGCTCTGGAAGAGATGAAACACATCAGCTCTGTTCCCTCTTTCCCATTGTTGAGTTCTCAACCCTAAGTGTCTGTCTGTCCAGGAAAGGGGAATTGTTTGTCTCTTCCCCGATCAAAACTATGGTGTTTGTGTATTCCAGGGATTCTTGGCCTTATTTTTTTTTTTTTCAGCCTTGTTGGTTTAACCCAAGCATAAATGTAATGAAGCAGTAGAAAGATTAGAGGTGAATTTTCTCCATTTGTCATTTTTAAAAGGTACAAACTGCCTTCTGGGCTTCCCAAGCTCCAATACATATCTAAATTTATATATTTAAATTCCTAGATCTAAATTCACATATATTCATAGATATCTACCTTTATATAGATATATGTTACAAACATTAAATCTGTAAAATATTCTAATCTTAATCTTATAAATGTAAACAAAGTGATGTATATATTTTCAAAATATTATATTTTTAAAAGAAATTTAGAGAGCACCTCCTAAATGGTTAGCTTTTTTGAGCCATAACCTAAGTGGTTTTGGAAAGTAGGTCAGAACTAAAGTTTAATAATTACTAAATTATTTATTCTACTAGCACCGCACTTGTGATGGTCTTGTACTTCAGCAATCATAAATCAAGCATCTGAGGGATTAGAAGAGCTCAAGGTTCTGTTTTACTTATTCTCCTCTCTGTCTAGGCAGTGAAGTCTCTACAGTCTTCTTTGTCCACATGCTCTTTACTATCTGCCCCTTATTATCTGCCCCCTACTATCTGCCCCCAAAGCTTTATGTACATGAAAGCATTTTGACAGATTATGGGATTTTCACTGAAGTTTTCAAGGTAGGGAGGAGAAATGATCAGTTCCTCCTCCACCTTGCCTCTGATCTCATTCCTGCAAGCCAGCCCTGCTCAGGGTCCCACTGTCCACAGATGACCCATTGGTCATGTAATCCATGACAAAGTAGTTCTGCTTCTCACTCGCCTGGGTCTTACATTGAACAGCCCCTTCCTGTTCTTTACTGCTTGAGGAAAATCTGCATTTACTTGGGGCCACTGGAATTTTGTAAAATCAAATTGCCTCCCTCTTGTTACACATTGTTCTGTCTTACCGACTTCCTAATAAGGTTTGATATTTAAAAAGAAGCAATTTAAAGTAAAAAAAAAAAGTCAAGAGAACCATCAAACATTAGAAACAAAGAACAAGAGGAAGTAATGAAGTACTACAGTTACACTAGATGCTCAGGCTGAGGAGAAACTACTTCAATGGAGTAAAAAATACCTTGCTCCAAGTTTCTTTCCTGACAAGCTCATTAAGGAAATGCATTAATCTTCATTTTACTTGATTTGGTAAAGTTTCCTGTTTTCAGTTTACCATGACTTTTCTTGATTTTGGCCCTGAGGTCCAATGTTTGGCATGGATTTCTTTCATGTATTTTCTTTAATGTTCTTGTATGTCCTCATTCACTGCTCCCAGTCAATTAGAAAATGTGCAAAATGTGCCAAATATAGATTTATTGTATGTTTTGGGGTTAACTTTTAATGTTACATATGATTACATCATTCATTGGTCTTTGCAAATATTATGGAATTTCTGACAGATTTTGGACACTGGCAAAGCATATGGGAAGTGGTAATTGGTACTTTCTACTCCTAAAAGCAATCTAAAGAAAGCGAGGTTTAGAGAGGTTTAACAATTTACCTGAGATTAAATGGAGAGCCAGTCAAATTGTACAGCTGGAATCTGAAGCCAAATCAACCTTCACTAAAACTCACGTTCTTAACTTTATCCCTTACTTCCTTTACAATAGGGAGAATTTCTACAATGGCTCCCACCAAAAAAAAAAAAAAAAAGTTCTTGCCCGAATCTATGGAAGCTGGGCATATAATGAAATGTTCTTATGAATGTCTTATGTTACAGTGCATAATTAGCCTTCCAATAATCTAGGTGGGCCTGTTCTAATCACATGAGTCCTTAAAAGCAGAAAGTTCTCTGCATGGATAGCATAAAGTCAGAAAATTGAAGCTTGAGGAAAATTCCACTCACTGTTGCTGGCTTAGAAAATGGAGGAGGCCACAGGTGAAGTAATACAGTTACTCATTAGAGGCAGAGAGAAGTTCAGAGCTAATAGCCCCTCAAATTGGAACTTCAGATCTTGTTCATGAGGACCAGGATTCTGTAAACAACCTCCAAACCCAAGCCCTACCTAGCTGACACATTGATTTTGGCCTGGTGAAGTCCAAAGTGGAAAACCAAGTCAACCCACACAGGATTGCTGACTGTGGAAGTGAAACAGTAACATGAATTGCTTTAAGTTGTCAACTTTTGGACGATTTGTTATGTAGCAATAGAAAACTAATAAAGCTCTTATATTAAAAAAAATTCCATCATTTCACCAACTCTGGTCAACTTGATTAGTCAATTGTGAATCAAAATGTCTCTCTTCATCGTTTCCCCATGTACTCCTAAATTTACCATGAGAACCTTCTATAGAATCTGTATGTATTAGTCACTTTGATGCTGTGACCAAATACCCAACGCCCACAATTTAAAGGGGAGAAGTTTATTTAGTCCATGGCTGGCTGGCTGACATCAAGGCAAAACAAGTATGGTAGAAAGGGACACGAGCAGGGAGAAGCTGCGCAACTCATAGCAGCAAGATAATGAAGAGAGAAAGTGACAGGGAAAGAGCACATCTCTCAAGCCACAGCTCCAGGCATTTTGACCAGGCCCCATCTCTGAAAATATGAGACTTTTGGGGATATTTTGGATGTATACCATAACATTCTAATTCTGGCTCCCAAAAGACTCATACCCATCTCTTTAATGTAAATTATATTTACTCCATCTCCAAAAGATACCAATGTCTTACTGGTTCCAACGTTGCTGAAAGTGTTTTTCATTCTCTCTTTTAAAAGATTTTTCCAGATGGTATTTACCTAAATAAAACACTCTTTAATGTTGCCTGTTTTTGCACATTAGATGATAGTTTTTCTTCTATGTTATTTGCTTTTTTTAAGTTCAACATTATGTTCCTGAGATTTATCCATATTTTTATATTTATCTGTAATTCATCAATTTTCATAAGAATTTAGTATTTTATTGTATGTTTATTATATAGTTTATTTTTCTCTGCTGCAGTTGATGAATATTTCGGTCATTCCTATTTTTCTTTCCACTACAAAAGGTGTTATGAATATGTTCTCATTTTCTAAAATTACTTGTTGGTTGATATAGGTTTCAAAGATCCTTGTTTCAAATTATAATCCCACCCAAAGGGTGATTCCTTTTTTTACTAGTAGTACATATTATCAAAATTCAACTTTTACTGGTCTTTTATCTAACTTCTTTTTTCTCTCTCTTCTTCCTTGCTTTTTCTAGTTGCTAGTGACTATTGTTCCATTATTTTCTAGTATGAGATCAACTTTGCAGTTTACACAAACAAGTGAAAATATGTAGTATTTGTCTTTGCTTTTCAAATAATTCATAGAATTTTTTTTTATTTAGGTACCATTCCTTAGTCAGTGATACATTTGAGAAACATCTTCCAGTTTGTGGTTTGCTTTTGCATTTTCTTTTTTGGTGAATAAAATCTCTTAATTTTAATTTAGCTAATTTACCAATATGTTTCTTTAAGATCTGAATTATTTTTGCATCTTTAGAATATTTTCTACTCCTAATGTCATAAAGATATTTTCCTATATTTTGGCCAAAATTTTATAGTCATATTTAAGTCTTTAATTTATCAGGAATGGGTTTTTGTGCATGAGGTAAGTGGGGCTTTGATTTCATTTTTCCACATGAATAATAATTGCCTCCACAATATTTTTTTTGGTACCAGGGATCAAACTTGGGTCCTTGCACTTGTGCAGCAGGCAGCAAAACCACTGAGCTAAATCCCCGGCCCAACCTCCACAATATTTTAAACATCTATCCTTTCACCACTGATGTGAAATGCCAGTTATGACATAAATAAAGTTTCAGATCTGTTTTGAGCTTTCTATTCTGTTCCATAGATCTACTGTCCTATGATAATATTTTAATGTTATAATTATAAACACTTGATATCTGATAAAGCAAGATTAACTAATTTGTTTATTCACACTATCTTGGTTGTTTTTGGTTCTATATTATTTTATATATACTTTGGAATTCTCTTTTGACAAGTTACATACACTTACTTGCATACAAAGTTGTTGCAATTTTGACTGAAAATACATTGAATCTGTGGGTCAGCTTGCAGAGAATTGACTTGTTTTGATGTTGCCCCTCCAATCCATGAACATTGTATATCTTGTATATCCACTTAAATGAGAAGTTCTTTGAAGTCTTTAAATAATTAAAATGTCTATAAAGGTCTTACACATATTTTACTAAATTCATTGCTAGGAATACATATATGTACACAGACACCATATGTTATGATTAATCATTTGAATATCTTCATTTGTAAAGATTACATTGCTTATTTATTTTTACCTCCTCTCACACTTTCCTTTTCCTTATTGGCTTATAGGGTTTTAAAAAATTAAATAATGATACGGTATGTGTATTACAAGTATCTTTTCTCACTAGTTCTTTGTCATTTCACTCTTTTTTAAAATTTCTGGATGAACCAAATTTTGACATGTATGTGAATATATAATATTTTAATTGCTATTTATAAGATTGATCTGTAGTATTTTATTCTCATAATGCCCAGGTCAGTTTTAAATGCAAAGTTATGATAGCTTTATAAAGCAAATTGAGGAATGTTTCTTTTTTTTTTCTGTTCTTGGAAACCTAGGAATTATTTTTTTCTAGAATATTTGGTGGAACTTGTCAGTCCAGGTATGTGAAACAAATATTTTTTGAGGCATTTTTTGTTTACTAATTTAACTACAAATTTTAATAAGTATATCCTTTGTTTCTTTTCATTCTTTAGGCAATCTTGTAAATTTTTCTTTTCAAAGATTTGCACATATCATCTGAATTTTCACTTTTATTGTCATAAAATTGTTATTATCTGTTTAATATTTGTAGCACCTGTAATTTTGTTCCATTTTCATTCCAATATTATTTTATTTTTTGATCACATTTCTCAGACTTGTCAAGTTTATTATTCTTTAAAATAACCTAGTTTTTGTTTTACCATTCCTTTTACTCATTTATTCTCTATTACTTCATGTTCTTACCTTTATTTTTTATCCTTTCTTTGATATTTAGAAAAAATTTGAGCATTATCACTTTTCTATTATAGTCACATTACCTTGTAAATTTCACCATAAATACTGCTTCACCTTAATGTCACAAGTTTTGTGGGACATGTGCTATTTTTGTTATTATTCCAATTCCAAGAATATTATAATTTCCCTTGTGATTTCTTCCTCAACCTGAGTTATTCAATTTGTGCTTTTCTTTCTCCTTCTGTGCTGGGGATTAAAACCCAAGGCTTTGAACATTTTGGCAAACTCTCTCTCACTCAGCTACTCCAGTCCTTAATTTCTGCTACTAAATTGCCAAACACATGGGAGTTTTCACTTGTATTTTTGTTATTGCAAATAATAATTATATTGATTTGTAGTTCAATAAATGATCTACATGAGGTCAATTCTTCAACCTTTCAAAGTTTTAGATCTAGTATGTAGCCAGTTTTTATAAATATTTTTCAAGTATTAGAGAAGAATGTATGTGTTCTATGCATATATATAAGCACATTTGATAAAATTTTGGGTATTCCTTACCAATTTATTTTTTGTTTGATCTTTCATCAAGAAAAGTATTCTAAATATAATAATATAATGATAGAATTTCCTATTTCTTTTGTACTTTCATCAATTTTTGCTTTACATAATTTAAAGCTATGTTATTTAGTATCTTGTATATAATACTTTCTTTTTATAGCATAACCTGTGAGAATTGAGTTAATATGCTTGGCCAGAATAGGGTTAATTTTCAATGAACAATCCTCAGCTCGACCAAAGATCTTTTCATTGTCTAGGAATTTGTATCAATACGTACTTTAGCTATAAAATAAATGAAAACATTAAATAAATGAATGTATAAATAACACAAGTGAACTTGTGCAAATTCTTAGTTTTTTTTGGTGTGGAAAGATTGGATTTGTACTCTGGCTAGGTTCATTAAATAGCATTATCATCATTTCATTTTCATATGTGATGCGTTAACTTGCTTGGGACTCTCTGAATCTATTTCTGTATCTATAGAGGAAAACTACGATGCTAGAGGCCATGAGTCAAGGATGGAAGGAAGAAGAGGGAAGGAGTCCTGCAAAAGGACTCAATTGGCTAATGTCTTATCAGTCTCTGAATCCTCTCAGCATCTGTCTTTTCCTGCGTAACTTCTTCTTTCTGAAGAAGGCAGGAAAAAGATGGGCTTTTGGAAAGTTATACTTTCAGTGGAAATACTCTTAGCCCAGTTTCAACTGCTGTGGAAAAATCCTTAGGTGATATTATACAGAGTGTTTGTCATGAATAACATTAAACGTTTGACACCTAGATCAGCATTTTTGAAATCTTAGCTTTGTGGCACCATTTCATAAAATTGAGGTTACTTTTAATTCTAAATATATTCAAAATAGGATAGCAATTACCCATAGTTTTTGGAGATATGCAAGAACAATACATTTTCGAACTGACAGAGCATAGCTTCTTTGGAAGTGCTTTATCAGGAATGAAAATGATGAAGTATGCTAAGAATATGCAAATACATTCAAGTGCACACAATTAAAATCTTGAGATGTGTTTGATGATAAATCACTTCACTGTGGTTGCAAGTATTCGCAATAGGAATTCAAATTGATAATTATAATTATGTGATTCTTAGAATAGCTGACAATTTTCCATTTTCATCTGCTCTTTGAAATGAAAAGAAGAATATAATACCTTAAAACTAATCTACAACAGACAGATTCTATTTCAAATATACCAGAAATTTTTCTTCTCCCCTGTAATCTGTGCAGAAGTACTTTGAAAACCCATGACTAGAAAAAATAAATCTGGTCCCATTCTATATCCTCAATTCCCAACCTCAGAATAAATCCTAAAACTTATCCCAATTCCAAAAATATCCCTAATACAGCCCTTAAAGAATGAAAGTAGGTGCTTTATGCTTCCACTACAATGCAAATGATATATTGGAAGTTCAGGCACTTCTAACCAATCACTTTTCTGAGCAGCCCTGAACTGGTGGAATTACTTTATGATGGGAGTGAGTGGGGTAGTATTAGAGGAACATGATTATGATTTTTAAAAATTGAGACATTCATCAGCAGGTGGGCCATTTCCTATCTGATATTTGCTGTTCTTTCATCTGGAGGAATGACTCCAGCTAAGCAGACCACCTTCTAATCCAGACATTCTGCTTGTTGCAAATGTCGTAGCTTTGTGGGGGCCTGGGGGTGGGGGTCTACTTGGATAATGGACCTTTGGGAGTTTCCCAGAGTGCTAGCTTGGTGAGCGAAATAATTTCTCCATGGCACTGGACACCTTCATAAAAAGAAACATTTCTGCCCCGCTGCCCCTCAACTATCATCTGCCTGGATCCTGCTTATTTAATACTAATTTTGGGGGGCTTAGTGAATACAAGACATATGCTTGTTTTCAGGCTTATTATTTTTCAGGTATAGTGAGACTGATAAATCAGTAGAAAATTACCAGTGAAAAGATTACTTGTTAGACTCACAATTTCTAAGAGCAGGGGCGTGCCAGGCCATGAGGAATCACAGGAAGAAGCACCAGCATTGGTCAGGAGAGAGCAGGAAAAGGGAAAATTATGGTTAAGAAGTTTTATTGTGGTTTTCATAGGGAAGAATAGGTGAGGCAGGTTAAGCAGGTTTAGGGTTTCCTAGTTTGAATAATTCCACTTGTTTGGGGTGCAAGAGACAACTGTCCTTAGTTGTCTAGTACTGTACCTGACACTGGGGTGATCAGGACAAGAGAATAGGAGCCCAGAAGGTGATAGGAGCAGAGTAAAGGAGGTGTTTGGAAGGCATGGTCTCTGGATTGGTTGGTTTGCAATGAGAAACGTGTGTATGCAGGTGAGTTCTTTTCATTTCTAGGAATTGACTAGCTCAGAGCTGGTGGAAAAATGTCAAAGCCTGAGAAACACACAGTGAATGCGGTGTTCTAGCAAGCAAGTGTCCTTCTTTGTGTGGCTGTTTAAGGCTTTGTGCAGACCTGGAAGAGAGCCTGTGGGGACTGAGCCTGTGGAAAGCGTCACTAATTCTTTAGAGAATGCCGCTATCTTGTAGCTTGCTGTTGATGTTTGGCCAATTCTGTTGCTGTCTTTAATGGAGTTATCACCAGGCAATGTCTCTGTGTGTTCTTGTCTACTTTTGAAGTAAGAATTGAAAAATTTCCCCTTGAGCATTTCAGGTTTCCTCACAGCATATGCAAAACTGTTTTCCTTTATGTTGGGTCCAAAGTCCTAGAGAGATCCTGATTATACTGTGTGCCAATCCAATTAAAAAAATATTTTCTCTCAAAAGACTAGGGATCTGCATGTTAGCTTGTTTATTTCCTTGGATGCTGGCTGCATGGCTAGTTAGTGGCTGCTGAATGTCCCTGATATTAAAATAGAAGGCACTGAGGCTTTCTGTATGAGTAATGATGATTCTAGGAAGCAAATATAAAGAAGACATGGAGATGATTGCATTTTGATTTTGAGGTCCTCAGCAAGCAGACACAGTTGAAATAAACTATTATCAGTAAAGAATGAGAGATGTGATTTTCTAAAGCAGGATTAGAAACCAAGCTTCCCAAATAAAAGAGTAAAATGGAAACACTGTGTGTGTTCAAATGCCAGTTCTGTTGAGGATGTGGTTGTTGATCCCTTTTATTATTTGAAAGGTGGAATGTGCCATCTCATTCTATAAGAAGGTCACGTGCATCAGCCAGATGATGACACTAAACCCCCAGGAAGCTTCAGATTTCTCTAGAAATGCCAAATAATGCTCTTTAGTGGCGACAGTGACATAATAATAATTGCCAATTCACTAGCTTTAAATATACATTGTGAACTTTAATCCTTGAATAATGCCTCACCATGGAACATATTATTCTAGGTAAATAGAAAAACTTATGACACAAAAACCAATGATGAAATTTACTTTGCTTAAAGAAGACAAAAACACTATGTGCAAACTGGAGACTAAAATCCGAATGCCCTCTTTCTGGCAAATAATCAGCAGTCCCCATGCAGTAGATTTTACATTGTGTGGAGTTCTTTCTGCATAATTGGAGTTGTGTATGCTACAGGTTCTGTGAATGCTCTTAGTTTTCATAAGATTTTGGAAACTGTGAATTAGGGACCTATTTGGTGAAGGCAGTTTCAGGCTTCTGGTCCCCTGTCCCCCATTATTTTTAGGAGCCCATGGATGCTTATTATAGTTCAGATCCTGAGTTAGGTGATGGTGTAGGGTGGGACTTTCTGCTTTCATATTAGATCTGGTTCTCAGCATAGGAGGGGCACATGGATCTCAAGCAATATTCTTTATTGTCTCTTAGGACTCTGTCAGGCCTGACATTCTGGACTTTCTCCTACAGCCCTCTTGCCTTCATCCCTGCTGCAGTGGCTCCTTAGCTTCACTGGGACATCTGCTTCCACATTTCTTCCCTACTATCTAGGTTCTTTACTTGGGTCTGCTTCCACCACACCCCTGACCAGGCTGAACCCCACATCCCAGTTTATAAAGCTCCTGACCAGCACCTTAACATCTGTCACTCCCTGTAGCCTTTCACTCTCCCTACTTTCACAGCCATTTCTGGGTACTTCTCCTTCCTCATGCCAGTCATAGGTGCCAGGAACTGAGAAGCTGGAATCAGAGCTGAAAGTTCGAAGATAATTTCACATTACCTGGACCCGTGGATTCATCTGCTACTCAGCAATCCCCTGGATTAGCTGTTAATCTTTATCTCTCTTCTTCTAGGAAACTCTTAACCTCTTGTTATGATGAGATGATCAAATCCATCTAAGAACCCCTCTCATTTAAAAATTTTTATTTCTACAGTTCTTTAAATATTAACCTATGTTCATGCCCCCCCTCAGTATTTATTCTTTTTTTTCTTTCCATTTACTGAAGCACTAAACCTTTTTATGTATTTATTGTGTTAATGGAGGGATAGGACAGGGTTGGTGTTATTGGCTTTGGTATCCAATAGCCTGAGCTCTTAAGGGCAGGGAGGACAACTAAGAATGAACTCAAAGTATGGAAGAAACATGAAAAGAGGAGAACTATCAGGCTTCTTCAACCCTTTCCCCAAAGTAGAAGGTCCTTCTGGGGGGTGGTGAGTACAGAGGTTCTGTGAATCTTAGAGAGAGGATCAACTGTCAGATTTCCTGGCAGAACTGCAAGGAAAAACAGAGTTATGTACACAAGTCACTAAGTCTTTAGTCATGCACAGGTGACTGCACCCTTGGCATTGTGTGAAGGCAGTGCAGAGGGTCTCCTACTACTGACACAGTGTGAAAACAGCAGAAAGAGCCACCGGACTCAAAGGCATGTTTTAGCAGAAAACTTTGTGGACAAAACTTCCAACTCTCCCCACCCAGACTCATAAAATGACTAAGTATCCTACAACCTTGATAAAAGTCTGGGGGGAGAGAGGCCAGTTCAGCTGAGAGCATTTCTACCAACCTAGAAGGATGATGGCACATGATAGGTATTAGGTTGCTACAGAAAAAGACAATTTAAATTCATTGCATACTTGAGTTAAAGAGTGAGATTCAGACCCACCTCTTCTATGTCTTCAACCATCTCCTTGCATTCGCATCAAATTGCACAAGTGTCAGAAAGTGTTTTATTGCCTTCTCTTTCATTTCCATGCAAAGAATACCATGCCACTATGCCTCAACCATTGTTCCAGTATTTTCCAACAACTGCTAAACTTTTTTACTTATATAGTCTGTCTTGTATTAGGTCATTCTAAGCCTCAAGGAACAGATATCTGACTCAGAGTCCCTAAGACAAGAAGGTGAATATTTTGGCTCAAGGAAAAAGTGTTGAGGGAAATAGCCTCCAGACAAGCAGTAATGGAAATGTACTTCAGAAATAATTGGAACGAGGGTCTACATGGAGTTAGGAATGTTTCTTTTCATTTCTTTCTGAAAACTGCAATCATTATCTTTCCTTACATACTGATTGTCTTATTTCAGTAGAGGAAAATATTACTAATGAAAGTACCAACCTTTTCCATGCTAAAATATCTACTATAGGAGAAAGACTGACTCATGCTTTCTGTTTGGTACTTCATTTAGGATTCATACATTGCTCAGTTCAGAGTCTGTGCACTGCTCATTGTTTGGGGTGAGGGCAGAGCTAGATGACAGAAAGGGAGGGGCTTGGGCAGGGCAGAGAAACAACAGATGGCTCTGCTTCATCTCTAAGAGAGAACCACTGCCTTTTCTAGGTGCTGACTGTCATGTAAATAGTCTACATACAGACATTCACATGCAGTCACAGAAAGGAAATACAAAAGAACAGGTGTATAACATACCCACTGATTCTACTTCTTTCCCATTTACTCTCAGTTCATTTGAAATCTTGTTTTTGCTTTGATCACCCTAAGAAACTCTCTTAAGGATCCCCGTGAATGACCTCACATTCTCAATTTTGACTACTGCTTCTTCTCCCTATCTGTTGCCTGTTATTGTCTTCTGTCTGTCAAAATATTCTTTTCCTATCTCAAATCTAAGTGACTGTTTTTGTCTGGTTCTCTTCCTACCTTCCAGACACTGCCTTTTCTCTCCTTTACTAAACTTCTTTCTCCTTTTGTGCTTTAATTGTAGGCAATCATCACATTTCTGACTCAAATCCATCTTTTGCTACCTATCTCTTATGATGATACAAAAACTTCAACAGCTTTTTATTTTTTATAGCATAAAACCAAAAGTATTAAAAGCCAAAAGGAGTTAATGCAAAGCTAACATTCCACAAACACAAGGTGATGAATGTAAACGATTACATTCAACAGAGGTTGACAATTATTGACTATTAACTATTTCTCTTAGCACTTTATTTGAATTAGGCTGTTTGATCTTCACTCTATGAGATAAATACTAATTTTATTCCCCCTTTAAACAGATGAGGAAAAGGGATTGTGCCAAGGTTAAATATTAGCCCAATGTCAAGCAATGAGAAAGGCAGTAGCCAAACTTTAGTGGTCTCCTGAACATGCCTATAGCTTTCATAATTTTTTTTTTCTGGTACTGGGGATCAAATTCAGGACCTTGCGCTTGCCAGGCAGGGGCTGGCACCACTGAGCTAAATCCCTGGTTCACATACCTGGGGTTCTTTCTTGCATTCATGTTTCTGTTCCTGGTGATGGCCTCAAAACTAACTCCATCATTCAACATTCTCTTTCTCCTTCAAGGTAGAAGTTGCCCGATAACTTTTTCCAGTGACTTGTTAGATTCTTTCCCCTCTTCTAACTCCCATGGTGTTATATTTTGCTTTTCTTATAAATTTATGATTCGATTGTCTCTGTCTCTGTCTCCACCTGTCTGTCTCTCTCTTTCTCATAGTTCAGGCCCTTCTTAGTGAGCTACATCCATTTTTTAAAATTTTTAATTTGTAAGACAGAATCTCACTGAGTCTAGGCTTGTGACCTTCCTGCCTCAATATCCGAGGCATACACTGCTATGCCTAGCTCTATAACTCTATTTTCTACTTGACTATTTAAAAATATTTTATCATGCTTAACAGACTGTAAGCAACTGTAGGTTTTGTCCCTCCCTTCCCTGCCGCATCACTACAGTTCCTTCAGTGTATTCTTCTGGCACGAGTGCTCAATGTTTATTTATGAGGACTTTTTTACAAGATTCTATAGAGCAGTGTTACTTAAAGCATGGCTTGTGGACTGGTTCTCTTCCTGGAATTATTTGTTATAGAGAGACAGGAAGTTTATACCCAAATGTAAATCAGCATACTGCTTCCTCCACCAAGAAAGTCTTGCAATCCCAGCACTCTGGGAAGCTGAGGCAGGAGGGTCACAAGTTCAAACCCACTCTGGGCAATTTAGGAACTGAGTGAGACCTAGTCTCAAAAATAAAAAATGGCTGGAAACAAAGCTCAGCGTGAAGGCTCTGGGTTCAGTCTCCAGTATGGGGTGGGCAAATACCAAACAAAAGAACAGCAACAAAATGTCCTGCAAAGAAAAAATTTAGCTGAATTGAACAGTGTGCTTAGTGGCATAGGTGATTTACTATGTAGTTGAATTATGTTTCAGTGCAAGCTCCTGACTTGTTCAGTTACCAACAATTTGAAGATCAATGCACCGAGTAGCATCACTATAGGGAGTTTCTACAGTTTGAATGCTTGGGTCTTTAAAACTCATACTTGGAATTTAAACACAAAGATGATGGTGTTGGAAGGTGAGGTCTTTGATAGGGAATTTGGTCCTGAGGACTCTGCCCTTGTGCAAGAGATTACTGCCATTGTGAAAGGGCCAGAAGAAACTAGCGGCCCCCCTGACTCTTCTACCTTCCTGAAGGTGAGGACAAAGTTGATATAGGGGGAAGAGATGTAACTCTCAAACTTGCTAGAAATCCGAAACGTGAGTTTGTGTTCTCTAAAATTGAAGAATGAACTCTAGGAACAACGGAGGTTAAGAGTAGGAAAAATTTCTTTTAGGAAAGAAAGCTTCTGCCTAAGAGAGGCAGAAGGGGAACGGGGAAGTGGGTTGCCCACTCACCCCACTTTTCAAAGATGTTTTATACAGCAAAGCCATGTGGTACAAAGTGGGACAAAACTCTAAGACTCAATAGAAATTTACAAGGTGGGCATGAGGTGGGACAAAACCATGACAAATCAATAAGATCACAAGTACAGTCACCCAGGTAATACTGATTAAATGGGGGTCAAATGGGGGAGCAAGTCACATAGCAAGTGTAGGAGGATTTTCAGTAAGGATGGGGGTCAGGGATATTTCCAGGAAAGGCTGGGTTAATACTTGGCCCCCCATCCAGGTGATTGATACCTATTTAGAGTATCAGTCACTGCTATTCATCCTACGTGGGTGTGGTAGTTTCTCTTCTTTTACAATTTTGTCCTTCAGTGAATGTGTCTTCATTCTCCTCCATGTTGGCTCCTCCTGGGCTGGCCCTGTCTAACTGCCTGCAAGATATCTATCTAATTAACTTACCTATCCCCAATACAGCTTTCATCCCTTCCTCCAAGTGAAGATGTAGCGATAAGCCCATTCTGGAAGCAGACAGCAGCCCTTATCTGCTGCCAGCTTGATTGTGGGCCTTCCAAACTCTGGAACTCTTAAGAAATAAATTTCTATTGTTCATAAATTATCTCAGTCTTAGCTATTTCATTGTAGCAGCACAAACCAACCAATACAGGGATATAAAACAGACGCAGTGTAATTTCTCCTCCTTGGATCTTACGCTTTAGTAGAAGAGATACAATATGAAATTAGAAAGAAAAGAATAACAACATCTAAAAAACAAGATGACAAACATGTGGTCAATGAAACAAATACAGGAATTAAATTTCCTACAGACTTTTAGTCCAAACTCTCATTTTTTCAGTTTGAGAAACAAAAGCCCAGATAGTAAATTTTAAATAAGTCTTAATAACACAAAATATTTCTGGGGAAACAAAACAGTTAGAAATGCATTTTAAAATATGACCAGATGTTAACTATCATCTGAATATTAACAACAGTTAATTAACTGTTTTGGGTTGGAATGGGTACTGTGAGGAAAGTTCTTATCTTTATCTGCAGATTTAATAAAATCTAAGTTTGCATGACCAAATATGACACTAGGACATAAATAATTTGTAAATGCATTTCTTTGCATTCTATACATCTTTGCTTTACTTAAAAATTCTGATTCATGTTTCTTAAAAAAAGGATTGTAAGTCACTCAAAAAGCACTGTATGAGTCTCTATATATTCATTGGAGGGCTTTTAAATGCACATAGTCTGCAGCATGGCTTTCAAGCATTTATTTTCTGGTTACAAATGCAGTTTTAAGTAGTCTGTTAATCATCAACTTTTCTGAAATATTAACAAGAGAAGAATTGCTAAACCAGACATTACTCAAACTGATTATGTATAAATATTGGGTTGTACGTGCCAGATTCTGGAATAGTCTTTTGGAGATGTGCAAGTTAAACCAACAGATTTCTATGAAAATAGAAAAGGCAATGAACATGTCTGTAGAAACAAAATATGTAACTTGACAGTACAAATCTTGCAGGGAAAGATGGAGAAAAAATCTCCACTCCAAGACAAAGTCAATATTGTCATAGTTTATGTACTTCCTGACAAAATATTTGCTATGTCTGGGTGCACAGGAAGTAGCCACAGTGGCCAGAGACAGAGACAATGACAGCACAAAAGTCTTTCAGCATCCTCTTCAAATGCACTAGAAAAACCATTTGATTTACAGTCCTGTCCTTAGCTCTGTCACTGTCACCAAGCTGAGGAAACACACGAGAACTCATATATCAAAATGAAATCCCAAGGAAACCTAAGCAAAATGTAAACTGAAAAAGACACCAAGTCCAACAGTTATAGTGATTTTTGTTCAAAATCTGTTGCTTTCATCAATTGCTTTTTAAAGTATTCATTAACATTTTTGATGCTTTAGAGATTATTTGGGAGAAATTTATTTAGAGATAAATGGAATAGATGAAGAAGGTGGAAGGCTAACATGGGAGAAATGTACCAGGTAAGTTGTTAAAAATGATCTTTTCTGTTCAGAGAAGAATTGTGGATAAGTGAACCTTGTCATAAGTAACTTCCTTCCTTCCATTTTCTTTCTTTTTTTATTCATTGTTTTAAAAGATTTTTGTCTCCTCTTTTAATTAGCATATGTTTACAATCCATAATAAATACTTTTATCATGGGGAATTGGTAAATGTACATATTGCATCTTCAACCTTTTCACTTTCTCCTTTCCCTCTTGTCTATACCTATTCCCAGAAGCCCTTTCCACTTCTACAGAGTAGAAAGAGCATCCAGAGCCCTTTCTAAGGCAGAGCATTATTGCAGAAATTTATATGAACTTTACTCTTGCTATAGGCTGAATTTTGAACCTCCTCAAATTGGTATGCTAGCGCTCTAACCCTCCAAAGTGATTGTATTTGGAAATAGAACTTTCAAAAAGACAAAGTTAAATGATGTCATAGGTTGGACATTAATCGAACAGAATTGTTGTCTTTATAATTAAAGAGAGAGTGAGGCAGGCATCAGGAATATGTGCACAGAGCAAAGGTCATGTGGCATTTAAATTGGATTATCAACTTGATTGGCTGGAAAGCCTTGCAGGAGTATATCTGGTTGTATTTGGGTGGGTCATGAGGCATGACTTTGGGCACTATATCTGGTTCCTGGCCCATTCCTTCCTGGTGCTGCTCTCCTGCTCTGCTTCCTGCTGCCATCAACTGAGCAGCTTTGCTCTGCCTTGCTCTTCTGCCATGATGTTTCTTCCTTGCAGTCAGCCAACAATGGACTGAATCCTCTGAAACCATGAACCATATGAAACTTCTCTTCCTTTAAATTGCAAGTGTTGGATATTTTGTCGCAGCAATGGGAAAGCTTACTAATATAGGCCAAGTGTGAACACAGCAAGAAGATTGTCACCTGTAAGCTTAAGAGAGAGGCCTTAGGAGCAACCAAACCTACCTACAGCTGTATGGTGGGTTTCTAGCCTACAGACCATGAGAACACGAGAAAATAAATTTCTATGAAGTCATCCAGTCTGGGACACGTTGTTACAATAGCCTTAGCAGAGAAAGATTAGGCTGGATCTGTCTACTCCAAGCATGGTCTGTGGTTTAGGGACAGTGTATAAATAACTTGCTGGTGGACAACATAAGATGAATACCAAAATTGAGAGCAAGACTTAATAAAATATTTTTTAAAAAGCAACTTAATTAAATTAGTTTACATTCCTTCAATTGAATAATATAATATTAAGGAAGTATTTTATATGCTTTTTAAAAATTGCACTTTCCTGGTTATTCATTTTATTGTATTTTACAAAAGTATTGCTTTGTGATAGATTATTAAAAATAATTGGCTCTTTACTGTAGTATTAGGTTTGGAAGGAAGCTGGTTTCCAGTTCCCCTACATGTTTTGAGTATGATACATGATAAAAACCTGTGATCTCATATATTTCCAAAAGAAGTAAAGCCAATATACTGTACAGACACCTGCATATCCTTGTTTCTGGCAGCCCAATACACAAGAGATGAATGAGTACAGAAATGTGGTATATATACACAATGGAGACACAGAAGGTGAGCCGCTCCCAGTGCACAAGAGGAGGCTTCCGGGCCGCTGTACCACCCCCACCAGCACACAGGAGGTGAGCTGCATGGGCGTCAGCAGCAACCCACCTCCTCAGCCCCCATCCCCATTGAAATGAGAAAACATGTAAACAAGTCTCAAAACCAGACTTCCAGATCACCTACAGAAACCCCAAAGAGAAACGAGATGGAATAGTCTGATACTCAACCACCTGGACTCCCTGAACTGGCAATGAAAGAGGATCTGGCAAAAATGAAATCAGAAATAATTTCTCAGATAACACAATGCAGTATTATTCAACTAATAAAAGCAACAAAGTTATGTCATCTGCAGGAAAGTGATGGAATTGGAGATCATAATATTAAGTGAAATAAGCCAGACCTAGATAAATATCCCATACTTTCTGCCCCATATGGAATCTTAAATAAAAATGGGGTGAGGAGAGATGACATGAAGTATAAGGGGAGCTATTAAAGAAGAAGAGAATAAAGCAGGATGCGGGAGAGAAGAACAGGGGAGGTGAGAAGGGTAAAAATGATCTAAATCTGTTACATACCTGTATGAGTCTTCCAGAATGAAACTCAGTCTGTGTAGCTAATGTGCACAAAAAAAAAGCAAATGAAAACTCAACTCTTCTGTGATTGCTGATCTGAACTGAGTAAATTCCAGAGATCAAAGATAGATTGTTTTGCATCTTCCCCTGTCAGATTTTCCTTGGGCAATGGCTTGGAACTTGATGATCTTATCTCCTATGTTAAATTATCTCATTCTTATCTTGGAAAGACATCATGTGAGAATATGAACTTGATTAGTTTTTCATAGGTCAGATATTTTGAGGGTTCTCAGTCTCAAAAGCATCAAAGAGCTTCTAAATTACTCTTGGCTAGGCCTGTGTCACATGACTCTTTTGATCTACAGAAGATGCTTGGTAAAGGGAAAAGTTTTTGTTTTTGTTTGCTTTTAGCTCACTCATTGGGTTCTACGTGAAAAGAAGAAGGAGGAGAATAGCTGTTGAGAAGGCAGCTACCTCTCTCTATCATGGGTTAATGTAATTAATTGAAGAGTACATCTTCCAATTAAAGAAGACTTGCCTGGGTTAGTACAAAGAGAAATTCTCCTTGCTATATAATGTATAAGATGATTGGGAATAAAAAATAAGAGTCAGTGAGTCAATATAAATCTCTTCATGGAAATCAGACTACAGCATGAAGAGAGACTTCTAAAGAACTTATGTTTCTCTGTAAGGGATTTTGCTCCTTATCTTTGGCTTTTAGCAGTTTTTGTCAGTGTGTGTCTAGGTGTGGTTTTCATCATGTTTGTCCTACATGTGGTTTGTAGAGCTTCTTGAATATGAGACTATCTTTCATCTGTGGTAGAAAAAACTCATGTGTAATCTCTTCAAGTAGTTCTGCTGTTACTTCTCTCTTCCCTTCCTTTCTGGGACTCCACTTACACAGGTTTTAGGTCCTTTTACATTGTTCCGTGAGGGCTCTTCTACTCTTTAAGTATTTTCCCCTTTCTCTTTTTATGCTTCAGGATGGCTGTTTTCCTACTGGGCAGTATCTTTCAGTTCCCTGATACTTTCTTCTGTGTTATCTATTCTGGTATGAATTTTTCTTCTATTTATTGAATCTAATCTCATCTCATATCTTTAGATACTAATTTTAGCCAGTGTCTCTTTTATTTCTAGATTCTACATTTGTGTTTTTCTTACTAGGTTTCAATTCTCTGTTGTAATTCTCCACCTTGCTATCTATACTCTTCTTTATTTTTTATTAGTACATGCTTGCAGTACATAGTGATTACATTCCTTGTGGGGTGTTGGTACCTGTACCTAACATATTTTAATTCCTTTTTTCATCTCCTTCTCTTCCCCTTCCACTCCATCTCTTGATTCTCTTCTCTTTTGCAAAGATCTAGCTCCCTATTTCCTGAACATATTAATCACATGTATTTTAAAGACTTACTGAGCTGTGGGTATGTTGTATTGTCCATTTTTATTCCTCTCTCTCTCTCTTTTTTTTTTTTTGGTACCGGGGATTGAACTCTGGGCCTTTCACTTGTGAGGCAGGCAGCGGCACCACTGAGCTAAATCCCCAGCCCTCTCTCTCTTTTTTATAATCACTTGGTTTTATTTTTTCATGTGCTTATATTTTTAATGTTTAATGTCAGATATTGCACATGACAAATTATAGATACTTGGAATGATATCTTTCTCTGGAGATATCACCGGATTTACCCTTTGCATTAGTCAGCTCTTTGTTGCTGGGACAAAATACCCAACATACACAATTTGGAGGAGGAAAGGTTTATTCTTGCTTACAGTTTCAGATGTTTTAGTCCATGTTTGGCTGGCTCCAAGGCAGAATCAACATGGTGGAAGAGAATCACAGAAGAAAGCTACCCCATCTCATGGCGGCCACAGGAGAAAAGCCAGAGCACAAGGGAAGAGAGAGAAGAGACAACCCTTTAAATGTATGCCCCAAGGGACCTACTTAAGTCCTACTTCCTAATGGTCATTCTACTAATGAACTCACCAATAGATTAAATAGTGAGGTTAACACTGTCATGATTCAATCACATCTTTAAGCCCTACCTTTCAACACTGCATTGGCCATCAAACCTTCAATACACGAGTCTTCTGGGGATACGTCAAATTTAAGCTGTAAGACCTTTATTCTAGTGGCAGGCACCAGTAAGAGCAGATCAGCTTGATGCAATCAGTCTATGTGAGCTCTGTTGGAATTCTGATTACCTTTTCTCATAGGGTGAAATATTTGAGCAGTTTTGCAGCTCCAAATTCCAAAGTTCATCTCTCTAGCACTTTAAGAGGAACAAAGTCCTATTTAGTTTTTTCATATCCTGTTTAGCTCCTTATATCCTGAGCTTTTTTGTTTCTTTTTCTTTGCAACTGAGAAGTTGGCATACAACTAGAGGAGAAATGTGGCAAGGAATATTATGATCACATCAGTACATTTCTTTTCTCTCTGGATCTTGATCCCTCAAGTCTTGCCACCTTGCTTGATTCCCCATGGGTTCAAACAGCTACTTTGGATAAAAATTCAGCCTTTATAGTTTATCCAAGGGAAAGTTTGTTTCATGCAAGTTGTGCCATCATAGTCAGAAGTTGAAATTTCACTTTTATTTAGCTTTTCCATGGAGTCAGTAGGCACCAGTTTTCTCTCATTCAGCTGCAGAAGACACATTTTTTTTCATTAAGTTTATTGATACATTTTAGATATAAAATACAGTTACATTCATCATTGGGATCTTGTACCATTACATGACATATCTTGGTTCTTATTTTTTCCCTTTCCCCTGCCCTCCCTTCACCCAGTTCACCCTTCTCTATTTGCAAAGACTTTGTTTCCATTTTTTTCCTTTTCTCATATTTTTTCCTTTCTCTTCTTTCCTTTCCCCTACCCTTCCCACTTCCCCTGCTCCTTTAGAACTTTTCTTCCTGTTACACAATATCAATTATACATTTTCAAAATTACAATATCAAGATCTAGGAGACATTACCACAGATTTTACAGAATTTAAAAGGATACAGAAAGCATATTATAAAAATAAATAAATAAATAAATTTGAAATAAATTTGACAACTTCTAAGAAGTACCTTAGAAGACAAATTAATGAAACTGACTCTGGAGGAAGTATAAAATTTGAATAGCACCTATTAAAGAAAGTATATTCTTGGCTTGAAAAACCTACCCATATGACAACAATAGGCTCATATACATTTTAACTGATGAATTATATCAAACATTTAAAGCAGAAAAAAGAAGGAACACCTCTCTCCTCATTTTAGGAAATTAACATTGTGCTAATACTAAAACTGGACAAAGGTAATAGAAGAAAAAGTATGAACATAGATAAAAATTTGTTTAACAAAACAAACTATTAGAAGTCAGAGCTGGCAGTATGTAGAAAGTGATTTTATTATAAGGATGGCAGTGTTGGTTTAGCATTGGAAGATCTACCCCCAAAAGTCATCATTTTAACAGAGGAAAGGAAAAAGCCATATGATCCTGTCACTAGTTGGAGAAAAAGTATTGGACTAAATTCTACAACTGTTCATGGTAAAAGCTATCAGGAGACTAGAAGTAGAACAGAACCTTCTCAGTGGATCAAAGATATGTACTCCATACTTCCAGCAAAAATGCCTTATATGAATGGAGAAAATAATGCATTCTCCCTAAGGTGGGGAACAAGGGCAGATATGCCTACTCTTCATCTTTCCATTAAACGTTGAAACATAGGCCTAAACCAAAATAGTCTGGCAATAAAATGACACAATTAGGTTAGGATTGTCAAGGTAGAATCAAAATCTTTATATGTAGATGAAATGATCATCTACAGAGAAAATACTAAGAAATCTCTAGGAGCCCCTAGAACTTGTATTTGAATTTAGCAGGATTAGAAAACACAAGGTATATATAAAAATTCAGGTCTATGTATACTTGCTATAAATGAAGAATTGGATATTGAAGTTTAAAAGTTATGTAAGAGTATAAAGGACCTAGAAAAGTAAAAAGAAAAAAAAAGAATGTTGGAAGACATTTATTACCTAAATTTTTTTGGTACTGGGGATCGAACTCAGGACCTTGCACTTGTGAGGCAGGTGGCAGAACCACTGAGCTAAATCTCTGGCCCTTATTACCTAATTTTAAGACTTCCTCTAAAGCTACAATAATCAAGGCAGTGTTAGTGTAAGGAAAGACATATAGATCATTGGAATAAAACAAAATCTGGAGAAAGAACCACACATATGGTCCACAGAGTTTTGAAAGATTCTTTAACATTAACATTTTATAGAACATAAACTCAACTCAAGAGCAGAGGAAAAGATAGCATTTTCAGCAAATGGTACTAGAACACCTGTTATCTGTATGTAAAAAGTTAACCTCATCCCTTTATTTCCATACAGAAAGATAACTTGAAAGGATCTATGAATCTAAATATGAAAGACTAAAGCTATAAAACTTTAAGAAGAAATTATAAGGGATAATGTTCATGAATTGAGGGTAGGCAAGAATTTCCTAGTATACAAAAAACATGATGTGTAAAAGAAAAAAATTGATAAATGAGATTCCATCAAAATTTAGAACTTTAAATGACATCATTAAGAAAATGAAAAGTAGTCCTTAAACAGACTGTATTTATAAAATATATAACCTATGGCCAGAATATATAAAGAACTCTTACAGCTCATTAATAGACAGCCCAATTAAAAGGTAGACACAAGAAGATGATAAAGAGCCAGTATAGCACAAGGAAAGATGTGCAACACTAGAATAAAAAAAATACTAATCAGTATAATAACAATATTATATTATACACTCATTGGGGAGATGAAGTTAAAAGTTTTAAAAGACAGATGTCAGCTTAGGTGTGAACCAGTTAGAACTTTCTAATACTGCTAATGTGAGTGTAAAATGATAAAAACCATTTTGGAAAAAAATATCAAAATTACTTGTATTATTGTTAAGAACCAACAGTTCTGTTCTTAAGTTTTTACTTAAGAGGAATGAAAACACATGCTCAAAGTAGATTTGTACATACAAGTTGACTATCCCTTATCTGAAATTCTTGGGACCAGAAGTGTTTCAGATTTTGGTTTGGAACCCACTTGATCTGCAAAGAGGATAGCTACTCCTGCTTTTTTTCAGGTTCCTGTCACATGGAGTATTGTTTTCCACCCTTTAACTTTCAGTCTATGAGTTTCTTTTTGAGTTAAGTGTGTTTCTTGCATGCAGCATATTGTTGGATCTTGCTTCTTGACCCATTCTGCCAGTCTATTTCTTTTGAATGGTGAATTGAGACCATCAACATTGATGGTTATAACTGATACACATTGACTTATCACTGTCATGACATTTTCTTTTTGTTGGATTCTCCCCCTTTGCATTTAATTTCTTGTCGTGCCCAACAGATTCATTCTGCTGGGCTTCCTGGGATTGTGATCCTCATTGTCTTTTCCTAGGATGTTGTCTAAAATTTTTTGGAGTGTTGAGTTGGTATTCATGAAGTTCCTAAGGTGCTCTTTATCACAAAAGTGTCTTATTTCTCCATCAATTTTGAAAGATAGTTTTGCAGGGTATATCAATCTGGGTTGGAGGCTGTTTTCCTTTAGGGCTTGAAATATGTCACTCCAAGCTCTTCTTGCCTTGAGGCTTTGCATTGAGAAGTCTGATGTGATTCTGATGGGCTTTCCTTTGTATGTGATTTGTTTCTTTTCTCTAACTTTGCATGTGATTTGTTTCTTTTCTCTAACTTTTGTAGAATTGTGTTCTTCTGTTGGGTTTCTGGAATCCTATTATATGTCTATGTGTACATTTTTTCTGATCAAGGCTAGTTGGAGTCCTATATGCCTCACTTATCTGTATGTCAAGTTCTTTTCCCCTGCTTGGGAAGTTTTCTGCCATCACTTCTGTAAAAAGTTTTTTTTAATGTTATCTGTACTCTCTGGTTTCTTCATTGACTCCATTTAGTCTTATGTTTTTCTTCTTTGCATCATCTAGCAGTTGCTGGATTGATTTCTCATGGTTCCTTACAATTTTAAAGAAATTTTTTTTTCCTTGTCAGTAATTGCAATCTTACTTTCTATATCTGAAATTCTGTCCTCACATTGACTCATTCTGCTGCGTAAGCTTTCAATGGAGTTTTTAATCTCCTGGAAATCTGTTTGTATCTGTTTTATGGATTCTGTTTTGTTTCCTATGTTGGGATTCCATTATGTTCCTCAGCTCCTCTATTTTTTTAAAATGTGTCCTCTCTAGATTTATTAATCATGTCTTGCACTATGGGCACAATCTCTGCTGTTATCTGAGAAATTATTTCTGATTTCATGTTTTCCAGATCCTCTCTTGTTGCCAGTTCAGGGAGTCCAGGTGGTTGAATATCAGATTGTTCCATTTTGTTTCCCTTTGGGGTTACTGTAGGTGATCCAGAAGTCTGTTTTTGAGGCTTGTTTACCTGTCTTCTCATTTCAATGGGGGGGGGTTGCTGGTGGTGCCCACATGGTTCAATTCCTCTGCACTGGGAGCAGTGCTATGGCAGTCTGGGAGCCTCCTCCTGGGTGCTAGGAGCAGCTCACCTCCTCTGTGCTGGGAGAAGTGCTATGGGAAGCCTTCTCCTGGGCACTGGGAGTGGCTCTCTTCCTCTTCGCTGGGAGCAGTGCCATGGCCAGAAGACACATTTTTTAAAAAAAGAACTGTAAGTATAGGAGACCCTTTCAACATATCTGAGGTGGCGAAGGTCATACTCCATAATGTTTGCACCTTGGTGTTAGGGGAGTGGGACTCAACTAGAGCCTGGAACCAGCTCTTGCCAAAGAAATAGTCCTTCTGAATTGCCATTCTTTATATCATTTTAAGTCATAGAAATTGATGGGAAGATTCAAGAATCCTAAGCAGGACTTTGATTCCACATTTTCTCCATGAAGGGTTGAGTCTTGTAGTTGGATGGGTATTGATCCGTGGTCACCCAAGTCAACACTGAGTCAACAAAATCTTCACTGTATACCTGTACCTGCTGCATGGCCAAAGAAAATTCAATGTGAAAATATCCACCTGTGTCCAACACTAAAATCAAAACAAGGACTGGAAAACTTTTTTAAAAAATTGACTTACTTGGGGAAATCCATGAACTCTTGCACTCAGGACCCCAAACTCCATTTACTCTTTTTAAGACCAGTAATTCAGTGACATTTGTAAGACTGTGCATCTCACCAAGTGCTCTGAGGAGCTGACTACAGCAAAGATCACCCGGGAGGGAACACACCAGACAAGTTGTGAACATAAAACAGACCTTTATTAGTCTGGCCAGATGGCACCCTCCAAGCACCAAGCTTAGAGAGGTGCCCGGCTCAGAGCCTGAGGTCCTTTTATAGGAGATGCTAGAGGGAAGTTGACAAGCAGAAATACAGAAGTGAAATGCAGAAGGAACTTTTACAGATTGTTCTTAAGATAACATGTTCAGATATGGAGTTGGGTAAGCACGACGGAACACTGCACACACAACAGACCTTCCTGGCACAACAACAAGTACATGCCTGGAACTCAATGTCCCCCTGGTGATCTGTACAGAAGCAGACAAGTTGGGGCCCTATTACAAAATGGAGTAACTGTTGTTCAGTCTCACACATGCAGATTAGATGGTTTTCTTTGGACTTGCTTAGGGTTCTTTTATCTACAATATCATTACTGTGGGAAAATGATCTATAATATAGCCTGTTTATGATAAAGTTCATGTGAAAGATGTGGATTACATTTGTTAAACCTATTAATTCAGAAAGGTAAAGATTTGTAAAAGGGAATTGGACCCCTTTGGAGAAAACTGTGCATCTTTTGAAATCCTTTTTCTCATAATTACTCAAATAAGGCATTTGAGAATAATGCATCTTTTTTTACCTGTAGCTATGTAAATGGAATAAAAAGAAAAGTACATTTAAAAAACCCGTTTCTTACAAGCACATGGTGCCTACATGAATAAATAGAAAGTGTTAGGTGTTATAAAGATATAGTGAATGTTTAAATTAAAAAGTATCTATTGCAGTAAGACACATTGTCATTAATTCCCCTCAAAATACACCTGCTTCCTTTGAACACACTTATCCTACTATTATTGGTCTTTCTGCAGCAGTTCTGCAAGTCTTCTTTCATGAGTGTCTTTAGTTGCACTGTTGAGGCAGCCTAAATGTCCTGAATTGATTCAAAACATTTTTGTTTCATGGTCATTTTGTCTCTGGGAAGAGCCAGAAGTCTCATGCTGCCAGATCTGTTGAATAGAGTGGATGAGGACATGCTATACAGTTCTTGATAGAAATTGCGGTGAATATTTGTAATTGATTCAGGACTTTGAAGTAATTAAAAAAAGACACTAATGAAAGAGTATGTCTAGAACTGTTTCAGAAAGTGGAAAGTACAAGAATGATGGGATGTGTGTTTGAAGTGAGAGGAAGTGTTTTGAGGGGATTGAAAGCAATTAGTCTTTTAGTAGAAGAAATTTAAAAAAATTTTTTCATTCATTAATTTTCTTGGTAAATTTTAGGTATACAATATGCTGACATTCATCGTTGGGAATTTGTACCTTTACATAATATATCTTGGTTCTTATTTTTTTCTCCCATTTCCCTGTCCTCCCTTCAACCCCTCTACCCCTCCCTATTTATAAAGACTTTGTTTCCATTTTTTCATTTTCTCATATTTATTCCTTTACCTTCTTTCCTTTCCCTACCCATCCCAGTTCCCTTTCCCCTTTGGACCTTTTGTTCCTATTTCACATTATCTGTTATACATTTTGATCCTTATTTACACTTTCAGTTTCTCACACCAGAGAAACTATTCAGTATTTACACATGTGTGTCTTATTTATTTCGAGTATGGCCTCAATGAGAAATTTTAAAATTTGAACACTCATCATAGTTTGTGATCACACCTAGTATATTCTTGGAGTAATAAAGGAAAACCAGTTTCAGAGCCATGGAGGCCAATGGCTTGAGTTTAGCTACAGGAACAATCTAGGCTTACCTCTCTTCCTGAGACAATTGTCTTACATAGTCCTTGAGGCTTCTGAGTTATGATATGACCCACTGAGTGGCCTTAGGAAGATACACTCTTTAAAAGGTAATTTGTGCTGATGCCATTTATTTGAAAGGGGAATATTTTTAGCCATGTCAGTCTGAGGGACGATCATTTTGCCCCACATCCTACATATAACAGAACAGAGGTAAATTAGAAGAGAGGTATATGTAGGGTTCTTGTACTGGCTTCCTAGGGCTGTGGCTGGAAAGTGCTACAAATTAGCCGGCTTAAACTACAGAAATACATTGTCTCACAGTTCTAGAACCTAGAAGTCTGAGGTCAAGGTGTCAGCATACTTGGTTTATTCCAAAGTCTGTGAGGCAGAATCTGCTCCAGGTGTCTCGCCTTGCTTCTGGTGGTTGTTGGGAGTCTCTGCCATTCTTTGAGTTGAAGATTTATCATTTCAACCTCTGCTTTTGTCTTCATGAGTTGCTGTCCCTGTGTGTCTGAGGCAGATTTTCTCCTTTTATAAAGGCACAAATGATACAGGGTTAGGGGCCACCCTACTTTAGTACAACTTCATCTTAACTAATTATATCTGTATTGCCTTATTCCAAAATACATCACATACTCAAGTACTGGAGGCTAAGATTCAACATGTGAATTTTTTTTGGTGGAGGGAGAAGTAATTGAACTCTTATCACTTCTGGTAACTTGAGACACCCAAAGTCTCTGCTTCTAATCTCCAAGCACTACACAAACAAGAGTCTAATGTACCACTTTGCGTCACTCAGTTATTATGATTTACTCAGAGTGTGAGGCTTTAGTTAGCAGACTTCCTGCAACAGGAGAGTTAATCTGTTATGCAGCTGTTATACAGCTTCCTGGAATGAGGAACCCTTTATCAGGGGTGCACAATTGTGTTGATTGATCTCCTGTTTTTAGAAACTTCTATTTTACAGCCATTCATTTTCAGTCTGGTAATTAGGTTGATTAAACTTTGACAAGCATTAAAAAGGAAATAATAACTCTTCTGTCGCATTTTTAACTAGAGAAGAAAGCTGACAGCCTCAGGAGGGAGACATGATGTATATTTAAAAATAAAATTTGAAAAAACAATGGGCATCTGGAAGGCACTTGTTAAAATAATTAGTGATAAACTTTGAATCTCAAACAATCTCCATATCTTTACCTTGATTAACATGAATAAAGTGCCTTAAAGTGACACATGAGGTATTAGTTTTGACTTATTTTTATTTTTAAGCTTCAGCTTCTCTGAGTTTAGATCATTGTCTAATCTCTTTATTCTGTTAGACCCAGTGAGAAAGAACCAACCAGAGACTGATATTAAAATCCACACAGGAGTTTATTACCAGCCAGGACCTGAGCTGAGCATTGGACTCAAGCCCTGACTAGGGGGAGACAAACATGTTTTATACACCTTTGAGGCCAGTAGTTTCTAGGACCCCCTATGGGATAGAACTAGCAAAGCAAGGGAAAGGTACAGAAGTGGAATGTCCTGCTGTTAGAACATTTGTAAAACAATAGTTGTAAAACAATAGTTGGTTAATTGTTATTTCTAAAGGGACCTTTTTTTTTTTTTTTTTTTGGTACTGGGGATCAATCTCCGGTCCTTGTTCTTGCGCAGCAGGCTGCGAAACCACTGAGCTAAATCCCCGGCCTAAAGGGACCTTTTAAGGGGAGGAGGTTTCTAAGCTTCCTCCTTCTGAGTTCATCTAAAGGGCAGGCAAGTGGGTCAAGCAGCAATATGGAGTCTGTCTTGCTAACTAGAGCCCTTCATTCCCTACTGGTTCTTGTAACTTAATCAAATCTTTGATTCCTGTATTTACTCTTTGGATTTTTTTTCTAAAACATCTTTGAAAATCTCATAATTTTGTCTCAACACCATCCATCAGTTTAACTGCATCAACCCTCTGTCTAACATATTTAGTTAGAGCATTTATGATGCAAGATCTCACGAGCAAAAGCACAAGATAACTAGGGTGCCTGTTACAGCAGAAACTAGGGTAGTTAACCATTAGCATAGAAGCAACAGGTTTTTTTCTAGGGCTACACATAACCTTCCTTGTTTCATGAACAGGAGGTCAAGTCCCCTTTGATTTTGCAGGACCATCTCAGTTAGGGAATCAACCTGGTTTTTTAATCTGGAGATTGAGTATTTCAGGTGACCCAAATCTCTGGCTACTTGGTGGCTTAAGGCTTTCAAATTTGTGTCCTGAAGGATCAGGGAGGAAGTTCCTATAGCTGCTGACCCGGCTATTCCTAATCCCACCAGAATGGGCACTAAAAAGGGGGCAGCCCATTTATTCCTATAGTGTTCAGTGGTTAATCCCAGATGTTTGAAGCCCCCTTTTCCATCATAATACAAGACTTGTGGAACAACATACATGGTGACACAAAATAAAGTGGCAGATTGGGTAGCCAAGACTGATTTGGTAATGTATTTAATCAAGCCCTTGGTGCAAGCAAACCAAGCATATCAGGACCAGGTCTCCTGGCTTGAAACCATGGAGCTCTAATGTCACAAGGGGTTTTTCTTGAGCCTGTTGTATTGTAGCCTGGATCTCACTCTGAAGAATCTGTAAGGCTTGAAGAGACTGAAGTAAAGAAACACAAGAATTTTCTGTTATCTGTTCAAGGTTTAACTTAGGGAGGAGTGGTGGCGGCCTCCCATACAAGATTTCAAAAGGGGTAAACTTGTCAACATATGGGGTACATCTAACTCTTAACAAGGCTAGAAGAAGCAGATCAGGCCACCTACCACCAGTTTCTAGAACATATTTAGTCAGGATTTTTTCAGGGTTCTATTCATCCTTTCCACTTGCCCTGAACTTTGTGGGCGATAGGCACAGTGTAACTTCCAATCGATATGTAGTGCCCTTGCCAACAATTTGGATATCTGTGCCGTGAAGGCAGGCCCATTGTTGGACCCCAGGTAATGAGGGATGCCAAATTGGGGAGCTATCTCCTGGAGCAAAACCTTAGTTACTATGTTGGCTGATTCTCCACAAGTGGGGAAAGTAGTAGGTGTCAACCAATACCAGTAAATATTTGAACCTATTGCTTGATTTTATTTTGGTGAAATCAAGTTCCCAATGTTCCCCTGGCTCTCTTCCCCATAGTCAATTACCTTAGCTCCTTGGTCTCGCCTTGGAGTTTACCTGTGCACACACCTGACACCTGGAACTGATGTCCTGGACCATAGAGGTCAGTCCTGGGATTGAAAACTTAGAGCTCATTAGTCTTTTTAACTTTGATTCTCCCAGGTGAGTTAAGTGATGTAACTGATGAACAAGTTGTCACTCCAGGGCTCGGGGGAGACAAATTCGTTTGTCCTTTTCCACCAGCCTGAGTCCAGTTGTGTACCCCCTTGCTTTTGGTTTTCCTCTTCCTCTTCTGGGGTATATGTGGGTCTTTCTGGCAGGTAGCCAAAGGGTCAGATGGGCAGAAATTCTCTTGGCAATACTGGTTCTTTGGCCACTCATCCAGCCACATCATCGGCCTCTTGGTTACTGTGGGCCTCCAAGCTGTCTCCTTTTTGGTGGCTTTTGCAATGAATAATGGCCAATGCCCTGGGTTCCCAAATTGCCTCCAATAAGGCCAAAATTTTTTCTTTATTTTTGATAGTTTTCCCCTCTGATGTCAATAGCCCTCTCTGCCTGTAGATGTCGCCATGCACATGGGCAGTGGCAAATGCATACCGCCTGTCAGTATAGATGTTTACAGCCTTGTCTTGACCTAACCTTAGGGCTTGAGTTAGGGCTATTAGTTCAGCCCTCTGTGCTGATGCCCCCGAGCTTAATGCCTATACCCAGTGCACCTATCCTTCTGGACTGACTATGGCCACCCCTGCATACCTGACTCCATCTTCCATGAAGCTGTTTCCATCGGTGAAGAAGGTCTCATCTGGGGGTTGCAAGGGAATGTCAGTCAGGTCTGGGCAGTTGGTGGTGGAAGTTGTCAGCGTGTCCAGACAGTCATGGAGTGGTGCACACTAGTTGAAGTCTGGGAGTAAGGTGGCTGGATTAAGGGTCATTTCTCAGATGAATCTGATGCATGGAGCATCCAGCAACAGGGCCTGGTACTGAGTCAGGTGGGCATTGGAGAGCCTCATTCTAGGGCTCCTCTCAGCAATGTCTCCACTGCATGGGGTGGGGTGATGACCAGGTCCTGCCCCAGGCTGAGCTTATCTGCCTCTTTGATCAGGAGGGTGGTGGCTGCAACTGCCCTCAAACAGGTAGGCCATCCACTTGCCACAGGATCAAGTCTTTTAGACAGGTAGGCCACAGGTCTGTTTTAAATCCCTAATGCCTGAGGTAGCACTCCTTTGGCCATGCCCCCTCATTCAGCCACAAACAACCGAAAGGGCTTGGTGACATCAGGTAGGGCCAGGGCTGGTGCTGACACTAAGGCTTTCTTTAAAGCCAAAAAGGTGACTTTCTCCTTTTTTGCCCAGAGGGACTGTCTCTTGTGCCTGGAGTGCAGCAATAGTGACTTTCCCCAGTTTCTTGGCTAGGACTTCCTAGGGGGCATCATGGTTATCATAAACTTTCTGGGCTATGCTCAGGAGTTTAGTCCTATTCTTTCCCTCAAATCCCTCCAATTTCTGTAATTTCTTTCTAATGTCTGGGGCTGACTGGGAAACAAAGGCCAAATTTAAAGCTGCTGCATTTTTGGGAACCTCTGGGTCAATAGGGGAGAAAACTCTATAGGCTTCCAAGAGTCTCTCTAGATCTTTTTTCTTTTTTTTTGGTACTGGGGATCAAACTTGGGACCTTGTGCTTGCAAGGCAGGTGGCGGACCAAGAGTCTCTCTAAAAACACAGCCAGAGACTCTGTTTTTCCCTGGCAAACCTCACTTACCTTACTTAAATTAGTGAGCTTCCTGGGAGCTTCCCAGAGTCCCCCTAATAAGTGCTGGCAGTAGGTCCCCAGCCTCCTCCTACCATCATCATCATTGAAGTCCCATTCGGGGCACCACAATGGAACCACCACTTCAGGCCTAGTTGAATACCCCGGGGTTCTGGGAGTGATGCCGGGGTTTGGCCCCAGAGCCCCTTTGACTGCCTGTTGATAAATGCAGCCCTGCTCCTCAGTGATGAACAGGATCTGTAAAAGCTGGTGGCAATCATCCCAAGTTGGCTGATGGGTATGAAAAAAAGAAAGATCACTAGTTGTAAAAGGGACATAAATCAATCCTCCCCTGGGCTCTGTCTGTTTTAAAGGAAAAAGGGAGGAGGAAGATGGGGCTGATGGACCATAGTCCTGTCCCAATCGAGTGCCAAAGGTCAATCGGTACCTGTGGGGCCCCGACTCCCATGACCACATTTCAAACCTTGTGAACAACGTGCATAGAATAAGTTCCCACTGGGGGCCAGATGACTCTGAAACTGGGCCATTCTAATTGACACAGAGTTTGTAATTTGCCTTTAGAAAATTTTATGCCATATTTATATTCCCTGACTGTGGAATAAAGTTTTTTGAAATTATTCAAAACACAATCAAGTGGAGTTCCATCTGTGGACTGTGAGGAACCCATAATTTTAGCCTGTGAAAACACAAAAGGCACACAGAGCAAGAAGACAGACAACAATAAACAGACAAAGACAAACTTTGGGCAAGTAAAACCTCTGGGGCCGAATGGATTCGGACCCCACCCAGAGAGTCGCTTTTCTGAGGACTCCGACCCAGTGAGTCTGCTTGGCGTCACGAAGAGACTATAGATAGGGGAACCTGTGCCACATCCAGCTTCCTCCTACCTACCCACAGTGCACTAAGAATCATTTGATTCTTACCTCTAGAGGCTTTCCTGATAAACTCCTGAGGGTCGATCGGTGATAGGGCCTGACTGGGACCAGCCTACCCGGAGCCCTGGAATACCGTCAGGGTGGCCTCTCCTTCTGCAGACTGCTGTCCAGAGGAGCCAAACACTGCTGATATCAGATCCTGGTCTCTCCTAAAATGAAACAATGGCTCCAAGATAATAAGCTCCAGAGCAGCAGGCTATCTCACTGGGGCCTCCAAGAATGTTAGACCCCAACCAGAGACCAATATTAAATCCACACAGGAGTTTATTACCGGCCAGGACCCAAGCCGAGCATCGGACTCAAGCCTCGACTGGGGGAGACAAACATGTTTTATACACCTTTGAGGCCAACAGTTTCTAGGCCCCCCCTATGGGATAGAACTAGTAAAGCAAGCAAAAGGTACAGAAGCAGAACATCCTGCTGTTAGAACATTTGTAAAACAATAGTTGATTAATTATTGTTTCTAAAGAGACTTTCTAAGGGGAAGAGGTTTCTAAGCTTCCTTCTTCTGAGTTCATCTAAAGGGCAGGCAGGTGGGTCAAGCAGAAATATGGAGTCTGTTTTGCTACCTAGGGTCCTTCAATTCCATTTCTCAAATGGGAACGATTTTGTCCCTTGGGGATATTTGATAGCATCTGCAGACATTTTTGGTTGCCACAACTTGGTGATATTGGCACCAAGTAGGTAGAGGCACATTGCTTAACATCCCATAATACATAATCAGTCCCCAACAATAGAGTCATCTGGCTTCATGTCAAGAGTACTCAGGTCGAGAAACAAACATCTTTCTCAGTTGGTTTTAGACCAGGGAGTCCTGTTTATATTCTTTGCTAACAGCACCTGAGGTGTTAATCAGATTGTCTCTGTGCTTGGAGAGTTAGGTAACATTACGGAGGGGGGGTGGGGTCAAACTTGCCCTCGTGATAGGGAGGTCTAATGTTCATCTTTAGACATTTGTGAGTGTCTGGGAATTAATGTTCTCCAGGTCACATGAGATTGGGCTCTCACCCCTCAGAAAGTCACAGATTTTAATCCCATCTTCTTGCCTACTATTATTCACTTAGTGCCTTAGTCACTTTCCTTGTCTCTGAGACACAATACTCGACACCCAAAACTTAAAGAGGGAGAGCTTTGTTTTGGCTCACAGCTTCGAAGTTTCAGTCCTTGCATGGTTGGTGAATGGTGGATGGGCCGGGTGTGGAGGAAATCTGCTCACCTTATGGTGTCTGGGAAGCAAAGAGATGCAGGGAGGAGCTGGAGAGGAAGATAAACTCTCTCAGGACACAAGCCCAGTAAGCTGTTTCCTGTGACCAGACCCTGTCTGCCAACAGCAAGCCCTCCTGTGTTCTATAATCCAGTCACCTTCCAAACACATGAGACTTTGTGGGCCATTTTAGGTATAAACCATAATGCTTAGGTATTATCAAAACCAGTCGCTGGACTTGGCCTCCTGCTTTTTATATCATGAAGGCACTGGTGAGACAGGAGGTAGATAGTATGGGAAACATCCTGGTTTCCTTCTGGCTCTTAGAGCCTCCTGCTCTAACCTATTTCCTTAACATTTTGAAAGGAACCTGAGAAATATGGTCCTACCCATCCCATATTTCCTGAACATCCTGACATGAGCCTAAAAAATATGCTCCTGCCCTTATCAGGCTTCCCTGACATTTGGCATGAATCTGAGGTGCATGCCCTGTAACTGCTTTAGTGTAATCAAGGGTAACTACGTGGTCATTCATGATATCATTAGCAGTGGAGTTTTTGATCCCTCTGGTGGGCTTTGGCAGCCATCGGGTTCTGTCTAGGTTCACATAAAGTAAAAAACTCCCTTTCCTTAAGTCAGGGTGGAGATTCACAGTTGTCTGGAAAGAAGACAGTTAGCACTCCTGACCATTTCTCAAATTCTAGGAAAACAAAGGGAAGCCAACCCTGGAACTCACTGCAGTTGCCACCGCTGGCTCTGCTCACTCTGTATTTTCATTACTGGTAGTCCCCACCTCTATGTGCTGTCTGCTTGGAACTCTCCCAAGTGCACTTTAACCTCAAACCTGAAACAGATGGGGGTGGTTCTGAGTCCAACTCTCTCTCGAGTGTCTGATTCTGCTGTGTAAAGTGCACTTTCCTTTAATAAATCTCTGCTTTTCTTAGTACTTTTGTGTGTCCTATGCAGTTCTTTGTTCTGGATACAAAGAACTTGGATCTTGAGTGAGACTGAGACCAAGTGGGTTGGGTATTTTTGGAGAGAGGAGATTTATTTTCCATAGTCACAAGAGAACAGACAATAAGCTGTTAGCATTTCTTCACATTCCAGTATACTGCTTGGCTATTTTCTTCCTTCTCCACAGCTCTCTTCTGTAGTTTAATAGGGCCTCTGCCTCTTAAGTTCCCCAGTGAAATTCAATTCCCTTGTACTTCAGGGTGCATAGTGATTTTGCATTCCAGGGCTAGTCTGGCTCTAATCCTCCCATAGCATAATTTGGAACTCATTAGTCAGTGGCTCTACCATGGACCATTGCTTGCAGCCCCTGCTTAACTTGCTCAGAGATCAGGCAAAGATTTTGATGTTCTGGTTGCTTCTTTTCTTACCCTCATATCAGTCACTGGAGGAGATAGAAATATAAAGTACACTCCAACTCAAGTGATGCTATGTCCCTGTTCTCCTATGTTGCTCTTGGAAGTTAGACTTGGCTTTCTCCATCCTCCACATCCCCTTTTTCTCTCTTGTTTACAAAACTGACTTTGGGAAAATCATTCAGTTTATAATCACAGAATGTACAGCTTAAAGGAACCCTGGAAAATATTCATTTTAAGCCTTTCATTTTAGAACTAAGAGAACTGCTTAGGATTAACCCAAGGTGTTAATTAATGGTGTGTGGGACCAGAATCCAGGTTTCTCTCTCCTGGTATTTTGTATTCACAATAGTTGAGAGAAAAAGTCACCCTTAGCTCTCAAAGACGTTTCTTTATCACCCTGCACCTCAGTGTACCAGAGGAGGAAAAAAAGGAAAGGTTTGGATCAGATGATCTCTAAAATTCTTTTCAGCATTAGTGGCCAAATATTTCTCAGAAGTTCTTGGAAACTCTTTAGACATCCCCCAAAACAAGCTAAATATTTTTTTCTGATGTCAAAAAGTTTAACTTTTTCACCTATGTGACATATTTAGAAGGACATAATTGCCATGGTAGAGGATAAGAGGACAGACACTAAAACTAGAACATCTATCTGTGACTTCAGGTTTAGTCTTTTGTTGGACAAGCTATGTGATCTGAAGAAAGTCACTTAACCTCCTTGTGCCTTGTCTCATTACCCTTCAAGGAGTATCAACATCATTCTTACTGTAAAATAAATTTGGGGGTTAAATGTGTTCATAAAACACAACTGTAACTAGCACAGGGTAAGTAGCAGATAATCACTAGCTCTTACTATTTCTGTTGCCAGCAATTAGTAGGATATAGATCATGAAATAAAATAATTTGTTTAGAAGAGGAGTAGAAGTATCATTTACTCAGGTATAGGTCTTTTCTTTGGATTATAAGCACTAAAGAGCAACTGAGTGAATTTTTAAGAGGCCCCTACATTATTATTTTTAGAGTTTAAAGAGGAGAAACTTCTAATCATATCCACACCTAACATATCAAATTATTCTTGTTGCTAGAGAAGATCCATTACTGAAGTTGGGCTAAGAGCATCAAAACTGTCTGTATGCACTTTGCTTGTGCTATTGGGTGAGGTTCTTGGACTATGTTGTAGACTCTTTCCTTCAAAACTCCAGAGGAAAGCCAAATACCTGCAAACAGGAGCTTTGTGGAATTGGCTCTTTGGTTGTAATTTTTCTAATCCTTGCCATAAGAAGAGATGTTTTGTTTGGAAACTCCATCTGTATAAAGTACTTTTAATTGACCTTAAATTATTTTCCTGAGGGGTTGTTACGGCTGTGTCTAGATGTCCCCTCAAAACCTCATGTGGTCATAGGTGGGGCTTTTTCAGAGGTTGCTGAATCTAGAGTGTGATGCTGGCATTAAGGGTGTGTGTTTACTTAATTGGTCCACTGATTGGTTTGGCACCACTCTAATCCAAGTACACTAGGTAGAGTATAAAAGGGGCAGAAAGAAGCTGCTAGGGTACCTTGCTTGCTTTGCTACCTTCTGTCTACCATGAACTGTTTCTCCTCTGTGATGTTTGTTTACCTTGCCACCCTGCCTTGGAGCCAGCTGACTATGGACTGAAACCTCTACAAATGGTGAGCCAAATAAACCTTTTTCTCTTAATGTTGGGCCCCAGGTATTTTGTCTCAGAGATGAGAAAAATAACTGTGATAGGAGTCTTACACTTGAAAATTCCTCCTCCCCTTCTCAGTGATCTTATCCAAGAACATCCAGTCACAGCTACTGACCCAGCCTTCTGTAAGACTTTATCCCAAAGTCACTAAATGTCAGAACATTTGCCAAGTACAATCTAAAGGTGATAACAGCTTGGGGATGGTTCTGGAACAGAAGTCTCCCAGTGAGAGGTCCTGCCTGGTCCAGCACCTGGTGGTTGTTTCTGTCAGATGAGATGACGAAGGTGCTTGTGTCTTCCCTTCCTCCCTCTGCAGCCTGCAGGTGAGAAGTGTGAGCGGAAGCCATGGGAGGTGAGCCCCAACCATCAGGAGCCTCAGCCTCTGCCAGCAAGTCCGGGCTGAGTGAGCAGCCCCTGAGAATCACAGGTGCACGATCACCAGGTGGGTGGGAAAGACATGTTCCAGGGCATCCTCGTGGTCCCTGTGGGCATGAAGGACAGCCAAGTCACAAAGTCTCATCTGTTATGCCCAGACAACTCATGCATCAATCAGTCTCCATCAGGGGTGAATACTAGGTGGGAAAATGTGCCAACCATGGGGTTTGCTCATTGCTGTGCCAAGTACAGATCTGTGGCTCAAAAGGGAAACTGGAATAGGGAGAGGAAAGTCAGAGCAAGAACAAGGAGGCTCAGAGGGAGGTGGGCTTCCCATAACTTCTCAGGGGAGGGCTCTTTCTAACATTCTCTTTGGGATGGTAACTTCTGGAGCTCCTGTCCTCCCTTCAGAGGATAACAGCTTCATCTCTGCTATGTATGCAGTGTTTGCTCTCCTGCATGGTGGGTTAGGGACTGTACATTCCAGACACCCCTCCTCTGAACATCCACTCTTTCTACCCCAGACCCTGAATTTATTCCAGTCCCTCCCATGCAAAGGCATCAGGGGTCACCGTGGCTCTGCAAAGATATCATGCACTGCACTGGGTAAGCCACTGGTTTCATGTGACTCCCTGAGGGCAGCGCTGTGCAACACCTTGCTCTCCATGGGTTTTCTAGAAATGGTGCCATGGGGCAAAGGATCAAGAGTTAGACCCTTCTTCAAAGGAGTTGGAAATGCCATAAAAAGCACAAGGGCTGCAAGAAGCAGAATTCTGAGACACAAAGAAAGGATGCCAAACAGGGTTAGGGAGGAAGTTGATCTGAAGCCTTGCAGAATCCTGCATACATAGACATGAAGGCATGTGGGCATTTTTAAACCTTCAGACTCTTCAGCAGATGCATAAACTGAAAGCATATTCTATTCTCTGGGTCCTTTGGCTGACAGGAGTGGAGATGGTGGATTCCCTCCCTTCTAAACAATATGGTGCTGGACACCAATTAGACTCCACTTCTGCTTCACCAGTTCACTGTGCTCAGTCCCTCTCTCTCTCTGGAGTCCTTTTTTTTTTTTTTTATTCCCAGACTGTTTGCTGCTGCTGTGAGGGTGCTCTGAGCTGTGGCTGTTACAGTGGCTGGGTCAGTAAGTGTGGCTGTGCTTTGCTCCTCTGTCTGTCCTATGTGGTAAACTCTTCAGGAATCAGAAGTGTGCGTTTGTCTGCTCTGTATTCATTCTTACACATCACCTGGAGCCTGGCATCCACTAACACCTTTGTTATGTTAAACCAAAATGTTTCTTCCTCATTTCCCATGAAAGTTGCAATCTGAGCCAGTTTAAGAACATCATAATTCACTTTATTGTTAAACTTATTTACTTTTTTGTGTTTGTTCTTTTGAGACAGGGTTTTGCTATGTAGTCTAGGCTGACCTTGAACTCACTATGTAGCCCAGGCTGGCCTTGAACTCATGGTGATCCTCCTGTCTCAGCCTCCCAAGTGCTGTGATTACAGGCATGGCCCACTAAGCCTAGCCCATGATACACTTTAAAATTAGCATTTACTTTGAAAAATTCTAATAGTAAAATTATTTAAGGGATAAGGATGACAGGTTAGGCCAAAAAACCTACTGAATACCTGGTACATACATGATATGATCTAACCCCGATTTAACATATGTGAACTATTTGCACCATTTTATGAATCAGGAAACAGAAACTTAACAAAAGTGGAATGACCAAAAGCATTTTGGAGTTGAATTTCAAACCTAGTTTCAGATGGCTCAAAGTAGGACTTACCGCCACATGGCTTTGCACACATACGGAATGTTTCATATTCCCTATAGTTGTGGAGATTCTAATCTATGATTCTTACAAAAACCCATTTTAAGTGTGAGAAACTTAGAATGTGGGCATAGGACAGTTGGCTCTCCAAGTCAGTGGGTTCTACATCTGTGGATTCAACTATCCATGGAACAAAAATGTTGAAGAAAAAACTTACACATTGTCAGTCACCTTTCTCATCACTGAGACATAATAGCCAATCAATTTAAAGGAGGAGAGGTCTATTTTGCTCATGGTTTCCATCCATGGCTGTCAGGTTCTAAGGCAGAGGCATCATGGTGGAGGGGCGTGGCCAAGCAAAGATGCATGGCAACCTGGAAGCAGATGGGGGACCAGCACAGGAGGGCAGGGGGAGAGGAAGCAGACACAGGCCCCAAGCCCAAACTTTCATGACCCACAGGAGTGCGCTCCACCAGTCCCCTGGTGGATCGCAAAGTGGATTGAGTCGAAACTTCGTTCTACTGAACATGTGTAGACTTGATTTTTGTTATTCTTGAAATAAGACAATAACAGCTGTGTGTGCAGCATTTACTGTATATTAGGGATTATAAGGAATCTAGAGATAATTTAAAACATCTGAGAGGAGGTGCATATGTTCTATGCAAATACTATGCCATTTTATAGAAGGGAATGGAACATCTGCAGATGTCGGTGTGGCCAGGGGTGGGGGGATTAATTCCAGAGGATACCAGTGAATATTTAAAAAGATAAATGCAACTACTGAAATTCATGTCTAAAACACATAGAATCAGGACACTTCCTGAATGAAATTCCCCCTACCAGTTATTTTTTAAAGTATTATTTTATTTTTCAGTAAGCCCAGTCGAAAGCAAAGTAGAAGAGAGGATCTTAGTGGCAGGCAACTCCACTGGGGAGAGTGATTTGTCTTCATTAATATTCCAATTTTTAGTATGCAAATTGTATGCACTTTTTCTCTCTCTTCTTTGTGCTTGTGGTGAGTTATCATTTGCTCCCACTGAGGGACTGCAGTTGAAAATGACAAGAGCCAAATCTTTCAAAGTAGCAGACTCTGGAGTGGGAGGGCAGGAGCCTGCCTGAAGGCCTGGGGTCAGCTGAAAGACTTCTCAAGGTTTTTTTCTAGTCCTAGGAGCCATTTAATTATTGTATTTTTCTGATTCTTATTTTCCCTCGGATTTTAATGCTTCTAAAATCAGGAAGACCTTACTGTTGATGTGGATGTTCACAGTTTTGACATTTTTGTATGTCTCCCCATCTTTTGGTGACTCACAATTGATGGTAGTTTAGAATTGTGTAAATCTATAAATATTTATCAAGAATTTCAGGAATGGTTCTGATTCCCTTTATTTAGCTCTTTGCCTCCAAAGGAATGGGGGGGCTGGCATCAAGACTGCTCTGCTTAATATTTCTTTCCAAGTATGAGGTATGATCGAAAAATACAGTGTGTTTAAATTACAGAAAATTATTACAGTAAACACACATCATCATTATCCCACTCAAAATACCCCACCTTGCTATGAACACACTCATCCCATCATTCTTGCCACTTTCTGAAGCACGCAGGAGTCCTCTTTTGTAAGTGTCTTTAGTTTCACTGTTGTGGCTGTGGCTTCTTTGATGTTCAGAATCAACTCAAAATGTTTGCAATCATTTTGACTTTGGAGAAGGTGATGACATCTCCATCTGTATGGCGACAGATGTGGTTAATAAGGTGGATGACTACACACTGTAATATTTTTCCAGATTGCCTTTCTGTAGGATGGCCCTCAGCAGCAGCATTCATTGTAATTTTGATCATACCTTGCAAAGACACTCACTGAAAGAGGATTTCCACAACTGCTTCAGAAAAGGGCAAGAATGATGGGATAAGTATGATTGAAGAGAGGTGGCGTATCTTGAGGGGGATGAATGGCAAAGTATCTTTTACTGTAAAACATTTAAAAAATTTAAACATTCACCATAGTTTTGATCACCTCTTGTAGTCTCATCCTTTAGTTCTTTATTCATGAATTAACATTATAGTGATTGTCTGCTCTTTTTTACATCTTACTGTCCTCTTTCGTCATTTAATAGGTAACAATGACATAACCTGGTACATTTTTCTGATCTATTGATGCTGAGTAGGCAGAAGATTCCAATGCCAAGGAGACAGCAGGGATCACCACGATGAGACAGTGGTGGGACCAAAGGTTAGAATGATTACTCTTTGTAGCATGTTTCAGGGGACCCCTTACCTTTGTCACTGTGCAGGGAGGATGATGGGAGTAGTGTGTGATGTCTGGAAGAGTGAGAGAAGGCACTGGGAGGGGACTGACCATGTATCTTTTGGTCTGGTACGAATGTGTGCATTTCTACAGGCCAGAAATGGTGGTGACAACTTGGATGAAATATCTTGAGGGTACAGTGCCTAGGAGGATGGTCAGTGGCTATCAGAGATTTCTGGCAGCAAGAGTTAAGTGGATCCACCACAAGGGCAGGGAATGGGGGCAGAAGAGTAATCACTCAATAGGGGAATCACCAGGGCAGAGTACCCTGCAGGATTTTGAAAAACCCTCTGTGCATCCCAAGAAAAAGCTGCTAGGTGGACATCTTCCAGTGGGAAACTCAGTAGCCTTCTGGAGGAGAGGTCTGGGGTCCTGTACCCATCTCCCTGACTCTGCACACATGAATGGGAGGACAGGGAGGGAGGAGGGGTTGCAAGGTCCCACTATCCCTGCACAGCCCCACTCCGGGACCTGACTTGTGCTGTGAAAGGGACCTGAGATTGAAGCTTAAATAGGCTCAGCGAGTCATGTCTGCAGGAGCCGTTTTATAAGAAGCTCTTCTTATTACTGCAACTGACTTCTAAGTTCCACTACGCGCCTGACATGCCATCAGAAGGTACTAGGAATGGGGCTCAGATGAGACAATCGAGGGATTGGAGGGAAACTCAACAAAGCCTGTTTGGGTTGAATCTCATCAAGGCCAGCCTTTCAGTGAGCTGGGTACTCCACTGAGGTCACAGATAGAGATGATCAGGACAAGCTGTCAACGTGCATTGTCTGGCTTTCTGGAGCTGGGTCCATTGCTTAGGATCTCAGGGCTTCTTACGCTCCAGGGCTTGAGGGGCATCTTTAACTTTCTCAGAGTGAGATAAGTGAGATATTATAATATCTGATATTTTGTGTTTAATTGACTATCTTCAGCTGCTGTGCTAAAAATTTTATGTCTTAATATCCAAAACTACTTGTGGAGTAAAGACTTTCATTGGCCTCATTTTAAAGATGAGAAATCTGGGTGGGCTCAGTGATGTCCATGGCCTGAGGTCACACAGCTGGTAAGTGATGTGGCTGGCCCTTGGACCCCTGTCGGTTTATGCTTGTCATGTAGCATCACACCATGTCATGTTCTATCATAAGACCTCTGCCTTAGATATGAGGTCAGTGGTCCTCAGCCAGGGATGCTCTTGCTCTACTCTTGGGAGCAATTGACATTGTCAGGGGACTTGTTTGGCTTTCTACAAATGGGGTAGGTGATGTGCTACTAGATCTATTGACTCAAGGACAGGGCTGTAGCTCGGCCTTCTAAGGACCACATGCAAAGTCATGCTTATCTCACATAAGTATACTTCATCACAAATCATAAACCAACCTTGTGTGCTTATGCTTGTGTGTGTGTGTGTGTGTGCATGTGCATGCACGTGTATGTGTTACTGGGGATTGAAATCAAGCACACAGAGCTACATCCCCAACCCTTAAAAATTTTTTTAAAGTTTTCAGATAGGGTCTCACTAAGTCTCTAAATTGCTCTGGTTGGGCTTGAACTTTCGATCTTCCTGCTTCAATTTCCCCAATTGCTGGAATTACAGGTGTGCACCACCACACCCCACTATGAAACCAGTGTTGATACCTTATTATTAAAGTCTACACTTTTTCAGGTTTTCTTAGTTTTTATGGAATGTCCTTTCTGTGGTCCCAGGTTCCATATTATGTTGTATCATCATGTCCCCTTAGGTTCCTTTATGATGCTTTTCTTAGGGTTATATTGGGGTTATGGGTTTTGGAAGGATGACAACAGAGGTAAATGCCACTCTCATCACATCATACTGGGGACACAGGCTACTTGACTTATAACTTTTGCTGTTAACCTCGACCACCTGGCTAGGATAATGCTTGCCATTTTCTGTATTGCAAAATCACTTCCCACCCATTCCCTTCCAAGTTGCATTCTTTGTTAGGAAGCCATTCTATGCAGCTGTCTTTAGGGAATGCAGAATTATATGCCACTTTCATGAGGGAGAAGAGTATATAGAAATTACTTGGCATTTTTTTACATAGGGAATTTGGTTATTCTCTCCCGTTTCTTAATTCGATCATTTATCTACATCAGTGTAGTGGATTGAACGATGGCCTCCTGAAAGATATGTCCATATCTTAGCTCCTACAATTTGTGAGGGTGAAGTGGTTGGGAAAGAAAGGTCATTAGGGTTGTAGTTATGTTGAGGATCTCAAGATGAGATCATCCTGGAGTGTCCAGATAGGGCCAAACCCAGAGACAGGGATCTATGTAAAAGACCAAAGAGGAGGACACAAAAAGGAGGAGATCCAGGCAAGATGAAGGCAGAGTTTGGAGCAATGCGGCCACAAAGGGACATTCAGAAGCTGGAAGAAGCAAAGAATGGATTCTCCCCTACACTTTCAGAGGGAGCACAGCCATGCTAATGTCTTAATTTCGGAATTCTGAGAACTGAGAAAATCAATTTCGATTGTTTTAAGTTGTCCAGCCTGGTAATTTGCTACAGTGGCCATAGAAAATGAACACAATCAGTATGAGTTTAAGGATATTTATTTCATATTTCCATTTATAATCTAATACTATGTTATTGATTTTATTGCTCAAATTGTTCTAGCTTTGGCCATGGGAAGCTTTTTATAAGGGTCCTTGTTTCCCATTCTAGTATAAGCTGCTAGTACTCTGCTTTGTAGAGGAGCTTTTCCACTGTTACAGTTTGGATCTTAAATGCCCCCAAAGACCCATAGGCTAAAGGCTTGTTTGCCACCCTGTGGGACTGTTGGGAGGTGGGGTTCAGGGGAAGGAAGTTAAGTCCCTGGGGGTGCCCTTGAAGGGGATATAGGTACCCTGGTCCCTTCTTTCTTTCTTTGCTTCCCAGTTGCCATGAGCCCAATAGACTGCCTCTGTTGCATGATCTTACCCACATGTACCGGACTACTACCTACCCAAAGCAACAGGGCCAAGGGACTGTGGACTGACACTTCTGAAACTCTGAACCAAAATATTTCCTCCTTTAGTTGTCTCCAGTATTTTGTCACAGTGATGTAAGGCTAACCCCCCACCTGACTTGAACACCACCTTCCAGGTTCAAGGCCTTTGAGGCAGTTTTTCTGGCCGAACAAGGGTTATCTCCAAATCCTAAATCAGACAGGGACCTTCAGGGTCTTAACTAATTATAATTATTCTGCAGTCTATCAGCACACCCAGGAGTTTAAGGACTACATTCCAAAAGGGTTGCCAATAGAAGAAAGAATTAAGCAGGAATGCAGGCACCTTGCAAAGTTTTCTACACCCTAAAACTTTTATGTGCTTTAGCAATATACTGGCACAACATTAATGACAGTTGGCAAAAGCAAAGATGTGCTTTTGCACAGCTTCTAAGTTGCCTCTTCTTTCCCTGGCACATTGCCATGCAAAGACAGAATTAAAGTTTTCTCTTAGCAAATCTGAAATTTCAGGTACTTAGGTCAGGAATATGCACAAGCCATGTTCCCTAAGAGATTTCCTTGAAGATTCTGAGGGTTAAGATGAAACATGAAGAAAGTTTTGGGGGATAATTTTGAAACTTCCTCTCTCCATAAGCCAGCAAGGCCTTGGTAAAGTCTCTACCTGTCTTGTAAAATGACTGACTGCTCCTCCTTCAGAGCAGAGTGATTTGTTCTGAGAACTGAAAGTCATAAAAATAGTGGAGATCATTGTAAGGGAAAAGAAGGTTCAATCTCTTTTTTTCCCCAAACCTGTGCCCCTTCAGAATTTTCCATGTGCTTAAATGATTCTCATGCATCAGCCTTGCACTACATTACATTTATCTTTTCTTTTTTTTCCTGTCTGCTGTTCTTTTTCTGCTCCTCCTTCAGCCAAGTGCAGCCTGTACTTACTTCTTTGGCCTCCTATGTCTATGTGTTAACTTTGCTTTTTACAGCCAGCATCCTGAGACAGACCTATATTGACTTATTTCTGGAATGTTGCAAGACTTGTCATCTAATCACCCCCTTTTAGCCTCTCCATTCTATTCCTTTCTGTGTGCTAATGCATAATCACATTTTCTAAGCACAATTTTTTGTGCTTTTTGATATTTCCCATCTTATTATCTTAAAGGTCTGAAAAAGTAAGTCTATACTCTTTATTGTAATTTTTCAATTCACCCAGATACCAAGTTTAGCATACCCATCTCTCTGTAATTCCCATAACTCCAGAATGTCATGGAACTTCATGCTCACTGAACTGATTATTATGCTGGATGCAGGCATATTAGGCATATTCTTGGCTATTATCATTTTTTCACATTTTCTCTACCCCATCCTAGGTGTGAGGGCCTTTTTTTAAGGGCCTGCACACTTTCTCAGCTGTATGGCTTCCCTCTGAATTCTTATGTTCTTATTGGCCATCGCAATGCCTTCCACACTGAGGTCTGCAGAAACATATGGCTGTGGCTCTCAAACTTCATCACGCATGGGAATCACCTGCAGGACTTGTTACAGAGAGATTGCTGAGCTCACTGCTGGAATTTTTGATTCAGTAAGTACAGGATGTGGTGGACTGGAAAATCTGCATTTGTAATAAATCATGGAAATTCAGATGTTGCTAATCTGGAGACTACACTTCAAGAAAACCTACCATCCTGTGGTTTTACAATTGCAGTGCTTATCAGAATTCCTTAGGGCACTGATTGCAAACATAGGTTCCGGGGCATCTACTTCATAGTCTGATGAGGGAGACTTTGGCTGGGCCAGGCCTTGTATTAGTCCCAGGTGCTTGTGACCCAGGTGACCCTTGGTTCTGCCTCAGAAGTCTTGCTCTAGAAAGGGGAGGCACTGTCATTTCTGGGAACAGCATGATCCATGTAGTTCTTCCCCTTTAGCATCCTGTTTACTTATCTATGAACATTTGGCCAATTGCTTCAATTAGGACTTTAAGTCTATTAGGAAGCTTTTAAAAAAAATTTGTACCCCATGGCAGTTTTTACAGTAGATACTCAAGACACGTATTGTATATTTTACCTAAATTAATAAAAAAAATGGTTTCTTTCTTTTCTGATGCCCTATGAAAGTCAGAAATGAATTATTAATGAAGATTGGAGGGCTGGGATTGGGCTCTGTGGAAGGCCTTTGGCCTTTCTGAATTCCCAGCATGGGCCTGCACTTCCCCTGAAGTGGGCACTGTCAGGCCATATCTTGGTGTCTCGGTTTCTTTTGAATATCCAACTGCCTGTGTTAAGGGGCCTTCTGATTACTAAGTGCAAAGGAAGCCTCTTAACCCGTACTTTCAGATGGTCGCTTGGAGATGACAAACTTTGAAAAGTGAACCCAAACGGCAGTTTCATTTCAGTTTTGAGAATAAAAAAGATTGAGGGCACAGAACAAGTGCGAAAGGTGATATTTTTACTTTGGCCTAGAGGATTGCTTAATGTTTTGGGGAGGCACAGGGTGTCGGGTAGAGGGGAGCTGGTGGACAGGCTGTGTGTGCTATGGCTCTTGCCAGACTCAAGATCTATCTCCATTGTGTAAATGGAAAGCTAGGGAGATTAGAATATGATCACCTTCACAAGAAGTTAGGAAAATAACATGTTTAGTGTGAAACTCCATTTGCTTAAACTTACTTGGTAACTGTTGACATTTCCCCAGGCAATTTCCCCTGGATCACCACATAGAAAATGTGTGTGTCTTTTTATATGTGTATCTCAACAACTGAATTTCTGCATTACAGTAGTAGAATTGTGCCAGAACTTTCAACTCATATTTAATATTTTTAAAGGATTTATGGAGATGTGAATATTCTGTTATAAAAGGACAATTCTAGAATATTCTGGTTATTTGGGATTGTTAGAATAGTCTAAGGTTGAAATCCAAATCAGTTTTAAGAAATTCATCTTAATAAGCACATTAATTTGACTGATAAAAGAGTTTTTTAAGAACTGGATTTTATTTTAGGTGAATTCCAAAGTTTTGAATTAGAGAAAAGCTTAGTGCATAAATGAGACCCAAACAAATAAGTTATGTAATAGAATGAAACTTGAATGTTCAATGAGAGGATAGGTTGAAAATATAAGTACACAAGAGAATGTAATGAAGCATTAAAAGGAAGGAAGTGATTGGTACAGTGACTCAGAGAAGTGTCTCCTATGTTCACTAAAAAACAAGCAAGTTGCAAAGTGATATGGATAGTATAATCTCAAAAAATAAAACAAAACAAAACAAAACCAAAAACCCAACAACAAATCCCTAAACCCAAATAAACAAAAACAATATGTGAATGTATGTTTTGGTACGTTTTAGCTTCAAGGAAATTGTGAAAGAATATTTCAGAATGTTGATATTGGTGAGGTGGGAAGGGTGGGAATGAGATATTTCCCCTGAATGTCTCTATGTTGTTTGCTTGGAGGCACTGTATTTTGGCTGTGTAGATAAATGGAAAATACAATAAGTTACTTCTTTTAAAAAACACTCTAAAGAAGCCTTCAAAGTGTTCTAAAATATTGCAATAGAAAAAGTACTTATTTACCTCCAACCCTCGACCCCTTAAAAGAATCAAGGGTGAGCCTGCAGGCTGAGAAGCAAACAAGGATTTAGCAAGTCCTTGCCCGTGTTTGACTTGTCTGCAAGCGCTGAGGCTCTTTGCTAGATGGTGTTTGCTGTCACCCTACATTATCAAGAAGGGGTCCTCCAGGAAAGGTAAGATTCATTAATTGCTGCCTAACTTATTTCCAGAAATGTTATTGATATTTTCTGAATATCAAGATAGGAAATACCAAGTTAGAGGATCTCGTATTACAGCAATTGAATTGTGCCGAATTGTGCTAATGAACATTATTTTTATTCCTGGAAAAAATCCAAAGCAGTGCCTGAGAACATTGCCCTTTGTCTCTAGGAGTTTTTCATGGAGATGAAATGTCTAAATGTGCCTAAAAATTAGAGAATGTAATGAGCAAAATGTAGATTATTTGTATGGTGCTCATTTTTTGGCACCAAGATATTCAAAGATGGAGAAATGAGTAAGGCTGCAGGAGTTGGATAAATTTTATAATGAAAATTTTTGCACATCTAGAAACTAATAAAGAGAAAATAAAAATCCAAGGCCCTGCAAGAAGTCACAGTTACTTTAAAGAAAACAATCCACATGGAAACAAAATTTAAATGAATTAGAATTCCTCTTGAAATTGTTCTACAGATAACAGCTACCATTCGACATTCTCCTCGAAATCTTGTTTGTGCTAATGGTGATTATGAAGGCGGCTAGCAAGCGTGACTGAGCCTTCTGTTTTATTTAAATATTTTCTCAGCTACTGCTTCTTCAAAGAGATCTGCATGGTGCTGTTCTGTACAACTCTAAGTGGAGTCGCTGCTTCAAATAGTCATTAAGGAAACAGAATCTTCAGGGAAACCAGGATTCCCTCCCAGAGCTCTGTGAGCTTGTCATCTTCTTTGGGCAGCTTTCCAGCCAAGGCAGTTATTGGAAAATTTTCTGCTTAGCCCTTGGACATTAGTGGTTTCCCTGCTGGGGCTGCCTATGTCTAAACTCCTTCCTGAATACTGTGATTACCTAATTCACCATTATTATTAATGACAGGTACTCATACAGCCCTCCCTGTTTGCACTGTGCTCAACAATGGTATTCACTTATTATTTATTAGATGTTAATGCCTAATTACAGGATGCCTTTGCCAAGCCTTAGAAGGGATGTTTAAGTCTCCTTGGCTTCTGGAGTGGGGTGCCCAGCCCCTTCCCCTGTACTGGGATAAATGAATGAGGTCTTATCCAGTTCTAGTCCTTCTGTATAGCACAACATCAGCCTCTTGTGTGTTTGGGCCCCGATGGTAACAAACTGGAGGGAAAAGTAGATAAACTAGTTTCAGTCCTGGGCTGGCTGCATTCAGCTCTTTGGTGTTAGGGTCACCAATTCCTGCTCATTACTTTTCTAAGTAGCAAGGATATACCTTCTTCCTTTTAATTTGATAAACATTTATGATTACAATCACTAGGAAATAAGACTAGTAAAGGTATATAAACAGTTTTAAAGATTATTCTTTACTAATATGCTGGATGTACTTACCATACTATGATGTGTATTGTGTAGATAAGCAGCCCCAAGGTTTTAAATTGCAGACCAAAACCACCCCTATTGTAACACATCTATTGGCATTGATCATGAAGCAGTTATGCAGTTCCTAGCACTGTAATATTTCATTAGGTATCATAATTTATTCCCTGTCTTGCAATTCCTTGAGAAAGGTGAGCCTCATCAAAAAAGGACTTTGGTCTAGCATTTGAAAACTTCCTCTATAGTTTGTGGTTAATTGAAGTGGGACCCTGATTCCTGTTAAGGGAGCCCAAGTTTCCCAATGCTTTTGTTCCATTCCTATGTAGCTAGGGAAGGGGACTTCTGAGCAAAGCTGAGCCTGGTTTGTTCCCACTTTGGGCAGTGGCTCCGGGGCAGCATGCGAACATGATCGAATTCTCTGTGTGGGGCTGGAGGTGGTGTGGGTACATTGGAGCCAAGGTTTCTCATTGTTAGATTCTGGCTGTGGTTCTGGCCTCCCTTTCTTTTTCCCATTTTCTGTGCTTGGTCAACTAGCCTTTGCCTGAACTCTGTCATCCCATGTTATCCTTCTGATAAATTGCCTTTCACCTCCAAATAACTACAGATGGTTCATATTCTGTGGAGCTACCAGCCTCCTCAACACCCTTGTTCTGGGGCCCAGGGCATTGATGACAAATGTTAGTAGAACCTGTTTGGTCCAGTACCTCTCTTTATAATGAGAGCTTTCTGTGGACTTGACAGTGAGGCTTTGTGTCAGTTGACACGTGTTCCAAGGCAAATATCTGAGGCACAGAGACCTTTAGCCACTGTATTTTTATTATTCCAATGCTTCAATGCTCTTAGTGGCTAATTGCATATTTCATATAAATGTCCATGGCACAGGTTTCCTTGAAGAGGTACAAGCTTCCTACACGACAGGCTCTGCTAATACCTCTCGCAGATGCCCCTGCTGCAATTTCTTATGAATTCATACTGTGTTGAGAGAAATTCTACACATTTTCTTCCCTTTAGGAGAGAAAATAATAACTTCTACTGGAAGGTTACCCATAGAATATTTTCACCATGACTTGAGAGATGTATTCCCACCCCCAGACTCACAATTTAAAACTGTCTGTGTTGCTTCTGTAGGAATTTGCTGTTTACTTCATGCATATTTATTGACATGGGTTATATTTACTCGTATTTCTGAGAACTGTTTTCAGAGATTCTCATTTAGTGAATGGACATTATTTTCCATCCCTGTGCCACGAGTCTCTGGATTGGATTTGGGGGGAGGTGGTGTATCTGTTGTATTTCATTTGTGTATATAGAATTCCTTACGTACTGCACATTGATGTATGTAAGTAAATACTTAGGTAAATATAATCACATTACAATCTATCGATGGTCCAAAATTACACTAATAATTGACACAATTGCAATATGTAATGGAAAAGTAGACCCTGAATGAATAGGACATTTATTACCAGGCTCTTCCAGAAGGGCAGAAGCTGGCATGCATTTACCCTCAAGGGACTATCCATTTAATTGGGAGAACTTATAGTTTCATTGGAAGCTTAAACTCTAATGGTAATTATGGGGTTTTGGTCAACCCACAAGCCTGAGTTCCTTGCTGGCTTATATGTTCCTGGTGAATCACTGCAAGTAGACATTGGGAGGTAGAAAGCTAATATCTTCTAAAGTTTTCAGGTCTCTAGTATAAAAGTCTCTACTATCTCTACATATTATTCTGATGCTGACTTCTAATCTATTTTCATAATAACCCTAAGTAGGATAACAGTAAAGTTTTGAAAGTCTGAAAAAAAAATAAAGAGGAATTCAGAACATCTTGGGCTCTGGGATAAAGGACAGTTAATTAATTCCACTTGCTTTGGTTAACCAAGAGTCCAAAAATGTTCAATTTTGGACAATATATATGTAAGAAATCCCTTAGACAAATTCTTTCTTTTTTTCTTTTTTCCCCCATCTTTTCTCACCATTCCATTTTATTGTCCTCATGTACCCAAAGATACACATGCTGTGCTTCCGTGGTTTTGATTATTTAAAACAATTTTATTGGCAGGCAGAAGTGCCAATGTTAGTTTGGAGACATCTCCCACAGTTTTAGACAGAGAATTGGGACACAGACTACTTCTTTCTACTGCTGTAGTCCCTTTTTCCCAGGGTCTTCTTAATGATCGTAGCGAAATCATTAATCTTCTTTTTTCTGTAAAGAGCTAGCAGGCCAACATTTTAGACTTATTTGCCATATGCACATGATGTTACCTCTCCTACTCTGCTGTTCTAGGATGAAGTAGCCGTAAATGACACAGACACAAATGAACATGGCTTGCTTCTCATCAATTGTATTTATAGAAACTGCAATTTGAATTTCATGTAATCATCATATGTCATGAAATACTGTTTTTCTTTTGATTCTTTTCCACCACTTAAAACAAAATTTTCAGTTTTTTGAGGAGCTTTTATACTGATTTCCACAGTGTTTGCTCTAGATTACATTCCCATCAATAATGTAGAAGGATTCCATTTTCTTTGCAGTCTTGACAGCATTTGTTATTATTTGATTTCTTGATGATGGCCATTCTTTCTGGGGTATGATGGAATCTCATTGTTGTTCTAATTTTCAGTTCTCTAATGGCCAGAGATGTTGAACATTTTTTCCTATATTTATTGGCCATTTGTACTTCTGAGAAGAAATAGAAATTCCATTTGGCCCAGCGAATCTCCTTCCAGGTATCTTCTGGAAAGAATTAAAGACACCACATTACAGTGATACATGAATACCCATGTTTGTGGTAGCATGAGATTCATAATAACTAAATCTTGGAAATGGCCTGTATGTCCACCAGCAGATGAATGGATAAAGAAAATGTGGTATTTATACACAATGGAACACTACTGTGTCACAAAGAAGGATAAATTTGAGGCATTTGTAGGCAAATGAGTACATTTTGAGACTGTAATGTTAAGTGAAATAAATCAGACACACAAGCTTAAATGTAAATAAAAAGCAAAATAAAAATAAATAATAGAAGTAGGGAGATCCTTTTCAAATGTGAATTGGAACAACAGATGAAGGGAGGCAGGTTGTAAGGGAGGGAAAAGGGATAGGAAAAAATAATTACAGAAAAAAATGGAGATAGAGCTTTGGTGAATGGGAGGAGGACCAAGATTGGAAGGAGCAGAGAGGGTTGGGAGGGGTAGGGAATGAAAAAAGAATTAAGATGTATTGTGTACACTTACCCCATGATAAGTGTAATCATTATGTACTGCAAACACTTCCTAATAAAAAACAAAATAATAAGAAAACATAAAATTATTCTTAGTGCACAAGTTGTACAAAAACAGACTATAGTTGGTTTTACCAGTGGCCTGTAGTTTCCTGATGTGTGCTATAGAGAATCATTAAGGAATGCTCCTTATATGTACCCTGAAGAATCTCATTAGTATCAGTGCTCAAAGATAATCAATATCAGAGGAACACAACTGCCTCAAAACTAATAAGAAGCCCAGGATTTTAGCAATCATTTGCCCATAGCTCTGCATTTAAGGGTATTCAAGTGGTGACCCAGATAGAAAACAACTCTCCAATGTGACGCAGCTCTCATCTGTCAGTTATCAACTTCTCTATCCTAGGCTCATTTTGGTACCCAGTGCTGTTGAACCATATCCAACATTTGTTTCTCCAATTTTTTTTTTTTTTTATACCGGGGATCGAACTCAAGACCCTGCACTTGCAAAGCAGGTGGCGGAACCACTGAGCCAAACCCCGGGCCCTGTTTCTGAATTTTTAAAACCTTCTTTTCTCTATTTTCTTTTCTCAACACAATTAGGATTCCCATTGAGTGACAGTTCGCAGCATTTTTCTAGCGCCCCTCAGCATCAAGGCAGCTTCCCAGGGTCAAAATTCCCAGGGAATTTTGAATGAAGCCCCATATAAAGTGGTGAGGCAGCTGTCAGGAGGGCTTCAAACCCCTGAGTCATTGCTGTGTCATCATTTACAAGTTGCTGTCTCTATTACAAGGTGAATATGAGGGTGTGTGAATTTATGTACAGTTTCTAAGATCAAAATCGATGATACATTTACCAATAGCTTTATGTAGGGTGGATCAAAGTGAAAGACAAAAGCTTAAAGACTGAAAAGAAAAATGAGATTAAGATTTCAGCATGGCCCTAGCTTTTAGCCACACTTCAAAGGTGTTCGGCCTGTCAGCTTGTTTTAAGAACATACTTACATGGGTTGTTGTATAATTTACTTCCCAGAGTGAGGATTTTGAATGCTGATAATCTGGAAACACTAAGAGTGAGAAAACCAAAAATATTTCTTTAGGGTTCATCTTGAGGGGCTGGGGATTTAGCTCAGTGGTTTCGGTGCCTGCTTCCAAGTGCAAGGTCTCAAGTTTGATCCCCGGTACCAAAAAAAACCCATCTTGAGGTAAAAAATCCAAAGGTAAATTTAAATGCATGTGTGTGTGGGTGAATAGTTTGCCTTTCACTAATACTCTTTCCTAGCTTCTCTTGGGTGAGACTCCAAGGTAACAAGCCTCAACCACACCGATATTCCACAGTGAGAAACTGGAACTTCTAACAGGACTTGCAAAGAAGAAAGGGAAAATCCTGCTTCTGGCCCTCAGTTGGCACCTGCTGCAGGCTATAAAGGAGGTGTGGAGTCTGAGAGAAGAAAGTGGAATTTGGAGAAGGATTTGCTTGGGAATGAGCCCCAAGTTTCATATTTTAGCCAAGTTTCACACCCTCTTGCGCGCTCTCTTCTCCCAACATAAAAGGGAATTGCCTTTCTCAGGGAAGGAAAGAAAGCTCTAGGGAAGTGATGGCAATCCCTTTAGAGATTTCTGTGATAACAAACAGCACACTGCTGCACAAGTGCCACAGGTTCCCCACCACTGCTCTAGGGAGTTCATGAGTCCATCTTGATCTGCGAGCCCTGCAGCTTATAACATATACTTACAAGGAAATCTCCATGGATGAGCAGCTGGCCAAACTGGGTATGGCTCCTGAGAACAGGATGATGTGTGGAAGGTGGTGCCCTCTTTCTGATGATAAGGCAGAAGTTCCTGTCACCTGGGGCCTGATGAAGGTCACACGTTAGGGCACCAGGTTGGGGTTGTTTCAGGACCTGCCCAGAGGATTTCTAGGAGGTGGAACTGGAAGTGTGCCACTAGATGTGGGGCTGAAGGAGAAATCCTAAGTGATCAGCAAGAAGATAAATTTACTTCTTCAAAGGAATTGCAGGTGAAGGGTCCCTAGCTTGGAATGTGGTCCAGAGAACCCATAAAACATTCCTCAACAGAGTTGGCATTGGATATCTGCTAGAACCAAAGCTAGATCACGTGGAGGTTCCTCAAGTGCTTCCTGCCTTTTCTCATTGCTTTAGCTCTACTTCTGGAGGAGCCAGAAGCCACAGCTGGGAGAGTGGAGTATTTAGGACAGAACATTTCTTCCTTTTACCTGGAAATGAAGTTTGAAGTTTGACAGTTACTCGAGATGCTATATTTTAATTACTGAAAGAAAGCCACGCTTAGGAGTGCTAGTCACTAGAGAGATCTAATAATCACAGAATAATCACATCCTCTGTGGTCTGCATTGCAAGATCTGACCGAAAGCAAGGCAAGATCTCACCTGGATAAAAAGAGAATTGGCACCACAAAATGGCTTTGAATAGCAGAGGGAGAAAGTCATGAAGGTATGTTTTGATTGTTTCTGGTTAATCTCACCTCTTTGATATCTGAGTCAGAACTATAATTTGCAATAGCAAATTACAGGAAGTAATTTCAGAAGTCTCAGTTTCCTCCACACACACAAATCTTAAGCCAGAGTCCTCCATCAATATTTTATAAGGTTTTGGTCTGTTTGTTTTCATTTCTTGGTAGTGTGGTTATTCTTTGATGGTTTTAACCCTGTTTCAAAACTGAACAATACAGGCTAACAGAAGGAAATCACAGGCTAATCTTATTTATGGAAATAAATTCAAAAATTAAAATATTAAAATTTTTAAATTAATCAAAATATTTGCAAATTAAACCTAGTGATGATTAAAAATAATGCATCAGGACTAAATAGTTTATTTCAAAAATAAAAGCATGTTTCTATGTGGGAAATTATAGAATTCAGTTATCTAATTGTAAGAATTGATCACAAGAAGTTTGTTAACTAAGAAAATTAAGTCGTTTCTGGGAAATTCCACAAGTCTCTTTGTTAAAAGAATGCCAGAAAACTTTAAGAGACGTTGTAAAAGTCTCATGGGGGAAAAACAGGTTTTCCTAGTTTTCTTATTTACCATTTTCTGGCATCAGAGAACCGCGACCCAATGACTCTAGTGTGGTAAGAGAGATACGACTCACTATGCACATCTGTGATGTTTGTGGTGGGCCGGTGGGCTTGATTTTGGCTAAAGTCATCCTGCTCTCTTGATACTATCTGATAAGAAGAGGGCTTCGGTGTGCTCTTTGATGTACGGGATTGGTGAAGGAAACAGGGGACTTGTGAATTTGCCTGTAGCTTTTATGAGTCACTTAAAGTCACTGGTTATCATCAGAGGTTAAAATCAAAAAGACAACAGCCAGAATAACTAAGCTGCTTTCCTACACATATAAAAGCCTTGCTTCTTCCCTTTGTGATTGTGGAACAGTGTCAGGGGAATTAAACTGCTGCTCGTCCCCCAGGCTGTCTCCTTTCTTTCTTTAAAAGTCAGTGCTTTCCGGGGTTCCAGGTCTCCCTCTAGAGAGACCACCAATATTTCTACACTAGGAACCTTGTTAATATTCTTTATTTCATTAAAAAAAGAGTCATGAAACATTATGTGATTACCTTCCAATGTACAGAAAAACAATTTGTAAGAAATCAACACTTATTTTTGATAAGAACTAGGAAAAATAAGCTTCCTAAAGTTAGATTAAAAAGTATCTACAAAAACAGCAAACATCTTACTTAAAAATGAAATATTGGTATAATTATTAATGTCAGGAGCACTTTCATTACTCCTGATTGTGCTGTAGATACCAGCCAGTAAAATAAGACAAGAGGAAAGTGAAATATAAAGATTGGAATATATATGATAAAACCATCCTTTTCTGTAGTTGTGTGCGATTTTCTACCTACAAAATCAAAGACAAAAAAGCTTTTAGAGCAAATATAGGAATTTGTTCTGTTTAGAACAAATATGAGAGTTGACCAAATATAAAACAAAACTTACCTGTCACCCAGCATTGGGATTTTAAAGATAGATGGAATTTTAAAAATAGATATTCAGAATGATTGTCAACACCAAAATGCTCAGAGATAGGCCTACTGTGAAACATGCAAGATGTATATTAATAGTACTGTACTGAAAAACTTAAAAAGAAAGATGAATAATGGAAAATTACTGGATGGAAAGATAGAGCTCTAAATTTTTATTTTCTTCCCAAGTTAATTTATAGATTCAATGCCATTGCAACCAAAATTTCTTATTTTTCCTGAAATGAAAAATATACTAAAATGACTAAAAAATGAGAGAAGACTTTTCACAGTAGTTATCAAACCACACCATAAAGTAATAACAAATTCGACAGTGATTTTGACACAGAAATAAAAAAATACATAAATAGAACTGAGTCTACACAGTCATGTATATATTGCAATTAAACATTTATAGCTAGGCTGCTCTATCAATGATTCATGGACACTTACTTTTAGAAAAATTGTTTTACATCTTACACCATATATGAAAAGAAGTGCCATATAGTTTGAAGACATCAACTAAAAACAGCAAAACTATAAAAGTACAAGAAGAACATAGAGGGTACTTGAGTAATCTTTATGTGGGGAATATTTTCATAGTTAAGACATAAAACACAGATACCTTACCTCAGAAGGAGGTGAAGCAAAAAAAAGAAGGTAAAGCTTAAAAATTTAAAATATGGACATAAACTAAATTAAAAGACAGACAGAACAATGGAAAAAACAACATAAATAATAAGTTAAAAAGTAGTTTACATAATATGTAAAGCATTTTCAAATCAATAAGGCAAATTAATAAAAAATAGACAACTGATAAAGAAAAATATAGTCATGGTTCATTGAAATTTGAAAGATTAGTAAGTTAACTTCTCCTCCAAATGCAAATTAAAATAATAAAGTATGAGAATTTTTCATACATTTGGCCAGCAAAAGTAACAATTGTTTTTGAACATAGCATGGGAAAATGAACATCGTCATACATTGTTTATTTATTTTGTATTAAATTCTTTTATTGGTACATTGTAGGTATACAACACAATTACATTTCTCATTGGGAATTGTACCTTTATATAATGCATCTTGGTTCTTATTTTTTCCCGATTCCTAGCCCTCCCTTCACACCTTCCACCCTTCCCTATTTACAAAGACTTTATTTCCATTTTTTCCATTTCTCATCATTTTTTCCTTTCCCTTCTTTCCTTTCCCCTGCCCCTCCCACTACCCCTACCCATTTGGACCTTTTCTTCCTATTTTACATTATTGATTATTCATTCTAATAATTGGTACATTTTAGGTATACAATTGTCATACATTATTGATGGGAATATAAATTAGCAAATAAATTTTGAAAATTATTTGGACAATTTTCACTTCAGTTTAAAAGACCTATATCCTTAAATCCAGACTTTCTATTGCACAGAACATTTACAAATATATGCACATAGATAAATATAAGAATCATTTATTGTAAGATTAAATATATTGGAAATAACCTGTATGTCCACCATTAGTAACTGGCAATATAAAGATTCTATAAAACAGTATAAAGAACAGTATAAGTTTTTATGTGCTGACATGAAATGAACTCCAAAATTTAACATTAAGTAAAAAAGTTACATGTTGCAGAAAATAAATACAGTATCCATATAAATATGCAAGAGTAAAAATGTACTTAAATCTATATTTGTAGCTATAAATCTGTTATCTCTTCATTTAAATGCATAGAAAAATTCTGGTGGTCTAAGACAGTGGCCTTATTTTAAGGAAATAAATGAATGTTTTGTTTTTCTAATTCTTTATCCTTAGTATTTTTAAGAAAAACATGATTCTCCTATTACTTTTTCAAAGTTCAAACATTGTTATCCCACTGTTAAGCACTGGGTAGGAAGAATGCTGGGCTTTACATTGTATGACTAATACATTGCAGGGGAAGTTGTTTCTTCAACAGTTTCTAAAGTGTTTGCTTATGCCCAAGGCTTGTTTATATGGCACCTATGTTGAATGCTTGGCCTTGCTAATGAAAGTGAGGCAGGAGATTAGAGTTGAGCAAACTGGCTTGACAAGTAGGCATGACCTCTCAGTCATAGAGACCCAAGATAACATGCACAGAACATTCTTCCCAAACCCTGTACCTGAGGCCAGTCAGAAAGTCCTGTCTTCAGTTCTTCATTTACATCTGGTGTCAAACCAAGTGGACTTTTGATAGGGAGGCCTAGATCTGACAGGCTGAAGATTGTGAGATACAAGAGACTCCCACTACTAAATTCGTGGCCACCATAAATCCTCTCAGTGTCTACTCCCACACTGTAGAGTGTGCTTCTTTTTCTACCTTTAAAAAATGTAAATCTTGGATACCTTTTGCACATACCTTGTCCATTTCTCTGTTCAGGTCACCAAGAAACTGGAAAGCATCCCTGAAGACTATGGGACCCCAAAATTCAGTGAGAAGAGCTGTATACATGCATGGATGAATTTGAAACCCAAGCTCATCATAGAGAATTATTAGGATGTAATTTAACAATTTAAAATTCAGGATTTAAAGATATTAAAATTTTTATTAGTTTATGTTTGCAATATATAACAATTACATTAATCATGGTGCATGCATGTAGCACATCTTAATTCTTTTTTCATCCCCTTCCCTCTCTTTCCTCCCCCTCTGGAATATAGATTTATTGTCAAGATTTAGAAATAAATGGTTTCACCCTACATAGAAACTTTTACCTATGGAAAGACCTAATAGCCCTACATTGGTGATGGTGGACCTTTTAGAGCTTTCAATGACAACAAACAGTTGGCTGTGGCATGCATGCCATAGGTTCACCATCACTGCTCTAGACTATGAATAAAAGAACAGTGAATAAGAGAAGTCATGGAGGAATGAAGAGTCATCTCCTTGGATGCCTCATTTCAAAGGTGAAGAGATGGAAATAATGGAGATTTGATGACTTTCTTCTATCTGGCTGGTGGTACACTGGTGTTAGAATCCTGAACCCTCCCACTTACCTAGTCACAATATACAAAGCCTTTGTCACAAAAACCTGTGAAAGGACATTGTAATATAAATGTCATGCAATTTTCAGGTATCAGGAAATATACTTCTTTTGATTTTTTTCCTTTTACCCATTAAAAATGGAAAAAGACTCAGCTTGCTAGTTGTATACAAAGTAATTGGCTTAGATTTGACCCATGGGCAATAGTTTGCTGACCCTTAAAAACATGGAGGGAAAAAATGAAGTGTTTTCATCATGAAATTTCTTTCAAAAATATTTTTGTCCTTGAACTATCAAGGCAATTTTTGGCAGAGTTATAAAAATAACAATAATGACAATTAGTTCCTCTGTAGCACTATGTGCCTTGCTCTTTTCAAGATACTTTGCCTCTATTGGCTCACTTAATTCTCACAATAAACCAATGGCAGAAGAGCTATTATTACCATACCTCTCTTACAGATAAGAAAACTGAGGGGCAAGAAATTTCAATAATTTGCCCAAATTCTCCATTTCAGTAGAAATAGTTGGGCCAAATGTGTGCCTAGAAGACTAATTCCATCATGCGCTCACTTAATTAGTCACCCACTTGATGGGCACTGCCTTATATCCTTTGCTCGAATGTTGGCCACAAGGTCTAAAAAGCAGAATGCTTTTATTTAGAATCTGTTTGTGAGGCAGATCTCAAATGAGAGTAATGGAAAAAATGCTAAACAACCTTTTATATCAAGTTAATGCATATTTTAAAACATTCTTGAATAACATAGGTTAGCAGGCAAATTAATAATCACAGGCAGTTTTCCAAAAAATTTTAACAATGAAATGAGGAAAGGTTTGTTTGTTTGATTGATTGATACTAAGGTTAGAGCAGGCATAGACTTTGCATATGCATTATTTGAACTAAAAATATAAACATGCTATCAAAATTAGGTTGTTAGGAACCAGATCAATATGGCTATCCTTGGGAAACCCAAAGGGCCCCAGACCATGAGAGTAAGTTCAACTTAACTTTCAAGTCACTAAGTAATCCAAACAAGGACTATAAACCATAAAGAGAAAATTGGTTATCAAGGATCCTATGTTGCTAAAAAATTTCTCAAATGTGTCATCAAGTGTAATAAGTCTGAAAAACAATCCATGTCTTATGTATATGTGTATATGTTTACTCTTTAGGTGTGTGTGTGGGTGGCTTTTCTTCATTTATATGGGAAGGACAAGATATACCCTAGAAAAACCTATTGGCTCTGCTAAATTCATGTTATATCATTTTTGAGTTGATTAATATTGACTAAATTCTCTTCCCTCTATATCATTTAGTTACTTCACTAAAAATGGAGATGATAATGCTGCCAAATGCACAGCCATGTTGGAAAGATGAAATGAGATAATGCATTTGTGCTATAAACTGCGAAAGAACAATGCATATATTAATTTCTTAATAAGGCTAGTGGAAAGAGAATCAAGCTGTACTTTTCTGTTTAAATGCAAAGGAACTATATTACTGCCTCCATCAGCAAATTCAGATAAGAAATTTGCTATTTATCTCTTTTTTTCACCCACAGCTAGGAAACAACTAACAGTGTAATAACTAGTCTCAAAGAGTTTCTGAGATTTGTGAGAATGTGTATATTCATTTTCTTTTGAAGTGTGCAGAGTCAGCATGACCTCAGAAACATCTTAGGGGATAGATTTTATTAAAACATTTGTTTTATATTCTTCCTAATGAGAAGCTTTTTCCCAGTTATGATCTAAACTTTGCATACTTTTAAAAAAATGAAAAACCAACCACTCAAGTGAAAAATGTATGTGCTTGTCTTTGGGAGGAGCCATGTTATTTGACAAAAATCTCAGCACTTTTGGGTCTTAGGCAGAGTTTCAAGACTGAAATGTATGTTTATCCTTCTTCCTTGTGTTCTTTAAAACTGCCAATATTTTTCTTTCAAAGTTAACTTTTATTTTTACCAGGTCCCTCTGCTACCACCCAAAGTTAAGGTGTTGGCATTCTTTAAAATTTTGTTACTATTCATGGGATAAAACTGACATTCTTTGTGGTTTTGAGGCCAATGGAGGATGAGTGGGGTTTGGGCTGTGTGTTAATAAGCTCTCTGGGGCAAGGTCATGCTGGCTGATTTTGGTTAGATGCAAACACACACTTAGCTGTAAGAGAAATGCTATGGAGGAGCTTTTTTGCAGTAGATCCTCACATGGGTTGCTTTGGAGACAAAAGACCTATGATGATCAATTATTCCAACAATAGCCAGTTGCGACAAATGACCTAATGTAGAGAAACTAGACAGAATTTCATTTATGACTGTTAAGGACAAGCTAAGTGGCCCACAGATACCCCTGGTAGAAGGATAATTTGGGGAGAGACCAACTCTTGAATACTGGTAAAAATCTCATGTTAATGAATGAGGGGGATGGAAGTAGCTTTGTTACGTTCCAATTATATTTAAATGGAATCTATTAAACAGAGCACAGAGGTGGTATTATTTACTTGATTTAGTTTTTCTAAATAAAGCAGGCATTCCATTTCTATATCCTACTTTAGCTACTTTAAAACAATAACATTTCATTTTTATAACCCTTTTATTTTGTACCATATTGAAGTACAGGCTTTAGAGATATTATATCCCTGACCCCTAGTTCTGGCAATTTCCTCACTCTCATTCCTTTCCAACCTTCTTCATTCCTCGGAGGCACTAATATAACAATACTGTAACAGTAGACAGCACTAATTCTGAACCATTGCAGCGTTTTCATTAAGCAGATCGACTGCTATGTGGACAGGGACTTGCGAATACATCTGTTCAACAGGGTTTTTCATTTCGTATAATTTTTTGAAACCGCATCCTTGGCAAAATATCATTTTTATAAGCTATCCCCAAAGACAGGGAAATAGTTTTGCTCCACAGAACTCTAAGCTGAAAAGCTATTTATGATTATGAGATTCTAGCTGTATTTATTTGCTGCCTTCCATAGATTAAGATAAACTCTGAGGCAGTGTTGTTTTGATGTGAATTTTGTGCTTTCCCTTCACCCAATTATGGGGCTGAGCCTCTGAGGAGTTGTCTGCTGTTTTCTTGCCTGGTCCCTCTGGTCATTTGGCAAAGAACAGCACTATTGGTTTTGGACAGAAAGAAAAATTTGCAGAATAACAAGCATTATTTATGCCAAAGTAACTGGTTCCACTGAAGTTATCTCCATTGATCTCATTTGAAAAAATTATATCAGTTCCCCTCTCTACACTCTGTCTATCTTAATACCCCTGACTTTTCTCCTCCATTTTGCCTCCTCTTCTCTCACCATTGCCAGGGTCTTTAATGTTTATGTGGTTCTGCAAAAATCATCAATTTTTCTGAGGTTGTCTGGAAATTGATGTGAAGAGGTGAAAACCACAAGCTGGAGTTTGCATAGTTGTGACGATAGATTATTTGTGGACCTTTGGGATAGGCAACGAAGCAGAGCCCAGAAAGGCAAAGCAAGGTCTCAGAGGGGTCTGAGCCAGCAGACTGTGGAATGAAACTGAGACCATATGATGCCAGATTGTTCTACCCAAGCAAGTTGGAACTATAGAGATGTGCCACACTGTGAGTCAGATTTGAGTCCATTTATTTAAAGCTGGTGGCTGAGAGGGGCTAGTGCCTGGAAAGATCTCTCAGCACTGAGAAGCGGTTTGGTCATTTTAAACCATGCTTTTAGTTGGGGAGGGCTCAAGGGGAGAGTAAGCAGAATTTTACAGAAGCAGAACCATGCTGGGTTAGTGGAGGGCAAGAGGAAATTTCACACACTAGGTGAGCTACAGAAAAACAACTTGCTACTGCAGCAAGTGTTCTGCCAAACAGGATATGGGTTTTGGGTGCTTTGTCCAAGCATAAGCACACAATGGTGGTGAGGCTCAAGATGGAATCAGCTTGGCTACCACGAGATCCCATTTCTTTCCCTTTTAGGACTCAGCATGGGCACAGTTGTCTCATTCACTTAATATATTGGAGCAGTCTGCATCAGGAGAAGATCTCTTGCCAAGACGAGTTTAGATCTCATCCGGAACGGTAGACCTCTCCTCTTGCCAACAAAGTTATCCAATTAGAACTCCCTCGGCACACTTCTCTCTGACTATATGCATGTGTGGTTTTACTCAGTGTCTTGGTGAGTTCAGGCTGCTGTAACAGGATAGCGGAGACGGAGTGGTTTAAGCCAACAGACATTCATTTCTCAAAGTCCTGGAGGCTGTGAAGTCCAAGGTCAGGTGCAGATCGATCAGCTGTCCTGGGTGCTCATTCTGACTCATTGACACCACCTTCCTGTTGCATCCCCAGATGGCCTTTCCCCTGTATAGAAAGACACGTCCCCTTGTTCCTCCTTTCCCTCTTTTCCTCCTCCTTTTTCTCCTTCTGCTCCTTCCTTTTTGCAGTACTGGAGAGCTCAGGGCCTTCACACAGAGCTACATTCCCAGCACCAAACTTCAAGACAGGGCATTGCTGTTTCCCAGGTAGGACTCAAACTTGCTATTCTCCTGGCTCAGCCTCCCAAAGTGCTAGGATTATAGGTGTATGCCACCACACCTGACTCTCTTTAGTAAAACACTGGTCTCTCCATGAAAGGTCCCCTTCTCATGACCTAATCTAGACCTAACCCCTCCTAAAGGTCCAGACCCAAATATCACATTAGGAGTTGGCACTTGAATTTTAGGGGGCCATACACATTCAACCCTTGTCACTTACTTTACAAAAATAATTCTTTAATCCCCAAATTGCCTTATGTATATCATTTGTGCTTGTATTTAATGAGTGCTAACTCTATAACAGATATATTTCTTAAGTATTTTGTGTACATAACACATTACGCTCCATGAGAGGATATCATCTCATTTTACTCATGAAGAACATTGAAATGCAGTGGTGAACTTGCTTGCATCCTACAACTAGTAATGTACAGAGCCAAGATTGTACTCTACTTGAGCAGCTGTCTCTAGAGTCTGCCCTTAACCCCCCGCTTTTTAGTGAAACAATCAGTCTTTTCAACACAGCAGCCCCGTCTTTCAAACTCCTATTTTGCCACTGACATTGCCGGTTTGCTAAACTGCTCTCTCCTTCATTGCAATATGTAAGACTTAGAAACTCATGTTCTCAGAATCCCTGGTCAGCTGGATTGTGGTTTAGATTCTGCTAGCAGGAAGCGCTTCACGATTTGGAAGGCAAAGGCAAGCGTGAAACATCTTTCCTGCATCTGTGGAGGCCAACTGCTGCAGAATGAAAGTTTCTGTTGCCCCAAATTTGTGTGTTGGAACTCTGATTTCCAATGTGGTGATGCTTGGAGACAGGGCCTTTGGGAGGTTGTTGGGTCATGAGAATGGAGCCCTCATGAAGGGATTAGCACCATTAGAAGGAGAGACGTGACAAAGCTTGCTTTCTGTATTCATGTATGCACCAAGGAAAACCCAGGTGAGGACACAAACAGGAAGAGAGCTGTGAGGGTTAACTGTGGTTGTCAACTCGATTATCTGGATAGACACCTAAAAGAGTAGTAAAGTACACTTCTGGGTGTACCTGGGTGGATCATGGGGCATGATATTGGGACTAAATCTGGTCCTCTTCCTTTCACCTCTTCACCTGCTGGCATGACTTGGATAGCTTTTCTCTACTACACTCTTCTGCCATGATGTTTCTACCTAGGAGCTAGCCAACAATGGATTGAAACTTTTGAAACTGAGCCATATATATCATTCCTTCTTTAATTTGTGGGTGTCAGGTATTGTGCTCCAGCAATGGAAAGGTGAGCAACACATGAGCCCTCACCAAGGACGGGACTATGCGGATACATTGATCTCAGACTTCTGGCTTCCATGAGTGTAAAGGAGAAATGTTTAAGCCCGTCAGTGTGTGGTCATTGCTTACGACAGTTTGAACCTGCTAGGACACCAACCCTGACAGGATCCTCTAAGGCTCCTGTGCAAATCACCACGCTGGGAATCTGCATATCAGGGTTCTTTCAGTTCCTGGCCTAGAAGTAATAGGAATTTCTTGATTCTCTGGAAGCTAATGGTGAACTCAAGAGTAGCAATAGCTTTTGCTGAGAAGTTTGTATTTCTATAACTTTCAGAATGTTATAATCACTTACCTCTCTGTATTAGATTGCTTCTTACTTGGAATATCTAGAGAAGTTTCTGTTCGGTTTATCAAAATACTAAATGATATAATTATACTTTGTTTTGTTTTTCTCTTGGAAAATAGACAATGAAATGCCAGAGTAAAATATTTCATATCAATGTTGCCTCATTAGCTTCTGTAGACAGAAATCATGTATAAACCAAGATTTCAATACACAGATTTAAATTTAATATTTAAATATTAATGGGAACTATATTTCTGGCATCATAGTTGAAAAACATTGTCTTTTAACAGATGAGATTCCAATCTGAAATGGTGGCGGGTAGCTACCACCCAGTTTGGCCACTCAATTAGAATCATCTCAATAACTTTGGAAAATATCTATGTTTAGGCTCTACCCTAGAATATATCAGAATTTCTGGTGTCTTAACCCTCATTTATTTTTTTTTGGTACCAGGGATTGAATTTAGGACCTTGTGCTTACAAGGCAGGCGGTGGAACCACTGAGCTAAATTCCCGAACCCCTAACCCTCATTTTTTAAAGTAAGAAATTTAAATAATTTGAAATAGCTCCTGGGTTATTTGGATGTATGCAGTCCCAACTTTTTTTTTTTTGGTCCGTTCTCAACCCCAGTGTCCCTGGGTGAGTCACACAATCACACAATAGAGGATGTAAAAGTCATCAGTTATAAATGCCTATCCTTCTGGGCCTCTCTAAACTAACTCTTCTCCAATATACATGTGCATACATATCATCTGGATGTCTTATTGACATTCAGATTCTTATTAAATACTTCTGGGATGGGGTCTGGGGTTTTAAATTTCCTAGTTGATTCAAATGCTATGGAATTCATAGCAAGCTTCTAACCAATTTTGGCTTTTCTACTCCTACTTTTTGATTTCTCTGTTTTGTCCACTCTGTCTCTCTCCCTCTTATTTTGGCTCACATTTTAACTGCCACTGCTTAGTTGGTCTGATTTATGCATCAATGTGTCCTGACTTGCTATCCCAACAAATATTTTCTTTTCTTTTTTTTTTTTTTGGTGCCGGGATCGAACTCGGGTCCTTGCGCTTGCGAAGGAGGCGGCGGAACCACTGAGCTAAATCCCCAGCCCCTACAACAAATATTTTTATACAGCATGAATGTTGGAATAACCCATTGGTTCTGCACTCCTCCCCAGGCTACCAGATGTCTTACAGCATGACCATGTGGGACACTATATCACCCAGTCGGGCCTGCTGTCATCAAAATTCTCCAAAGTAGGGTACAGATGCACTTCATGATAATGCTAAGCAATATTTTTGTATCTTTAACTGCATCAGTGCTATTGCCCTTCCTGCACAATAGGATCACCTGGGAAGCTTTTAAAAACATCTAATGTTGAGGAATTAGCACAGGAGATTCTGAGACAACTGCTGTGAATTGGGGCCTGGGCAATGCTATCGTGTGCCTGGCCTGGTTTGAGAATCGCTGATCTATGTGTAGATTTGAGAAACTGCAAACAGCTTTGGCCCATGGACAATGTATCCATCAATTATTGCTGTGTAATGGAGATCCATGAAATCCCACGCTGAACATTTATTTTCGACTTGTGCATCTCTCAGGTGGCTGGGCAGTCCCAATGATCCCAATATTGACTGGGCCTAGCTTTGGCCATGGATTTAGTTTATCTTGGTTCATGAGAGTCTCATTCTTTTGGGACCAGCAGGGTACCCAGAGCATGTTGTTGTCACAGCAATGGCAGGACTGCCAGGAAAGTGAGCAGAAATCTTTGAAGTTTCTTGAGGGCAGAGCTCAGGTCTATCCTGCTTTCCCTCCTGCCCGCGTTCCACAGGTCAAAGTGTCACGTGGCCACACCCACCCTCCAGGGGCTCCGCAGTCTGCCGCACTTCTATGTTACTTTCCTCAGCTGTGTCTCTCAGTGGGAATATTTTGAGCAGAGTTACAATTGAGAATTACTATTTCACGCTGCAATTCTCTTCAGACTTGACAAGGCTCTCGGAAGGTAATTATTGTTTCCTCCATCTAGTGAAACTTGTAATTTAAAAATGATCTCCCAAATCACCATCTCTAGGTCTCTACAGCTGTGTGTTCATCGTTTTTTTTTAGTACTTTTGTTAACCATCTGTTGACATTATGCAAAGCTGCTTTGGATTCTGAAACAAAAGAAAAAAGAAATCAGTAATATCACTCCTCTCTTTATATTTAAAGTTATGATTTATTTTATCATGGAGTTTTTATTATTTTCAAATAATGCATTTCAATGTTGCTTATTTTGATTCCTGAATTGTTTGGCTCCTCGATAGTTCTAGTCCTCCTCTTCGTACACGGATGGTGGGATGTGATTGTGGCCTCCCGGATCTGGCTTTGTTTTTTTCTCCACAGGAGGCTGCTGGGTGCACCCAAGGGCTTCCTTTTCTTCCCTAGCACTTTCCATAAACTGCTTTTCTAGAACAAAACTCAGAGGCGTGTTTATTTGCTGAGTATGTATGCTACGTGGTACAGCTTCTATTTCTGCTTTTAGATTACACAGGACTTCTCTCATTTGCTGTAAGTCTGACCTCCAGAAGTTCTGGGTGAAGCCTGCTTCTGTCTCCCAGCAGTCTCTGAACTCAGGGATCTGGGTAACTCAGCAGTCAGCTGAAAGCCTTCTTCACAGGTCCCTCCACAGGGCAACAGGGCATATGGTGGGTACAAATTAAAAACAGGAGCGACCTAGATATCCAATTATCCCCTCAGGCAAATATGTAAATCAAGCACACTGATAATTCTGGGTTATAAACTTAAACTCTTTACTATTAATTTTATGAAATGTACAGAGAGGAAAACTGCATCATTTTGGTAACATTTAGAAAGGTGACTCTCAGATCAATAAAGCCGTGTAGTGTAATGACAAAGCATGGATTTTGGAAATAGAAAGATGAGTTTGTACCTCGGATCAAACAGGTACTGATGTGTGACTTTTGAGAAAATTTCCTAACCTCTCTGAATCTCATTTAAATAGGGATAACAGGAGCCGGGGATTTAGCTCAGAGGTTTTGCTGCCTGCTGAGCAAGCTCAAGGACCTAAGTTCGATCCCCGGTACCAAAAACAAACAAAAAAACCCCCCAACCCCCCCCAAAAATAGGGATAACAGTTTTCTATTTGAGGCAGAGGTCTGTGTATATATCTCACAGCATATATCAGTGCTCAAGAAATGATGGTTATGAGGTACCTGAATTTTTCACCTAGAGAAACTGTTTTTGATTTAAGCATTGAAGCTTTTACAAAGTGTAACCCTTTAGGAAGACAAGTCCTTAAAATTTTATTGTATGCTCTCTTTCCTCCTTACACAGAAACCACTGAGCCTCATTTACATTTTCCTGATGCACCAAGGCCATTAATAGGTACAACTGTTTCCTGGGTACTGATGAAATGCAGCAAGGCCTTGGGACTTGCTGATGCATGAAGGGTAACTTGCCCTTTGCTGCTTGGCTTAAGGTGTCAGTGTGTTTATCTGTGCTTTATGCTCTTTGTTCTTCTCTCTTGCTGTCACTTGTCCTTACTACCCTGCTTGCCTTTTTATTTTTGAATCCTGAATTATGATAGATTTGTGAACTAGTTGTGATAAATTTTATGAATCTATGGCAACTAGATTCACACAACTGTGGGCATAAAAAAAAGGACGGTGATTCCCATATCTGAAAGGGATACATTTATACATTTTTGTAACATCTATTTTATATTGGGCTCACTTCTTGGCCTAAGACATAAAAATAGACAAAGCTGTTAAATGTCTGGATTTTTGGGTGGTAAGGTGGAATTGTAACAGTGTTTTAGTTACTGTCTCATTGCTGAGACAAAATGCCTGACACAGTTTAAAGGAGGAGAGGTTTATTTTGGCTCATGGTTTCTAGAGGCTCGTGATTCAATCCATAACCAGCTGGCTGTAATGCAGGAGGGCATGGTGGAAGGGTTTGGTGGAGGAAAGCTGCTCACACCATGGCTGCCAGGAAGCAGAGAGAGAGAAGGGAAGAGCAAGCTACAGGAATATACCCTTCTGGGTCCTGGCCCTAGGGAACAGCCTCTTCTGTCTAAACCCTGGCCTCCGACAGCACACTCAGCTCTGAGTCCATGGTCCAGTCATCCTCCTGAAGCCCCATTTCTGAACACATGAGCCAGATGTCTAGCAATAGTTTGTATTGCTTTGACTGAATGGAAGGGCTTAAATCATATCTGCACCAGGATCACGGTTGCTTTGTGAGAGCCAGAATTCTATTTTGTGTGCTTTGATTATTTCAACAATGCTCAGCATATTCTATATTTACTATAGTTCTAAATAGTTGACTGAGTTACATTAGATGTAATATAATTGTATTGTCTAGAAAAATTACATGCCCTTAAATCATACGAACAGAGGATTAGAGACAAAACAAACATAAATTTTTGAAGGAAACTTATTATTCCCTTTCAAAAATTAGAGTAACTTAAGGGAAACTCGTTTGTGAAAAGACATTTCAGAGTGTGCAGATGTCAGCTCTTAGCTACACTGCTGTCAGTCTGTCACTGACTGTATCCTCTGATGTGCAGCCGCTCCAGGCTAAGGGGATTCCAAATGAGGGCTGTCACAAAATCAACCAATAACAAATGGTGGCGGGGCTGTGGGGAAAGAGGAACCCTGCTCCACTGCTGGTGGGAGCACACACTGGTGCAACCACTGTGGAAATCAGTATGGCGATACCTCAAAGAACTAGGACTAGAAGTCCCATTTGACCCAGCTAGTCCCCTGCTGGGGATCTTCCCCAAAGAATTAAAAGGATCATACCACAGTGATATATGTGCACCCATGTTCATAGCAGCACGATTTGTAATAGCTAAAACTTGGAAACAGCCCAAGTGCCCATCAACTGGAGACTGGATAAAGAAAATGCTTTTTTGTTTTTTATAAAATGGAGTACGACTCAGCCATAAAGAACAAGAAACTAGAGACATTCATAGCTAAATGGATGCACATTGAGACCATACTCTTAAGTGAAATAAATAGGACACCTATGTGTAAACACTGAATCGTTTCTCTGGTGTGAGAAACTGAAAGTGTAAATAAGGATTACAAGATATAATAGATAATGTGAAATAGGAAGAAAAGGGGCAAAGAGGAAGGGGAAGTGGGAGGGGTAGGGGAAAGGAAAGAAGGGAATGGAATTAATATGAGAAAATGAAAAAAATGGAAACAAAGTCTTTGTAAATAGGGAAGGGTGGAGGGGTTGAAGGGAGGGCAGGGGAAGGGGGAAAAATAAGAACCAAGATAGATTATGTAAAGGTGCCAATTCCCAATGATGAATGTCGTTATATTGTATACCTAAAATGTACCAATAAAATTAATTTTTAAAATGAGGGCAATATGGAGGTTAAATATCCTGGTTGTCTATTACTCTGTGTATGTATATATTACATCCCTTTACATGACTGCATAGGTTAGAATGGATGGAATTGAAATGGACTACTGAACTAGCTTGGAATTCAGGTAAAATTCTATAGTTAAGTGCGCACCTAGAGAAACTCTTACTCCTAAAAAGAATATTTCCCTGTCAGTGACTCTCCAACCAGTGGAAACCACCTACACCAATCAGTATTGGAACAGATAAATTATGGTACAGTCATAAAATGGAAAGCTATGCCTTTGTGAAAATGAGTGAACTACATCCTATATATTTACCATACACACAAGATTAACTTTCAAAATATGGTGTTCCAAAGTCACAGAAGAAGATGCAACACTGTGGCTGCTTTCATGTAAAGATACCAGACAATTGAACTAAACTGTATTTTATTTAAAGTTGTATTCATTGTGATAAAATCCATAAAGCTTTACAGTGTACTATGTTGCTAAGCTCTATATTCAATGCATTTAAAATTTTTATTGTGGTAGTGGAGATTGAACTCAGGGCTTTTCACACTGAGCTATATCTCTAGTCCAATTTTATTTTTTAATTTTGAAACAGTCTTGTTAAGTGGCTAATTCGCCCAGACTCGGCTTGAACTTGTGGTCTTCCTGCCTCGGCCTCCCAGAGTGCTGGGGTTACAAGCATGCACCACCGCTCCTTGGGTTTAATGCATTTTCCACGTATGATTTTTCAACTTACATGGTTTATTGGGATGTAACCCCATTGTGAGACAGGGACCAATGTTACTGAGAAGCACAGTGCTTGTGTTTTCCCTCTGTTATACTGTGGTCACCAACTACCCCAAAACTTCAGTGGATTGACAGAGCGGTGTTGATTCTCTGCTTTCATGCTGGTGTTGGCCTCACTTTAGGAACACAGCCAGTGGAACATCCACCATCCAGAAAATAGCCTGAGAAGGGCCACAAAAGAGAAGGAGGCAGAACTTGCACAGTTTAAAACTTCTAGCCAGTCACTTCTGATCATGTCTCATTTGCCAAAGAAGTGACAAGGCCAGCCTGACTTCAGGTGTGTGGGAAGGTGCAGGTCTACCAAGTGGCTAGAAAGAGAAAGCCAGAATAATCAGAGCAGATATAGTGAACCTGAAGGGGATGGTTTACATAAAAGTCAGGATATCTTTGAAGGCCGGAAAGGCTATACAATTTGGGAGGGAGATAGGAGGGCTTCTGAAGTATATTAATATATTCCTGATCTGGTCAGTGAGTTTTCCAGTTTGAGTATTCTTTAGACTGTCCATACACGTTTTCTTGTACCCATTTCAAAATGAAATATATAAGAACTCTCAGAGCACAAAGAGCATATAAATGGTAACATAAGTATAGAAAATATTTGAAAGGATTTTATAAATATTGTCGATTTAAAAGAGAGAAAGGAGAAAGGAAGGGAGATGAAAAGGGAAATTTACATTTCACTTTATACCCTTCTATTTAAATTTCTTTCTTGTAATGTATGTTGTTTGCTTAGTAGTGGAAACTTATTTTTTTTTTTTTTTTAGAAAAAGCATAAGGAATCAAGACACAGAACAAAAAATGCAAGAGGCCTCAATGTGAAGCATATTGTTTATTCCCAGACTCTAGACTGAGACCCCTGCTGGGGTGAAGTCATGGAAAGGGCTCTCCGGAGGGAGCACGGGTGGCTAGAAGGACTGTGGACCCCATATCAGGATGAAGCTTGCCGCGATTAGCACCAGGCCACCACCAGAGCTCAGTGGAGCTCAGCTGACCCATCACTGTGGTCACTGCCCAGAAGCTCGGACCTGCATGGGCCACAGGGACCTGGGGTGAAGGCCAGGGTCAATTTGTGCGGGGATGGGGCTGGAAAGGCAGTCCTCTTTCCACATGTGTCACTTGAACTGAATAAAATCGAGATTTCCCTAGGAACTGGAAGTATGGATGGGAAATGTTAAACATATAATTACAATTTTATTACGTAAAAAGAGCAATGAACCATCCTTACTTTTGATTATTATAGAAATCTTTTTATTATTCAGGAGAAAAAACTCTTCACTTGGACACTGACATTCAAACTTCCAATGTGAAGAATGTAACATTTGAATTATTTCTCAAAGAGGCCTAATTTCCATTTTAGAGAAATGTAGTGGAGTTTTCTGATCAAGGAAACACAGAGGCATGGGTATATATAACAGGGACAGTGAATTCACTTTGATGGGCTTCAAGGGGCTGGGGAGGAGGAGAGAAAGAAAGGGGACTTGGGCTCATGTCCATGAGCTCATGCTCATTTCATTTTCTTTTTTTATGTGTATGGCTGCTGTAAGAATCACAGAGTAGTCCAAACAAATTGATGATTATTCTCACAGTTCTGAGGCCAGAATTCAACGTCAGGTTCACTGGGTTGAAATCAGGGTATCTGCAGGACCAAGTCCCTGGTAGAGCTTGCAAGAGATGATTTTTCTTGCTTCTCCCAGCTTCTGGTGGCCGCCAGCATTCTTTGGGTTGTAGCCACATCCTTCTGGCCTCTGCCTATCTTCACACTGCTATCTTCTCTGTGTGCATGTAATCTCCTTCTACCTCTCTTTTGTAAAGGCACTTGTGGTTGCATTGAGAGTCCAGGTGGATAATCCAGGACAATCTCCTCAATTAAAATTCATTATATAATCACATCTGTTGTGATCTTATAGGTTCTAAGGTTAAGACTTCGCATTTTTAGGTGACCATTAAAATGCTCACTAGAATTCAGATCATACAAGTTCATTCTTTAAGTTTCTATGGCTAGAAAATGAGGATATGGGGAGTGCAAAGATGTATGGACATTGTTTTCTGGTAAATAAATCCTGCTGCATTCAGCCTGGGCAGGAGTTGGTTACTGGTTTATTTTACTTGTTGTGTGTATTTGGTCAATAACACACAAATGAGTGGCCTTTGGAAATTGTAGTCTCTCCAAGCCACCCCACACCTGATACAGAATTCTTATTGTTGCCTCTGGGTACCATTATTTCTTTTGAAAACAGCGTGGAGGACAATCACATTTGACTCATTTGGGAGCCATCTGGTGTTTACATTAAAATGAAGGGTAAACATCTTTTCCCAGGTCAGTTTCCTCCTAAGTGAGCACCCGCATAGTCATTCAAGACTGTAGTTGCACTCATCAGTAGACCCACATGAGTTGGTTTAGGATCTCTGGGGAGATCCTGGTATGCATATTCCATTTATTTCAGTCTCAATTGAAATCAGTAGTGCAAATAAGAAATAAAAACAGAAAGCAATTTTGCTAACTCTTATCGTGAAAAGATAGTGAAGTGTTGCCAAAGAGAAAAGTATTAGCATGTAGGAGCAAGTGATATGTTTCTCATTGTGAACAAATTTTTTGATTCAGTAAAAAGTAGCTGCTTCCTCCATAATTTTTTTCTGATTTCTCTATTTTTATGCTTCATATAAATAGTTTTGCTCATTTCTCAGTTGAAAGTCTTCTTTAAACTTTTAAAATAGTATGGCTGGCAGGTTTTTTTTTTTTTCCTTTTGCCATAGGAATTTAGTGAGGCAGAGGTGGACACAGCTCTGGTGCAGTGTCTCTTTGGTTACACTCGTCAGAAGTGCATCACTTTTGAATTTTCAAGGTCTTTCAAAGGGCAAATCACAGACTCCAGACCAGACAATGCAGGTTACTTCCACCAGCTTTGCTCTCCTATCATCTATGAGTGAGTATGGATGGACCCCATTTGATGCCATCTGGATAGGAGACTGATGAAGTGAAATAGACCTTGTAAAATTCTCAAGGCCAAGCAGTTGTTGTACATAGCAAAACATGCAATTAAAAATTTTCAGTATCGTGGGAAAACTGATTTTGTAAGTCAACACTGAAAAAGAACATCTTGGAAAAAGAGAACATAATTTTTTTTACTGCCCAGTTTACAAGTTTTTTTCACATTTGAGTCTTCAAATGGTTCTTCGAGGCAAGGTAGGTATTATGTCCATTTTATAGATGACCAAACTGAGGCATAGAGAGGCTATGGCCTGAACAATACCTGGTGGCCCTCAGGTTGTAGAGGTGGGACAGCAAACCTGTGCTCTTTCCACGAAACTACACCCTTGTGGTAGTTGACAAAGACTCTTAAAACTGAATGCTTATGCACACACACACACACACACACAGCTGGACACAAATAACCTTTGAGAGAGTGGGTTGTAAGGGAAATCTTCCTTGTTCTTAATCCAAAAAGATACCAGGGCAATATTGCTTTGAAAGATAAAGGAAAGCAATACTTTATCCTGCCAGATCAGCACTCCACCTCAGGAATGATTAAAAAGAGCACTTTCATTGGAATCACTTAGAATGCTTCCTAAGCACTTCCCTTCTCATTTCAGACCTGTGAAACACACAATGCTTATGCACATTAATACCTGAGCATCACTGGCCCTGACTCTTCTGGTCTATCTAGCTCCAAGACAGAGACATTTATGTTTATCTGTATCTGAGATAGATATATTTCTACCTATTTACTATCTATTATCAATTAAATCAATCAGTCAATGCATCTAATCTAAAACACTGAGCAAGATAGTCAAGGGAAGCGATACTTCCTTTTCCTTTTATTCCTGTATCATATATGATGTGCACTTGAAACACCAAACACTGTTGATATAGCAGCAATGAATTGCAGACTTAATCTGGCAGAAGGAAGCTGGCCCATAGCCCCTCTATCTCCTTGTTTAAGGGTGATGGCGTGAGCAATTAGAGTGAATGCCTGGGACCTTCTCTCAGTAACCTGTGGGGGTTTGCTGGCCTAGGCCTCCTTAGAGATCTTAGCAGTAGTAGCAGGACTCAGCTTCTCAAAGCGTTTTTTGGTTTGCAGGGTGGAGGTCAGATTTTGCTGACTGGGCAGCCAGGAGAGCCGGGAGACTGGCAGTTATTGAGGACTGGACTGAGATCTGATGTTGATTCTTGTCACCTGCCTTGTCACCTGTAAAGTGTCATTTTAGAGAAGAAGGAGGAAAAGAAGGAGAAAGAGAAGAAGGAGAAGGAGAGGGAGAGGGAGAGGGGGAGGGGGGAGGGGGAGGGAGGGGGAGGGGGAGAAGGAGAAGGAGAAGGAGAAGGAGAAGGAGAAGGAGAAGGAGAAGAAGGGGAAGAAAATTTCCCTTTATTTAGTTTGCCTATGTTTGGGATTATTACCTTGCTCTTAGAAATCCCCTTAAGACCTCTACCTTGTCCTATCCCACCTCTTGCCCACCTTCTTCCATGGTAACCAAACACTGTTTTGCACAAGTTCCACACTTTGTGCCTCAGGGAGCAGGCCTTGGAATCAGCTACAGGAAGGATGTTGGTCCCAGACAGTCAAGGAGGCTCTGTACTTCTTGCAATAGTTGGCTCAGATGAGGGCATATGATGTAATCTTAGCCAATGTGATGCAAGAAGATCCTGAGAAAATGTTTTCTTCATTCTCAAAACACTCACAATGAAACAGTTATTTTCTGTTGCTGGTATTTTTGTTCATCCACATGATTCTTAGAACTGTGGCAGTAATCTTGGGATAGCTCAAGGAATGAAACCGTGGTGTGCATGCTAAGGGTAGCTAAGAGGAAAGTAGAGGGAACCCTGGGTTCTTGGCAAGCCCATTGGACTTCTTAATTGATGAACATAACTGCATTACCTTCGAGCTTCTTACTGAATGAGATAATAGGTCCCTTTGAGTCACTAGGTGTGTGCATGTGTATGCAGGCATCTGCATGTTTGTTTGTGTTTATTGCAGCTAAAATTTTCCTAGTGAATAATATATTAATCAGTTCGGGCCTGTGGTCTAGATAGGAATAATATGGCAAGGGTTATGTTTGAACATAATGGATATTGATCAAGAGTTTGAGGAGAAAGTTATGCTTTAGAATGGAGATATTACAACAGTGTTTCCAAAATTTACCATGTATTCGAATCACCTGTAAGCTTGTTAGAAGATCCAACTGATCTGACAGATCTGACTGAGGAGTTTAGGGGTGGTGTCCCAGATTCTGCTTTCTTATTTGATACCAGGAGATGCCGCCTTGCTGGTCCACTTACCACAATTCCAGGTCACAGAGGCCACCAACTAATAAAGCTCAACTTCCTTAAACCAGGATGGCTTCTGGATCAGGCCACCAAACTTAGAACTAATGGTTATTCTGGAAAAAGATAAACTTTTGGCAGAAAGTTTGAGATATTTCTCTAAGATAAGATCATATGGAAGTGCTATTTAACTCATCGAATGGAAATCTAAAAAGTCTCATTTTGATTTCACACCAACTTACATCTGTGACAGAGACAAACTTCCCACCTTGAGAAAGGAGAAAGATTTTTTTAAAAGTGGCGTTCTTTTTCTACCATACCCTAGAATGCAATAGGAAATGGGTGAGCACACAGAAGCAATTGAGTGTAAATGTTTTGACAGCCATAGCAAGCCTAGGATAATAGATGTTTCAATGCCAAGGATATATGTTGTCATTTAAACCCAGAGATAGTGCCACCAGCAGTCCCCAGGAGCTGTGCCTTTTTTCAGTAGTGGGGAAGAGATGACAGAGTTGTTCTGTATGAAATCTGACTCATCTCACAGAAAGTTTTAAAAGTGCGTGACTAGTCAAGGGTGAAGAAAGCTAAACAAATTTGCTCCTACAAAAGTTGGAACTGTGGCTTTAGCCTCAGGAACACTATGATTTAATTAAACTTCATCCCTTCATTTATTCATTAATTCACTCAGCAAAGACTGAGAACTGCAATGTGTTAGGTATAAGAGAATTGGACACACAGAAAAAGAAGGTGTCAACTCTTGAGGAATGCACATACAATTAGTAAAAAAGGCTGACACGTAGGTGTGTGTAAGCTGCAGTGGAGGAAGCATTTCAGGCTGTGGTGTGGCAGCAAGAAGCATTTCACAGGGGAACAATGTTTATGCTGTGACTTGAAAATGAGTAAGACACTACCAGGAGAATGGGCTGGGAGTAGTGTTGGAGGAAGTTACTGTAGGAAGACTGAGCATAGTGTGAAAAGGCGTGTCAGCATTGAAGAAGCTATATCCAGGCAATCAGGCAATAGAAATGAAAAGACAAGGAAATAGGAAATTTACATGATGTTTATGCAAATATATTTTTGATTATTTTCATGGCTTCTGTAATTCAAAGTTTGGACAAAAATGTTTATTGATAAGAAAACTTAAAATTGCACTTAGAACCAGCAGATTGGCACACGGGATGTGTCTTGAATATATTGTATGGTCAAAGACTAATTTTCTTTGGGGGCAGGCAGGAACTGTAAGCCATGGGATGGGTTGATACAAGGTGACACAGAGAGGTGGCTCTGTGACTATCTGAAGATTACCTGTCTCCTTTAAAGACATTCAAGGGAAAACAGAAGCAAAGCAAAGCAAAACCAAACAAAACCATCACAAAAAACCTGAGCCTCGTGTTCCATTCCATACCTCACAACATGTTTGTGGAGGGATTGGGCTCATAGGTGTGTCATGTTTATGGTTCATTGTTTTCTTAATGTTTTAAGAAAGAACATTTTGAAATTAAATCCTTCTGCTTTGAGACTAAGAGTATTAGAGACATTTCAGATAAAATTGGGAAGTCTGATTTAGAGCCTGTGGCTAATCTGAAAATTAGAAATAAAAGTTGAAGGATAGAAAATCTTAAAACTACATTGAAATCAGTAGATTGGCACATGTTGTCATGGATATATCTGGCTTCTTCACAATTTAAGCTAAAATTATTCTCTATCTCATTTGAAACAAATCTCTAATGAGATTGGTAAACTGGTTTTTTCTTAGAATATCTTACTGTTTTCTCAGGCAATATGCAGTGTATCATTATTCAGGGTGTCTCACAGTTCTACTGTAGCTAATCATGGAGAGGGTATGGAGGTGCCAAAGCATTTACAATGAGATCTTCATTTGAGTAGTGTTAGAAGATACTGAGAGTTCCTAAGGAAATGGTACAAATGGGTTTCCTTGAAAGTTTGTGAATGAAGGAAAATCTACAGTGTCAATGTGATTATATTCACCTCTCCTACCCCCTACTCCACCACCTAGGGTCACATTGATGTGGACTAAAGGATCCAACTCTGGGAGAAATTATAAAATATACTGGGAAAATTTTTTTTGCTTTCTTTTGAATCTCATTCAACCTGTCATTAGAATACAGTCTACCTGTAGGCACTAGGATTTTTATTAAGTCTAGTAAGATAGGACTGTCTAAATTGGTCTTTGTTTTCTGTGAAGTTACTTCAGGGTCATCAGCCACACAGAGAATCCTTGTACTGCCCTGGAGTAGGGTTTTCTGGCTGAATAAATTAACAATACAGGAGTCAGTTAAGTTGAAATTTCAGATAAATAATAAAAATAATTTTAGTATAAGTAAGTCACAAACATTGCATAAAACCTTATTAGATATTGAATCTTTGGTCTGCCCATGATATTCTTGTATTCTCCAAATTTCTTTCCTGGGACAAGGACCCTGGAATTGTGCCATAAACTTGCTCTTCGTGTTTGGAAATTGACTTTCCCTTAAGATGGAAATTAGCTGTCACAAGAATCCCTGAGTTGTAATTACCCATTGTAAGCCAAAGAGCTTTTCATTATTCATGCTCACAGAATACTCCTGTAGTTAAGAGGGACTTTTAAGAGCAAATAGTTGACCTGACTTATAGAAAGTAGAAAATTTAATAATTATGAAGAATTCATTGCCTCCTATCTTAGGGAAGAAGAACAGCTAACAATTTGACTTATATTTTAAAATAACTCTGGCATAAATACTAGAAATAAATGTGCATGATATAGAATAATAGAAATGTTTGTGTATTAGCATTTCTCATTCTAAAATATGCTGATGTTGGGGCTAGACACTGCGAATTCTCTAGTGGGAAAAATGAGATAATTCAAAAAAAGACATTTGACCATTAAAAAAACATTTGCTAGAAGGTGAGGGAATCAGAACAAATTTGGAAAATGTAGCTTTGGGAAAGGGAAAAATAAACAGTCGATAAGTGGCCTAAGAAAGTAAATATTTTAGAACTGGAATGGAGTAAATATAAGATAGTAAATTAGGGCAGAGTACACACAGTTGGTTTAGCAGAGTTCATCCACATTTAAAATGCTGGTGAATTGTCCTTAGGGTTGCCCTTTTGTAAGACACACAGAATCATAGATTGTAAGGCTTGACCGCGACGCGAGGTCACATGACTCAATTTTAGATGACTAAACCATGGCTGCGGTTTAAATACTAGTTATGAATTGCAAACTTTTCCATACTATGTGGAGCCCCATATTTCTGCGTCTTACTTGAGACAGAAGGATCTACTAGCTTTTTTTTTGTTTTATCTTCAAAATTTAAATATTTCCAAGAAAAAAACTCATCCTTGCTATAGCCTGGTTTCTACTTAGGACTAGGACACTGATTTTTTTCTAGTATGAATTTAAGAAAGCTAAGAAAATGATGCCAAAATACTTTATGGTGCAGCCACTTCCTAGAATAGCTTTCTCTTGCATCTTGAAAGCCAGAACTACTATATATAACTAAATTTCTAGAGAACGGAAACTTATTTCCTTAAACATCAAATCTCCTATTTTATCTATCTTTACACTGTCTTTCTGAAATACATTATATTTCTCAGCTTTGTTGAACAGAAATATACAGGGGACAACTTTGCCTTTATTTTTTCAGGACATTTTTATGATTATGTTAAAAAAAACCCTTCCTTGTTATACCACTAAAAAGATTGTATCGGGGCTGGGGATTTAGCTCAGTGGTTCTGCCACCTGCTCCGCAAGTGCAAGGACCTGAGTTCGATCCCCGGTACCAAAAACAAAAAAAGAGATTGTACCAGTTGCATGTGTATTTATTTATAACTTACTGACTGGTTATCCCATTGTTGAATGATAAGGGTAATTCACTTTATTTTCCTTTTATGAATGCAGCAATGAGGAGCACCTTCACCCAGGCTATTATTAAGCACATAAATTATTTGGTGTTATATAAAATATGATTCCTTTGTGGCCACTAAAGAATATTGGGTTACTTGGCATTACACTAAAAAGGTACAATGAGTTATACTTTTGATTCTCATAATTTTTTGCTTTAATTTTTTTCTTCTCCCTTGATGTCAGATTGCCTGTTGCTCAAACCGTGTCTGCTTCATTCAGCTTTTGCCTCCTAGATCCCACTTTAAATGTTTCTAATTAGCTGTAAAATGGGAACTTAGGAAACTGAGTACATTACACTTACATATGCAGAAAATCAGGTTAAGAATTAAGTACCTTGTAAGACAAAGTACTCAAATTTTATTAAATGGAATTATTTGTTCAGCTGAGATGATATTTAAAAACTAAACCACAGGTTACATGACTGAAGCTCTTGCTACATAAGTTAAAAAATAAATCTGAAAATACTAAGAAAGGGTTTTTGGATGAGGCTTGTCCCAGGTAACAAAAAACATCCACAAAGATTTGTGAATGAGGAACAAATACGTTGTTTTCATGATCTGGTGGAGTGATGTGAGTTCAGGAGAGTTTAGGAAGAAAAGAAGCAGTAAAATTTATGGATTTGAGCAAATCCAATGATTTGCTTGATTACACCCCAGCTCAGCACTTGACCTGGACAGCCAAACTGCCACCTGGCTGAGCATGTAGTTGAAGAGTCATTTCATCAAGGGCTCCATGACGTGTGTGTTCCAGGACAGGCAGAAACCTGATGCATTTGGAAGGTTATACATTATCAGCCATGGGTGTTAATGCTAACTCCTCTATTTTGACAGTTAGGGCTAGTTTCCATTTCCTAGGTGATTGTACCAGCAGTTTCTATGGGAAAAATATAAATGTACAAATCATTATGCATGACTTGGAGCTTACTTGCAAAAACTGCGTGGTGATACTTTTGAAGAAATTGGGCTGAAATGCAAATTCTAAAATAGAATGCCAGGAGGTTCTCAAATGGCTAATGACACACAGTGAGCTTCCTGTGAGGATTTATAATTTAGAAGAGAGATGGAAAGCAGGCTCTGCAGAGTTCTTATGAAGACTCTCTCTCTCTCTCTCTCTCTCTCACACACACACACACACACACACACACATACACACAGGCACACAGGGATTTGAGTTTTAGTCCTGGCCATAACAATCATTAGCTATTTGATTTTAAGTCACTCAACTTTTGTCTATCTTATTATGAAGTATTTTGGGATGGATAATCTAACAGTTTAGTTTGCAATAGATGAGAAGTTGTGTACCGAGTAAGGCATAGGTGAAGTACCGTGGAGATGTTATTGAACTTGCTCTGAAAATGATACAAAAGCTTTGATTTCTTCAGGATATTTTATTTGACAAAATTCCATAGCAGACTACTCACAAGGACTACAGTTTGCCAGTCCGACAAAATCCAGTGGTCGGATATTATACTCATTCTTTTCTTTTTTGCTTTTGTACAAAACAATCATATTCACTTATTTTAGCACACAGTGATTTACAATCAATGTTTGTATTAAGTTCCTCACTATTTATTTTTACATTATCCTGAGTGCTATCATTCATAATACTTTAAATATATCTACTTTTATACTTTAAGGAATCTCCTTTGAGCTAATGATTGATGTTCACTTATTAGGGAAAATGATATAACAATGTAAATGAAAATTTATGCAAAAGTGAAAACAGAAACACCATAACTGAAGTAAATGGCATAGCTGAGTATCCTGCCCTTTAATCTCCTGAGGCAGTGACCAACTTGGTGATCATAGTGCAATGTAACCTTCGAGAAAGGACAATTAAGAGGCTAATGGGATAGCTGTGGAAGTCATAACTGAACTTATACTTCCAATCTGTAGCATATATTTAAACAAAATGGTTTCACTGCCCTTTTCTTCTCTGGAATCTTCCATCCAAATACTGAAGGCTGTTGATAGACATTAGTCTTCACATGTGTTAGAGAATGTTTAACAGCATCCTTGGCTTTTACCTGGTAGATGCCAGGAGCCATTTCTCCCTGGCCCCAAGTTGTGATGACCAAAAATACTCCAAGACCTTGCTAAATGTCAACTGGGAAACAAAGTGCCCTAGCTTGGGAATTATGATGTAGGGTCTTTGTCTTGTTAGGTAAGTGAAGAACTCTAAAACCTCTAAAATGAGGTTATTTCAAATGATTCTTCTTCACCAAACTGGGAATAGACTAGCAAAGTGAAATCTAGGTCTTAGAGGAAGACAAAGATGAAATTTAGTTCTCTTGAATTACTCATGATATGAGCAAGACTTAAGAGTCACTTGTACACCACAAAGGGGACTTGAAGCCAATCAGTCTGTTGGGTTTGGACAATATGACACTGAAACAGAAGCCAGACTCTGGGTGAGGGGCATGCACCTCCAAAAGTAACAGATTCAAGACTCCAAGGGATTACAGAGTCCACAGATCCCAACTCAGGGGAGTTAGGAAACATAAAGCACTACAAAGCACTGGCTAAAGCAAGAGGACCAAGACTTTGGGTTGCACCAGCCACCAAATCCAGCCATGAATATCAAGGGACATTGGCTCAGAGACAAGGGAACCCTTTCACCAATTGCCAGAAAGTAACATGAGCTATCCATGTACAGGAAGGGAAAGCTGCAAGTGACTAAGCACAACAACCCAAAAGGGTAAGAAGCCCAAGAGATTTTGTTTTAATCCTGTGATAGAGATTAAATTTTTTAATCATCCAAAATATAAAAAGATATTGTTTTAATCAGAAAAGACCAAGTTGTTCTTTTGAGTTGCATATAAGCACATACGTGTGCATGTACAAACATACATACCATTAGCAAGCTGGGGGTTTGATAAGAAATAAAGTAAAGAAAAAACAAAAATAATGTATTTTCCTTGGACATTTATGTGCAGTGGGAATATACTGTGATCCTGTAACAACACAGTAGTGGATATTGTTAGAAGAAAACTTCTGTGTAATAAATGGTAGAGAGGTCACACTTTTAGAGACTTGACACAATTCCTTGTATCAATCAGAAATGCTTTCATCTGGGAAGAACTCAACCCAACATTGCCTTATGCCAATGTTTTTCAAACTTTAGCTTGCATCAGGCTTGCCTGGAGGACTTGTTAAAGTTCAAATTGCTGGGTCTTACTCCTAGAATCTCTAATTTAGTAAGATTGGGGCAGTGCCCAAGAATCTGCTTTTCTAACAAGTTCTTAGGCAATACTCATGCTGATCTAGGTACATCATTTTCAGAACCACTGGTTTAAGCCACAAAACATTGCTTGTCTAATGAATAACAAGTCTGGAGAGAAGAGGTTCTCAGAGTTCGTCTATCAGATCAGAGAGTGACACATCAGGGACTTGAGGTTTCTATCTTTCATCTCCATCAAGATAAAAGTGCTGTCTTTTTGGTTCATGTCCCTTGGTAGCAACACTATGGCTGCTGTTATGCTTGATGTCACAACCTCACACTGCCTTCAAAGGGGAAGAGTATGGAGAAAATCTCATGTTTTTCAGACTAGTTCTCTGGATGCAGGTGTAATTGGAGATGTCTGATGAGACCATCCTGGCACTGGAGAAATTTTCATACATATTCCCTGGCAGAAAGGATAACCTTGGGACATTAGTTGGTTTACATTATGATTTGGATCTTAAATATTCTCCTGAAGTCCACATGATAAAGGCTTGGTCACCAGCATGTAGTGCTGTGGGGAGAGGATGGGATGAATAATTTAGAAGTGGATTTAGTAGAAGAAAGTTAGGTCATTGGGAGCATGCTCTTGAAGAGGATTTGGGATTTTTCTGTATCTCTTCTTTCTCCCATTCTCTCTCTCTCTTTCCAGCTCTGTGCCCCCCCTCCTTTCCTGGCCAGCATGATGTAAGCAGCTTTGTTTCATCATGATGTTCTCAATTGCCAGGGGCCCAAAGGCAATAGGATCAACCAACCACAGATTGAAACCTCTGAAATTATAAGCCAAAATAAGTTTTTCCTTCTTTAAGTTGTTTTTCTCAGTTATTTTGTCATAGTGACCGAAATCTCACTAAGACAGTTGATGATCATATTGCTTTTATAGAAAGTTATATCTGTGTCTCATGAATTTGTCTTGGATTTATAAAATACTGATATCCTTGAAATGGATTACATCCTTAGTTGAGCTCTCTGTCAGTGCCATCCCACGAGCAGAGTCTTTGGATATATCTGTTAGGGTAGCCTTAAATACGTCAGTGAGAAGCTCTTTCTGTCCTTATCTTGTACCAACATTGATCAAATTGGGAAAATAATGCCTCTTGGAGAAAATTTGGATACATATACTAAATTTTATCCTGTGCTACATCCTAGTACTTCTTATTCTTATTTCTCATTTTTCTTGTCAAAACACTCTAAATATTTTTCTTTTAATCTTATCAAAACAGACCAAGTTTGAATTCAGAAATGATTTCTGTTTCTATAGTTTTAGAATTCCTTATAAAATGCTGTCACTTGAGTAAACTGTGTTGCAAGCAGAATGCTGTGGGGTGAAGAGGCAAATCTGAAGGTCAGGTAAGAAAAAATATCTCTGGACTCTATTGGGTTAATAGACAAGCTGAATGGTGCCTTTAAGACACTGATTAATTCACCTGTGCAAAAGTTTCAAGGGTGAAATGTGCCTTTGGTGTTTTGCTCTCTCGTTCAAGTTACTGCCAGCTGGAGAAAAGGCTGTTCTAGCTGCTCACAGTCCAACTGGAAGCACAGGCTTTAGGAATACCTTGGGAAAGCCTGCTGAAATTTCTGCAGTCAGCATGCCTTGAAGCAGGCAGAGTGCAGGCACGGCGGGCTGCAACAGGCGGGGATTTCACTGCTGCTGGTATGTTTAGCTGGCTGCTAGCTAGGAGTCCCGTATGTTGTGTTCTTAGGTGTTCACATGGGACCCTGGAGGGGACGGTATTATCCAGAGGCCTCTGAGGCAGGAGCTGGGCTTAATCCCATAGAAGTTTCTATTTTCTCAGGAATCTTGCCAGTAAATTTTCTTTAAAGAATCCTCAGCACCTCCTATAGTGGAAGGAGGAAGGTCGGGCCTGACAATGGATTACCAACTTGATTCTCACGTTTTCCCAAACTTTTTCTTACTCTATTTCTGTTCCTTAGCCACTCAGAAATAGACTCAAAGACAAATAATAGTTTCTCTTTTGATGAAGTTTGGTTTCATTAGCACCTGTGTATGTCAGAAAAGTGGTTAATGACATTACGTATGGGTTGAGACTATAAGAGAGAAGACAAATAAAACCCACATTTATAGACTAGTGGAGAAATTAAACATGGGAGTAAGAAGTAGAAATGAAAATCGGGGGGGGGGTCCCTCCCTGGAAGTTCAGGAGAAACAAGCCTAAGGTGATATTCCTACCAAATGATGTTTTATGGTGTCAGAATCATATGGGTGCTATGGAAAAGAACCCAAAAGAAATCTATACAATTGGCCTTGTCCCAGATTGGTGAATCAAAATGTTGGGGACTGAATAGGGTGATGTTATAGCCTGAATTCGGTTCCCCTAAAATTCATATGCTGAAGCCTTCACCCCTATCGGCTCAGAATGTGATTAATTTTGGAAATATAACTTTTAAGGAGGTAATTAACTTGAAAGGAGACTGTTAGGGCCCTAATCCAGCATAGCTGGTGTACTTACAAGAAGAGATTAGGATAGAGGAGCATAGAGACACTTATGAAGCCACAAAGAGAAGACAGCCACTTGCCATCCAAGGAGAAGAAACCAACCTCCTGACACTTTGATCTTTGACTTACAGATTCCAGAACTGTGAAAAATAAATTTCTAGTTTTTAAGACAACCAGACTGGCAGCCCGAGCACAGTAATGAAGGAGGAATATACATTTGAAAGATGTCCCTCAAGTGATTTTTATGCACATTAAAGCTAGGAGATCACTTTTTTAGAGTTTGGAAAGATGAATTTGAGTTAAGTTCCATTTCAAAAAAATGTCCTTGAGCTACTTATTAAGAAGGTGAAGAGAAGTGAAGAAATGCCAGTTCACAAACCTGTATCAAGCTAGTGTAGGGCCAAGACTAGCTGAGTTTTGTTAGCTTCCGGTTTAAACAGTAACCAGGAATTAAGCAGATGCTAGGTACCTTCCTGCCATCCTCCTGATGCAAACACATGCTTTCAGTGTTGTCTTTTTTGTCTGCAAAAATAAAAAAGCAAGGCTGTCCCAAGAGGGAAATGTACTAGTTCACATCACATAGCACCAGAGCCTGGCCCAAGATGAGACAAATTATATGCCTGGGGAATAAAATTCAGAGAAGCAAGGTCATACAAGTTTGGAATTTGTACTTGTAGGACCCAAAGAGTTACATGACCTGGGTGCAGAATTTAAGGAGGTCCTTGCCCCTTTTAGGGTCCCATAAGGGCAGGGTCAGCACTCTAATGTCTTTGCCTCCTTAAATTTTATGCCCTAGTCACCTGTTTGTCTCATCCTGGTCAAGGTCCTGCAGTGGTATGATATGAACTAGGATATTTCCTTTTCAGGGCAGCACTGCTTATTCATTTTTGCAGGAGATAGTGGAGGCAACCTTGAGTGCATGTGGTTGGGTCTGGGAGGGCAGCAGGAACATACAGTGCCTGGAAGCTGAGCCTCCTCAGTGTGCCAAGGCCTGGGTTCTGCTTAATTCTGTGTTCTTATTTATACTGAAGGTCAAATGAAACATCCCACTCATTGATTGTGGTCAAATTAAGTGAGAATTTGGGGGTAGTTGAGGATGTTCCCTAATCCTTTCTACAGCGTTCGTCCTAGTAGTGTGCTTGCCAACTTGTTTGGTGCACTCAAGGGGATACCCTCTCCTCCCCTCGCCTCCCATTCCCCCTCCCTTCCACTTCCTCCTCCCCTTCCGCCTTCCCTTCCCTTTTCTTTCTCTCAACCTAAGATCCAGCAGTAAAAGATCAAAAGCCTTAAGGAACCTCTGGATCCTTGAGCAGAAAACTTCATTTTACAGATGAGAAAACTGAGAACAGGAGGGAATTATAAAACCAAGATATCAGAGAAACAAAAGAGAAAAGCAAAGGACAGCAGCTAAGTTCAGACACATAAGCCAAAAGTCTCGTTTGTACCCTACCATGGGTCAGACCACATGGATCACAGGTGGGCCTTAAGGAATGTATTTGATATGCTAAGGTCTATGTAGGAAGAAATACTCAGTTCTGCCTGGGTAGGTCCCAGGTTCCTGTATCTTCTTTTGGGAGGATCCTCTGAAATAGTGAATAAATTGATGTCCTGACCCCCACTGTTGCAAATAGACAATCTCTTATTAAGAAAATGCAAACATTTATTATATTACAGTTGTCTCATGCCCTTAAACAGAGATTCCAAGAGTCCATGTGCCTGTTGAAATAGTAGGCACAGTTTTTTGTGTTTTATAGGTGGCTCTTTTTTATTTCTCCATTCCTGTTTCCTTTCTCTTCCTTGGGATCTGGTGGAAAGAGGGTCTTCACATAATCACACTTCAAAATAACTACTGCCACGGGAGACAGTTAATAGAAAAAAAATAAAGGTATATTTGTTATATAGATACTTCACTCTGAAGAAGAGACTCTCCTCCATCCTCCCAGTATGGGGAGCCAAGTAAGTTCCCCGGAGTGCAATAGGTATGAGCAGCATCCCAAGCTTCTGTCACCAAGTTCATCCAGAGGCACAGGGCCAGAAGAGTGGTAGAGTAGAACAGGAAGAGGAAATTCTAACCAGGGAGAAGGGCTTCCTGGTATCCACCCAAGTGAGCTTTAGATGGAACAGGTTGAAAGGAAACCTGTTGGAAAGAGTAAAGAAAATTTTGCACCATTTAAAAAAAACTCATTGTGATCAATGTTGAGTAAGACTGAGTTGCTTCTTATAAGAAAAACAGCATGCTATAGTGGTTTAAGAGTGTGGGCCCTTTGGCCATAAGTGCTCCATTTGAATCATCCTTTCTGCTCACTGTAGGGGAAACTTTTTTTTTTTAAATTTAATTTTATTGGTACATTTTATTGCACCTTTACATAATCTCTCTTGGTTCTTATTTTTCCTCCTTCCCTTGCCCTCCCTTCAATCCCTCCATCCCTCCCTATTTACAAAGACTTTGTTTCCATTTTTCCATTTTCTCACTATAGGGGAAACTTTGAGCAAGTCATCAAATATCTGTGCTCATTGATTTCTTATCTGTCAAATGATGACAGCTATAGCACCCACACATCCTTGGGTTGTTATGAGGCTTTAGTCAAATGTTAGCTATCAAATTGCAAGGGATAATGACATATTGTATATGCATTCCACCTTTAAGAAATGCTCATTAGCTTTAGAATAATGCACCATCTTGTCAAGTACAAGGACATCCTTAGAGTTTGTAAATTAGATGACAATTTTTGATTTTTGATTTTTGAGTTTTGGTTTTGTGTCCCAGTGAGAAAGGTTGGATTGGTGTACTTAAATTTTTTTTTTTTTTGCTCAATGAAGCATAAGGGATTAGAGAAGAAACTCTAATGTTAGTTATGTGCATCTCTCTGTTTTCGTAACTTGGAAGCTCAGTTGTCAATTTTTGGCACTTATTTCAAAGACTGTTGATGTGTTATCTCTCACTGCAGTTCTGGCAGCATCGCCACAGCCACCTAATTCTCTGGGGCAGCTGATGCTCATCCTGCTCTTGACCAGCAAGGTGTTCTGTGGGCTGCTGTCTTTTGTAATTTTCCTTTTATAATTTTCCACCGAGTTTCACCATTCTTCTCCCCTGCCCTCAGTCACCAGCTGGGCACATAAGCTTGTCCTTCAGAAATGTTCAGAGGTCAGAAGATTTATTTTACTTTTTCCACCTTTGTTCAGGTATGGGACCCAAGCTGTCAGATTTATACAGTGCTGGAGCATTTTAGATCAGACCACCTGCTCTTCACATGTCAAATCCAATAGCAGTGTTGGCAGTTCTATACAAAAAATATTCCGTAGCAATAGGAAAAACAAATTTTAGAGCATTGTGCATCCACAATAAGAGAAGGTTAATGAAGTGAGAATCATGAAAATAAATATTTGGCTGATTAGGTAAAAGAAGACAAGAATCCACTTTTCTTCATATTATGTTTTAAAATTAAATTGTTATCAATGCTGACAAAATTAAATGACATTTTTTTGTGTTTAATTTCAAGACATATAAAATGAACTTACTGTTTAGTATTTGGTTTTTATAAAACATTGCTATTTGGCATTATTATAAAGAAAGTCATGATATCTCAAGCTTGGGAAAATGCATGCCTTTTCCAATACTGTCTGCGATTTACTAATTCCATTTGCACAGTGAATAAGTTCTATGCTATTTTATACATTATTATTTGACCTGAGGAGAACATTCAAATTTCTCTGTATTTCTGCACATTATATGTGCTGTTGCACGGAGAAGGCCCTGGCACAGGAAGAGGACATATGTCCATTTTGCATGGATGCTTGTTTTAAAATTTTTTTCCCTTAATTTTGACGTGTTTCAGTGTCAAAATACACATCCTTGGGGGCCAAGTAAATTGTAGGTAGGCTTTTAGCCAGAGTCATTTCTAAGAGCTCTCATAAGAAGAGAATTTTATCTAATTCCCGAGGGAAAATAGGAATTTCAGTAACTGCCAAATGTCGGGTGGAAGGAATTTGGAAGTACCCTTCTTTTTTTTTCAGCTGAGAGCTCTCTGAGAGGCTACACCTGAAAAGTCCCCTAAGAAAGCGAATTGACATGCAAGCATGAAGTGATGTCAGTACTGATGTGGAGAAGGACATAGCTGACCTGGTTGACAATATTATATGATCCTTAAAGGCAAATGGTCACCTATTCCTGCAAAACATTGTGAAGAGTAAATTATCTACTGGGCATAGATTCTGGTCCAAAACATGTCCGCATAGTAAGGTGCTCAGCTATCCCAGCATGTCTGCAACTGTTTCAGCCCTGGAAGACACTGTGCAGGACTTCTTAGTCCTGAGTTAGCCAGGACAGTTGGTCATCTTGTCAGAGGCCATTCAGCCTACTTTAATGCAGTTTATAGACATAATTATAGGAGAGAAGTGATGCCAAAATTTGCCGTTCTTCCCTGGACATATGCCAGATATTCTATTTCTATGAGGGAAAAATTTATATGTATACATATCATATTTACGAAATATGTTGTTCCAAACTCTGTACCCTGTAGTTTGAATTTTGCAAGCTTGGCTATGATTTTTACCCATTCCTATCAGTTGTTGGATAGTTGGGGCTGTGACTTTAATTTTCACACCTGTGATTTTCCATAGAATCCTTTTTTTGCCCACAACGCGATTGACTCTCTACTTTCGTGTCAGAGTATTTGACTTCAGGTTGCTGACATGTGAGTCCTTGGCAGAAGTAGTGGCACGTACAAAGTAGTGAGGTTTGCAACCTCTGTCAGTGAATAAGCCTTCTGGAAAATCCCACTACACTGGCTTAAACACTAGAAAGTTTACTTGCACAGCTATGAAGTGTTCATGGGCATGGCAGGCTTTGTGTTGCTGACCCTGTGGATTGACAGTCACTGAACATAAGGTTCTTTCTTCCTGTTCTCTACTATTTGAACAATTGGGTTCCTGCTAAGCTTTATTCTCTCTCTTGCTGAGGCAACTGCAGCTAAATACCAAACTATTTGTTTTTTGGGTGGACATAAAGAGAACTCACCTCTTTAGTGGGGTGAGGTCAGTTCAGGTCAGGCATCCAATCAACCTGAAGATTGTTGCTGGGAGAATGCTCTGTTGTGCTTGACCTGAACAGTCTCACTGTCTGAAGGAATTGGATATCCACAATTGGATGAGCTATTGTTCTTCAGGTTTGATAGAGCATCAGACTTGCCTGCTGGAAACCCAGTCAGCTGTATTCTGCCCCCAGGATCTCTGATTGAGCAAGTCTGGGAAGGGGCAGATAATAATTTCCACTTCCATCCACTTTCAGGGAATGCTAATACTGCTGCACCAAAACCACACTTGAAAAGGGTCCATTTAAAAAACTTAGAATCTATCCCTGAAGGTGATTTCCACTCCCCAGACACCTTTATTGCTACAAAACAGAGAGGCTTGGAATGGACTTTGGCTATTTATAGCACCCTCTCTATAATCTTTTCAAGTATTTTTCTTCTACTATTTCCTCCTTCCCAGCAGCTTTTCTCTCCTGAACCCTGAGTCCTAGATCTGTAGACCCCTCCTATTGATAATTTTTCATTGTAACATCATCTTCTTGCCATTTGCACCCCTATCCAGTCTGGTCTTCTTTGAAAGTGTTTTAGGATCCAAAATTGTCCTCTTTTCTTTTACCTCAATCCTTTCTCCACTATAAAATTTCTTTCCCTTCTTTGGAGATCTCAGCTATGTATCATGTTTTTATGTATGTAGGTGAAATGACCATCCTTCCCATAACTTTTTCAAATGTGTATTTTAAATTTTTAATTGACATAGTAACTGTGTATACTTATGAATCCCAGTGTGACATTTCCATATAGTAAATAATATGCATTGATCACATCAGGGTAACTGGTGTATCCATCACCCATGACATTTATCCTTACTTTGTGTTAGAGACATTCAGAATTTTCTTGGTAGCTGCTTTGAAATATAAAATTAATTGTTAACAATCACAGTTGTGCTGATTGAGCTTGTCAACTTGATTGGTTTAAGAAGTGCTCAGAAGATTAGTAAAGCACATTTGTGGATGTATCTGCGTGGGTCAGGGCAACGTGACTTCGGGGACTATACCTGGCATCTGGCCCTTCCTCACCGGCTCTTTCTCTGCCGTCTGCTTCCCAGATGCCATGAGTTGAGAAACTTTCCTCCGTCAGGCCCTTCTGCTTTGATGCTTCATCTTGGGAGCCAAGTGGCCATGGGTTGAAACCTCTAGAAGCCTGGCCCAAATAAACTTTTTTCTCCTTGAAGCTGTATAACTCAGAGGTTTTGTCCCAGCAATGGAAACCTCTCTAATAGAATAGTTGTCTTACTGGTCTATAAAACAATATAAATGATTCCTTTCCAAAGGCACACCTGTACCCACTAACTATCCCCTCTCCATCCTCCTTCTCCATACCCTTTCAGGCTTTGATAACCACTATTCTATTCTTCATTTCTATGACATCAACCTATTCACTGCTACACATAAGTGACAAGGTGAGGCATTTGTCCTCCTATGCTTGCCATTTCAATTGACATACATTCTCCAGGCTCATCCATGTTGGTACAAATTTCATCCATTGTTATGGCTGAAAAATATTGCATTTTGTATATATATATATATATATATATATATATATATATATATATATATATACCACAACTTCTTTTCCCATCTGTCCATTCATGGATACCTCTATAGATTCCATATCTTGACTATTGTGAGTAATGCTGCATGAACATGTGAGTAGAAATGTTTCTTCAACACACTAATTTCATTTCCTTTGTATAACTATCCAGTAGTGGGATTGTTGGATCATATGGCAGTTCTATTCTAATTTTTTGGGTAACCTCCACCCTTTTTCTTCATACTTGCTGTACTAATTTACATTTCCACCAATAGTATATCGAATTCCCCTTCCTCTGCATCTTTGCTTGGTGTCTTTCTTATTAATAGCCATTCTGAGGTAAGATGATCTCACATTATATATTTGATTTACATTTCCCTAATGATTAGTGATGTTGAGCATTTTTCATATACATGTTGACCATTATATATATCTTGGGGGGGGAGGATGCAGGGCCATATGAATGTTAGGCAAGCACTCAAATACTGTGGACACCTCGTTAGCCTAGGGTGCAGGCACTGAGGGACTCTACTCCCTGCTGGGATGCAGCTGTCTTACAGGGCATGTTTGCTGGTGGCTCTGGGAGAGGTGCACCCAGATGCAGGCACGGTGTGCCCATCAGTTTCTGAGGGTTGCATGGGCATGTGGCTGCTCTGCTGGCCTCAGATAATTGTAGTGCAGTATACCTGGTAGTGAGGTACCTGTCATTATCTAAGGCCTGGGCTAGAGGTGCAGTGTCCTGGTGGTCCTAGACAAGGCACTTGCCAGTGTCTGAGAGCTGTACTGGTGACTTTGGCTTTTGGGGGATGACCTACTCAGGTTGGGTGGTTCATCTGCTTTCCCGGGCCAAAAGTGGGTAGGTGGGGCTGTGTAATTGCTTCTCAGGTCCTTGGAGTGCAGCCACTCAGGGGAGCCTGCTTGACTTCTCAGTGGGCTTAGCTTCTCAGAACAGAGTACCCAGCTGCTTCTTGGGGCTGTAGTGGATTGGATAGAGCCCAACAACTGCCCAGCTGTTTCTTTAGGGGCCTCAACAGGCTGAGCTGTTCAGGGTGGGCCATCCAGCTGTTCCCCTTAGTGGGTTTTTGGGGCTTCCTGGCTGCTTCCTGGGACAGCAGGAGAGTGAGTGGACAAACTTGGCTGCTTTTTGGGGATGCAAGGGGGTGGATGGGACTACTTTTCTTCTTCCTGAGATCTCTGTGGGTCCAGCTGCTCAGGGCTCTTTGCTTAGGTACAGAGGGTGAATGACCAGAGCCACCTATCTGATTCCTAGGGGATTTATAGGTCAGAGCTGGCTTCCAGGTGCTTTCCTGATGTGTGGGAGAATAGGAGAGGCCACCTGGTTGGTTAGCCTCTAGTTTGACCAAGCTGCTTGGCAGCCACCCGGCTCCTCCACAGGACCCCAGGTGTGCAGGGAAGAACCTGGATGGGAGAAGGCATGATGCAGGCTGGACTTTGGGGCAATGCAACAGTGGGATCACCTGGCATAGGGCCCGAGAGGCCTGCAGCATCCTTTAGCAGCAAATACTTTCATCGTGCAGATGGGAACTTTGAGGTGGCTCTTGCTTAGCCTTCCCCAGCTGAGCGAAGTCGCTTCTGGTGGAGCATTGATCTGGAGAGGTAAGACAGTGGATGCTATGTGCTTAGCACCCTTCTCTGTGAGGCTACCATGCATCTCTTCATTGGGTTGTGCTGTGCTATGCAATGCGTCTGCCACATCCTCATTATACTCTGGTATCTGCTTCAAACGTGTGTGTGTGTGTGTGTGTGTGTGTGTATGTAAGCATATCAAGTAGTTGTAATCAGCCATCTGCTCAATAATCCACATTTTCAGGGCTGGGTATTTAGCTCAGTGGTTCTACTGCCTGCCTTGAAAGCACAAAGTCCTGAGTTTGATCCCAGGTTAAAAAAAAAAAATCCACATTTGCTTTCCTAGGGTTTTATAAGAAGAGGTTGTTAACTCAGAGGAGCTAAAACTTGTCCACTTGCAGAATGAGATGTTTAGGACAAATTTTTCTTTCAGACAGCATTGCCATCCCATTCTCTCTACTTTTCATGGGGCAGAATAATGTTGCCTAAAGTGTGCAAAGAGAAAGACTTCTATTACAGCAATATTTTAGAAAATGAAGCCAGAATTACTAGACTTGATCATGCATTTTTGAAACTTCTGGATTGTAAGCCTAAAATAAAACATTCAGAACTCAAGCTGGGGAGCTCTATGTATCCCCCAGTTCTCAGAACCTCTACAACACATACTGCAAAATGGTGATGTAGTAATTTATTTGATTTACACTTTTTTGGGGAAGAAATCCATTTTATGTATTTACTAAAACTCATACTATGCAGTACAAAATATGTCAATCCTCATTTTTATAGAAAATAGTTTAGATGATGACAATAGCCATTCCAATAGTCCATATGCGTATGTGGCTTTCAAAATAAGCATTCAACAAGAAATGTAGAAAATGAATTTTTATATCCTTCTCATACTTTCTAATGGAACATTCATATGCTTTGTTACTGTAAGCCTAGTTTGAAATAAAATAATGATGAGAATAGATGGGAATTTTGATAAATAGTGGATTTCTTTTGAGTAGAAACATCTTACAAGTGATTTTCCTTGTCTTCTAGAAACAAACACTATTTATCTGAAACAATCAATACCATATTTACCAAGACCTTAGCATGTAGTTGCAGAGGGCTTCATGACAAAGGTGAGGCTTGAATTGGATCTTGAAGAGTAATGAAGACTTATCAAAGAATGCGGGAAAGAGAATCTTTTGTGTTTGAGATAAGTTTGAGGAATGGTCTGGAAGTGTGTCATGGTTTAGATCTAATGTCCCCCTGACGTCTTATGTGTTCAGAACATAGGCTTTGGGAGGTGATTAGCTCCTGAGAGCTCTAACTTCCTCATTGTTCAACGCTTGGGTGGGCTCATAATTGGATAGAACTGCTGGGAGGCGATGGGAACGCAGGAGGTGGGAGCTGACTGAAGAGTGGATCATGAGGGTATGGACTTGGGGGCTGGGTCCTGTCCCTGGCCCCTTCCTCTCTCTGACCCTTCACTCTCCCTCTGCTTCCTAGCTGCTCTGCAGTAAGAAATTTTCCTGCAATGTGCCCTTCTGTGGTGATGCTTCTGCTTGGCTACAGGCCCAGAAGCAAGGGAGCCAGCTGCCCACTCACTGAAACCTGTGGTGTCATGAATCAAAGTAACCCTTTCCTCCTTTCAGTTGGAAGGATTTTGTCACAGCAGTGGAAAACTAACTAACACCAAGTGAGAACGACGAAGCCTTCTGAAGAAAGTTGTTGATTAAAATGGAAGTTGCACCATAGGAAACAATGGTTAGGTGGACTGATAAGAGTATGTGCCCTGGAAAATTAGGCAGACAAGTTTGGAGTTGGCAGCCAAAGTAACACGAAACACTCTACATTCTTAATATTTCGAATAATGTGAGAAATACATTTTAGAAAGAATAATATGAGAGCATTATTAGGGTGACATTTCAAATGGAGGTCATGTGGGGGCTGGCACGGGCCTGGGAAGATGAGAAGACAGTCGTAGCATCTGTTGGCCCTAAGGGCTATCTGTTCAATCAACCAATTCATATCTCTTTCAAATAAGAAAATCGGATCCATTTTTACTTCTCTCTTCTTTATTTCCTGAATCCATGCTCATTCTGTCCCTCCATGGTGGCATAGCTCACATCAAAGTGGTCTTAGTTGAGATGAAAGTTGGATTGGAAGGGAAGTGACAGAAGTGGAGTTTAGTGAAAAGTTGTAACTGTATATTGAAATGGAGATATCTTCTAGGTAATTAAAATATGGGAAATAAACATAAATAAGAGACTGAAAATGATAATGGAGAAATAATTAATATAGCAGCAACGGTAAAAGGAGATCATCTATTGAAGGAGTGTCTAAAAGGGGAATATTTATCATGAGTGACACATAGTATGAAAGAATGTGTCTAAAGAGCAAACTCCTAGAAAATAAGTGAGGAAGAAGAAATCAAATATAAGAATTTGGGAACATGTATAGGAACAAGAACATTAAAAAATAGAAATGTGCGATGTGATGAAAATGAGAAAAAATTTTTCAAACAACACATGAAAGAATAGCGTCAGAGCTTCAGAGTTAGAGAATTCAGAAAAGAACACTGGATTTTCAAACAAATGACTTATTATTTTCTAGTAATGATAAACCAGGTCATTTGGACCAAACTTCCCACTACAAATAATTAGAAAATCTAGACAAGATATTACAAGATGTTTATTTTCTTAAATTTATTGGGGAAGCAGCTGGGTTGACTCACTCTGTGAGGTGAGCCTGCTGCTAGTAGTATCTTTTACTTAAAGATATCTAACAAAGCCGGGGATTTAGCTCAGTGGTTCTGCTGCCTGCCTCAAAAGCAGAAAGTCCCGAGTTTGGAGTTCAATCTCTGGTACAAAAAAAGAAAAGAAAAGAAAAAAAAAGATATCTAACAAATATGGATGAGGGAAATGAAATGTAAGATAATTGGGCAGAAATTTTATAGCTAGAGGAAAAAACAAAGTCTAGAACCTTCTGTCAGGTCACAGTGAAACTTCTCATTTTTTTGGTTGAAAACCTGGGGTAACACTTGGTTATTAAGGTGAATTTGAAGTAGGTCAGTCCTTGCAAGAACTGAAGCCATGCTTTGAATTACCTTTGTCCCTGAAATGGAATTCAAGGCAATTCTAGATTGTTAGCAGCCCTGAACATCTACAGAAAAAAATGTATCTTTTTTTTCCTGGAAGAAATAACATAGAATTCATGATATTTCTATAATTTATACAATTACTTATTTAGTTTTTATGTAAACACATTTAGCATTCAGTAGAAAATCGCCAGGTGACAAGAAAATGTAGGTCAAAATTAGATGAAATTATAAGAAAAAAAACCCCACAGGGACTCCAAATAATGCTATGATCAGAACTCAACTTTAAAATCACCAAAACTTCATATGTTCCAGGAAATAAAATGAGAATTTTGGCAAAAAAGTGTAAGTATCATAATGAACCACATGGAAAGTCTACCACTGCAAAATACAAAGTGAGATGTGGAGAGCTGAACTTAGGAAGTAGGGAAGAGAGTATAAAGAACAAAGAAAGATGAGAGATAATGAACCTGAAGCAATATTTCATGAGACAGAATCTGAGAACTTTCCAAAGATAGCAAAAAACATTTAGTCATGTGTTCAATCATCTCTACAGACCCTGAGAGAATAACTACCAATCAACTTAAGTATGTCAAAACAAAGTACCTAGCAACCAAAAACAAAGAAAAAATGATGAAAGCATTCATAAGAGAAGAAGCCAAACTATTTTCAAAGTGACAACTATTAGAATGACAAGTTTATTTCAGAATATAAACAATGAAACCCAAAGGTAATGAAATGTCATATTGAAATTTTTGGTAGTGCTCCTAGTAAACAATTTTTACTGAGAATTTGGAAAGGAAAATACCTTCCAAAAAATAGATAACTAACATTTCCAGATAAGTAAAAACTGGAAGAATTCATCACCTATAATCTATACTGAAGAGAGAAGGAACATTCAAGTTAAAAAATTGAAATACAAGAAGGAATCAGGTACAATAAAAGTGAGAAACAGTTGAAAAAATTTAAATTAATGGAGACTAATAAGTAACAGCACAGTCTCATGAGAAAATATGACAAAATCTTCTAGTTGCATAAAGAATGAATACAATTAAAACATTCCAATTCTTTACAGTGTTTTGGAAGATAAAAATGTATTAAGAAAGTGAGTCTTTGATAATGCAAAGGTGAATATCATAACCTTTTGGAAACCAGTAAACATAATTGTGGTAGGTGTAATTACTAAGCTAATAGTGAGAAAAAATGGAGTAATAAAAATATTCAGAATTAAAAAGGAAAGAAACACAATTTAGGAAAGGTGAGCCAAATAGAGGGGCTGAATATGTGATATAGCCCCAGGTTATATTAAATGTAAACAAACTAAATTTTCTAGTTAGAACACAAAGTTTATCCTATGTGATAGTTAACTATTTATGGTTTACAAGAGATACATCTAAAATAAGAGGTTAAAAGTAAAAATAAGAGAAAAATATACAGTTCAAATTTTAACTGAAAGAAAATTTGCACATACTCACATACTTACATACCAGGCAGCATACAGTTTAAGGCAAAAGACAAAAAAAAGTGTTGAAAATAATAAAATATTCAATTCACCAAGAAGACAAGCATTCTATTTTTGTGTATACCTAGTAACACAGACTTGTAATATATAAAATAAAAATTATCACAAGTGAACAAATTCCCAATCAGACAAGAATTTAAAAATGCCTCTCTCAAAAAGTGATTGCAGGGCCAGGGGTTTAAATCAGTGGTTTGGTCACCTGCCTCACAAACGTGAGGTCCCAAGTTCGATCCCCAGTACCAAAAAAAGAAAAAGTGATTGCAGCTGGGCATGGTGGTGCATGCCTGTAATCCCAGCACTTGGGAGGCTGAGGCAGGAGAATCACTGCAAGTTTGAGGCTAGCCTGGGCTACATAATGAGTTCGAAAACCAGCCCGAACTACATGGTGAGACCCTGTCTCAAAAAAAAAAAAAAAAAAAAAAAAAAAAGAAAAAAAAAGACCGCACAAGTAGACAAAAAAATCAGTAAAGAAATAGATTGACAAAACATGAATAACTACTACCGCATTAGATATGTAAAAATATATCAATAATTGCAAAATGCACACTATTTTCAAATACAAGGGACCAAGAATAAATTTTTGAGCTCTGTCGCTTGGTGACTAAAGTAAGTATTGTAGTATATATTTTTAAAGTGCTAAGAGAAAGGATTTTAGATGTTTGCATTACAAAAAAAATAAGCATGGGAGGTGATGGGCATGTTAATTAGCTTTACTTAATCATTCTATAATGTATATATTTATATAGTTAAGCATTTTATTGTACCCTATGAATGTGTACAATTGCTATTTACAATTTTAAAGAAACCAAACAGAAAATCCTCACTTGGAAATAAATATACTTCCAAATAATCTATGAAGACATTTTAAAAGAATGCTATCAAGAATATCCATATGCAATATTTTATAGGCATATATGTTCCATTTCTTTTACAGATGCCCAGAAGTGGAACTAACCCAAATGATCATCAACTGGTGAATGAGTAAACAAATTGTGGGTTTTAAAAATTTTATTGTATAGTATGGAATGCTGTTCAGAAGTAAAAGGTAATAAATATTAATGCATGGAAGATGTCGTGACATATTATGTCAAGTGAAGGAAGCCAAAACTATAGACTTAGTAATCTATGATTTAATTTCATTAAAATTCTAGGAAAGGGCATTTGGAAGCTTTTTTCTTGTAGCACTGGGCATAGAACCTATATTAGGCAAGTGATCTCCCACTGAGGTACAAACATTTCCAGTTCCCCCATCCCTGCCTTTTCTTTAAAGTTTTGAGAGAGGGTTTCACTAACCTAGGCTGGGTGCAAATGTGCAGTCCTCCTGCCTCAGGGTTTTGAGTCACTAGGATTATAGGCGTGTATCACTATGCCTGGAAATGATTAATCTTTTCAGGGCAATAGAGCTATTTTTACCTTAATTATGGTGGTAATTATTTGACTGCATGTAATTTACCAAAATCCATCAAGTTGTCTACTTAAAGTAGGAGAATTTTATTTTACACAAACTATAACTCAATAAAAGTAAAATTGCAAAAATGCAAGGTTGGTTAAACATTTAAAGATAGGTTTAAGGTAAAGAAACATTAAAGAAAGAAAATCATTTGGTACTTGCTGGAGACACAGAAAAAGCAGGTAAAACTTATCACTCATTAATAATAATATGTTGAACAGTTAGCCTAGGAGGAAAAAAGACAAATCTATACCAAGTCTTTAGCAAACATATTTAATGGTGAAATTTTGAAAGATTAACATTAAAAAAAAAGTATGCTTGCTATTGTCACTTCTAGGCCATTTTATTGGAATTTCTACAGAAAGGTAAGAATAAAAAGCAAAATCCATTAGAATTAGAAATGAAGAAGTAAGCTATTGTCACATCATAGATAACATAATTGTATGTAGAAAATTCAAAACAAATCATTGGAAGTAATAAATGAAACCAGCGAATTTTCTGAGTACATCTGTATATATATGTAGTCAAAAGAATTTTTATATGCCAGCAACAAGCAGAAAATAAAATAATGCTATGTTCATTAACATAAAATATAAAACACATAAGAAGAGTAAATCTATTCAAACATGTGTTAGAATATATACTAAAAATGCATAAAATATTATTGAGAGCAATAAGAAAGAAACAAATAAATGGATGGCTAGAACATTCTCATTCATTGGATGATTCAGTGTTGTGGAGATACTAATTTCTGCACATGTTGATGTATGTAAAAGTTCAAAGAGCTAAGAATAGCAAACACAATCTTGAAGGTAAAGAACTTGAGAGGACTTAAGCTATCGGATATCAAAACCTTCTATATGGCCAGAGGTGTGGCTTGGGAGGGGGATCACTTTTCAATTACACACAAGGGTCTGAAGAGAAGGTGATACTAGCACAAAGAAAATCAAACCAAGAATAGAATAGAAAAATTTATTTCTATCAAAGGTGGCAGAGCAAAACAGTAGGCAGAAAGTTTTTTCTTTTTGTTTATTAAGTTTATTGGTACATTTTAGGTATACAATACAGTTACATTCATCATTGGGATCTTGTACCTTTACATGATGTATCTTAGTTCTTATTTTTTCCCCATTCTCCTGCCCTCCCTTCAACCTCTCCACCCCTCCCTATTTACAAAGACTGTTTTCAGTTTTTTCTTTTCTCGTATTTTTCTTTTCCCTTCTTTCGTTTCCTGTATATTTCCCACTTCCCCTATCCCTTTGGACCTTTTCTTCCTATTTCAATTATCAATTATACATTTTGATCCTTATTTACACTTTCAGTTTCTCACACTAGAGAAACTATTTGGTATTTACACATGTGTGTCCTATTTATTTCACTTAAGAGTATGTCCTCAATGTGCAGCCATTTAGCTAAAAATGTCTCTAGTTTCTCATTCTTTATGGCTGAGTAGCACTCCATTTTATATGTAAAAAACCCCACATCATCTTTACCCAGTCTCCAGTTGATGGCCAGTTGGGCTGTTTCCAAGCTTTAGCTATTTCAAACTGTACTGGTGTAAACATGGGTACACATATATCACTGTAGTATGATTCTTTTAATTCTTTTGGGAAGATACCCGGCAAAGGAATTGCTGGGTCAAATGGGACCTCTAATCCTAGTTTTTTGAGGTTTCTCCATGTTGATTTCCACAGTGGTTGCACCAATCTGCACTCCCACTAACAATGGAGAAGGGTTCCTTTCTCCCCACAACCCCACCAGAATTTGTCATTGGTTGAGTTCTTGATAGCAGCCATTCTTTCTGGGGTGAGGTGAAATCTCAGTGTTGTTTTCATCTGCATCTCTTGAATGACCAGTGATGTTGAACATTTTTTCATATGTTTATTTGCTGCTTTTACTTCAGAAAGAGTCTTTCAATAAATGGTTCTGCAGCAATTGGATGTCCTCCAAGGAAAATTTACTTTACCTCGACTTCAAATAATACATAAATAATCAATTCCAGGAAAATTCTTAATCAAAATGAAAGTCAAAAACATGAAAATTGTAGAATACAGGATAGGAAAATATTCTTATAAAATTCAGATAAAGAAACTTTCTATAAACATCAACCCCTAAATGTACTAAATTTAAGGATATGTCAGTCTGTATGACAACATCAAAATTAAGGTGTTCCATTAAGGAAATAGAACTTATAAACCACTTGCATAACAAGTAACTGAAAATGAGCTAGTGTCCCATTTATGTAAAGACCACCACAAATCAATAAGGAAAATACAACTCAGTAGAAAAGTAGGCAAGGGAATTGGAGAAACATTTCACCTAAGAATATACCCAAATAGCCATAAATGTATGAAAATAGCTCTACTAAATAAGAAATCACAAACCAAAGCTAACATGAGGTGCGATATGTACCCAAATGGCTAAAATTGCAATGACTGACAATAACAGATGTTGAAGAGAATATAGGATTACTGAAATTGTCTCATACTACTGGAGGTAGAAATTGGTGCACTTGAGAATTATCCTCTTTGGCTTTTAGTCATGGCAACAGACAGGTGTGCACATGTGTGTTAAGAGACTGTATAGAGATGCATATAGTGACCTTATTTATTACAGCTAAATATTGGGTTTTTTTTTTTTTTGGTACTGGGGATCAAACGCAGGTCCTTGCACTTGCAAGGCAGGCAGTGGAACCACTGAGTTAAATCCCCAGCCCCTACAGCTAAATATTGGAAACAAACTAAATATTCATCAATAGTAACATAAGTTATGCATTATCATACAGTGAAAATACTGCATAATAATGAAAAAGAATGAACTGCTGAATACAGTGGCATGGATGAATCTCATCATCAGGATGTTGAAGAAATAAATGAAGCACAGTTCCATAACAAGACAGACACATAAGTTCATTCATAAAAAATGAAAAGCAGGGCAAATAAATTCCAGTGTCAAGTATAAGGGTTGAGGTCACCTTTGGGTAGGAGGGAATGCATAGCAATAGGGAGAGGGCATGAGGAATTATTTTCGGGATGCTGACGATATTTTCTTTCTCCCCTTGAGATTGTTACATAAGTGTTTTTTGTGTCACAGTTTGTAGATATCTGCTTCTGTTTTCTGTGATTTGCTGTTTATCTGTTATACCTTACAGTATGGTAAAAATGTAAAACAGTCACTGAAGACCTTTGGGAGAAAAATTTCAGCAATATTATAGAAACATAAGGAAAGTTAAGGCAGGGAGAGGCTGGGCTGGAGGTAGAAACAATAGTTCCCAAACACTTTCAGATGTGTTTGGTATTGGGAGCAAAGAATACAAAAAATGATATTTGGGCTATTGTAGTATATTTTTGCTATTAGTAAGACATTCCTCTTTCAAAGATAGGATAACATCATTTTGCCTTTTTACTTCCTGATACTTTTTCATGAAATTCTAATGATGAAGGTTCATTATTACTTGAATGCCTATTCAAATTGCACCAATAGTAGATTTAGGAAGAAATAGGCCTTTGCTATAAAGAGCTACTTTCGTGTTTTTTTTGTTCATTCCACATGACAACTTGAACTGAAAATTGAGAGAAGGCAAGAGATGTCTCAGGTGTACAAAAGAAAGATACTTGTAGAATTTTTCCATTTCCCCTTTTAGAATTGCTGAAAAGATGTTCTATTTGTAACAATTCTGTATTCTGTGTCCCTAGAAAGTGCCTCAGCCCTATTGGCTGTCTGAAAAACTTCTGTGCTGATTACAAGGGAAATTGGAAAAAGGTTGCTCACTGCTGTGAGGGCTCATCATACTGTACTGTGTGATCTGCTTCCATAATTTAGTCTTGAAGAAAAATAAAAAGTAAAGGGAGAGTTAGAATTGGTGGTATAAAGAGAAGCTGAGCCGGTCCCAGCACCCAGATGGAAGTTCCCCCATCGCCATCCCAAGCTCCTAAGGCAGAGGAGGTGAGTCACGTGGGTGCCAGAAGCACTCCCCCACCCCATGGAAATGAGAAGACATGTAAACAAGCCTCAAAAACAGACTTCTGGATCACCTACAGCAACCCCAAAGGGAAACGAGATGGAACAATCTGATATTCAACTACCTGGACTCTCTGAACTGGCAACAAAAGAGTATCTGGGAAAAATGAAATCAGAAATAATTATTCAGATAATAGCAAAGATTGTGCTCATGGTGCAAGACATGATTAATAAATCTAGAGAGGACACAGATGAAAAAATAGAGGATCTGAGGAACATGATGGAATCCCAACATAGGAAACAGATGGAATCCATAAAACATCCAAACAGATTTCCAGGAGATTAAAAACTCCATCAAAAGTCTGCACAGCAGAATGAACCAATGTGAGGATAGAATTTCAGATATAGAAGAAAAGATTGCAATTAGTGACCAAGAAAAGAAAAATTGCTTTAAAATTGTAAAGGAACACGAGAAATCAATACAGCAGCTGCTAGATGATGCAAAGAAGAATAACATAAGGCTGATTGGAGTCAATGAAGAAAGAGGAGAGAGTGCAGATGACATAAAAATCTCTTCACAGAAGTGATGGCAGAAAACTTCCCAAGCAGGGGAAAAGAACTTGACATACAGATAAGTGAGGCATAAAGGACTACAGCAAGCCTTGATCAAAAAAAAATTTACACATAGGCATACAATAGTTAGGATTCCAGAAATCCAACAGAAGAACAAAATTCTACAAGCAGTGAGAGAAAAGAAACAAATCACATATAAAGGAAAGCCCATCAGAATCATAGCAGACTTCTCAATGCAAACCCTCAAGGCAAGAAGAGCTTGGAGAGATGTATTTCAAGCTCTAAAGGAAAACAGCCTCCAACCCAGATTGATGGACCCTGCAAAACTATCTTTCAAAATTGATGGAGAAATAAGATACTTTCATGATAAAGAGCACCTCAGGAACTTCATGAATACCAAACTGGCACTCCAAAAAATTTTAGACAATACCCTAAGAAAAGACAATAAGGATCACACCCCCAGGAAACCCAGCAGGATGAATTCATTGGGCATGACAAATTAAATGCAAAGGGGGAGAATCCAACAGAAAGAAAAAGTCATGACAAGGCTTTTAAAACTTTTAACTTCATCTCCCTGATGAGTGTATAATTGAATCTTGTTATTGTACTGATTAGTATTTTTCTGACTCTAGAGTTGCATACCTTTCCTTGTGCTGTAGTAGCTAGATGATAATCTTCTTATGTCTACTTTTTAACTGGGATGTCTATTAATGAGCTCCAAGAATTCTTTATATATTCTGGTCATAAGTTATATGCATTCTAAATATGGTCTGTTTAAGGACTACTTTTCATTTTAATGATGTCATTTAAAGTTCTAAATTTTGATGGAATCTCATTTATCAATTGTTTTCTTTTATACATCATGTCTTTTGTATCCTAGGTAGTTCTTGCCTACCCTAAATTCATAAACATCTTCCTTTATAATTTCTTCTTAAAGTTTTATATTTTTGGGCTTTCTTATTTAGGTTCATAGATCCCTTCAAGTTATTTTCATGTATGGAAATAAAGGGTTGAGGTTAATTTTTTATATATGGATACCAGGTGTTCTAGTGCCATTTGCTGCAAACACTATCTCTTCCTTGGCTGTTGAATTGAGTTTATATTCTATAAAATGCTAATGTTAAATAATCTTTCAAAACTCAGTGGACCATATATGTGTGGTTCTATTTCTAGATTCTCTGTTTTATTTAAATGATCTATATGTCTTTCCTTACACCAACACTGCCTTGATTACTGTAGCTTTAGAGGAAGTCTTAAAATTAGGTACTAAATGTCTTCTAACACTGTTTTTGTTTTTTTTTTAACTTTTCTAGGTCCTTTGTACTCCTATATAACTTTTAAATTTCAATATCCAATTCTTCATTTATAGCAAGTATACACAGACCTGAATTTTTATATATAACTTGAGTTTTCTAATCCTGATAAATTCAAGTACAAGTTCTAGGGGCTCCTAGAGATTTCTTAGTATTTTCTCTGTAGATGACCATTTCAACTACATATAAAGATTTTGCTTTTGCCATGCCAATCCTATCCTAGTTGTGTCATTTTATCACCAGACTATTTTGGTGGGGCCTAGGTTTCAAAGTTTAATGAACAGATAAAGAGTAAGGATATCTGCCCTTGTTCCCCTTAAGGAGAAAGCATTGTATCTTCTCCATTCATATAAGGCTTTCTCACTGGAAGTATGGAGTACATGTCTTTAATCTGTTGAGAAGGTTCTGTTCTACTTCTAGTCTCCTAATGGCTTTTACCATGAACAGTTGTAGAATTTAGTCTAATACTTTTTCTCCAACTAGTGACAGGATCATATGGCTTTTTCCTTTCCTCTGTTAAAATGATGACTTTTTGGGGGTGGATCTTCCAATGCTGAACCAACACTGCCATCCCTATAACAAAACCACTTTCTACATACTGCCAGATCTGACTTCCAATAGTTTGTTTTGTTAAACAGATTTCTATCTATGTTCATACTTTTTCTTCTATTATCTTTGTCCAGCTTTAGGATTAGCACAATGTTGAGTTCCTAAAATGAGGGGTGAAGTGTTCCTTCTTTTTACTCCTTTAATTGTTTGATATAATTTATTAGTTAAAAAGTATATGAGCCTGCTCTTGTCATATAGGTAGGTTTTTGAGCTAGAAATATACTTTCTTTAATAGGTACTATTCAAATTGTATATTTCCTCTAGAGTTAGTTTCATTAATTTGTCTTCCAAGGTACTTCTTAGAAGTTGTCCAATTTATTTCAAAAAAGATTTTTGTAATATGCTTTCTATATCATTTAAATTCTGTGAAATCTGTGGTAATGTCTCCTAGATCTTGATATTGTAATTTTAAAAATGTATACCTGATATTGTGTAACAGGAAGAAAAGGTCTAAAGAAGCAGGGGAAGTAGGAGGGGTAGGGGAAAGGAAAGAAGGGAAAAGAAAAAAATATGAGAAAAGGAAAAAAATGGAAACAAAGTCTTTGCAAATAGGGAAGGGTGGAGGGGGTGAAGGGAGGGCAAGGGAAGGGGAACAAAAAATAAGAACCAAGATACTTATGTAAAGGTACAAGATCCCAATGATGAATGTAGCTGTATTTTATACCTAAAATGTACAAATATCCTTAATGGGGGGGAAAAAAAGAATATTGGTGATATAGTAATTTCTTAGAGTTCTACCTTGTCCTAGAGATAGAAACCAAATGCATCACAAATGAGAAGAGAACCTTCTCAGATAAGCAGCCAGAAAAGAATTGAATCAGGAGTGGAGTGTAATTCTTCTGCCCCAACAGAATTGTTTTATTTACAGTTCTTTAGGTTGGAAGTAACTATCATCACCATGACTCTGATTATGGAGTCAGGAAAAATTAAGAGATATGCAAAACCCAATCAGTTTTCATTTAACTATCTCTAAGAGTTGTAGCCCTACCAGCCAGAGTTTCATTACTATAACTTTATCTAGATGTACCCTCAAGGCCTCATGTGCTCATAGGTGAGGCTTTTTGGACATGGTTGGATTTAGGGTGTGTGAATATGGATTAGAGTGTGTAATATCGTCATTAGTCTACTGATTGGCTTAGCATAGTTATGGGTGTGGACAATGGAAGGCCCACCTGGATGTAAGTGGCATCATTCTTCTAGCCTGGATGGGATAAAAGAGAAAGAAAGGCTCAATGGTAATGTTTGCTGCCTCCTGCCTGCCCTGCTATGGGCTGTCTCTCCCTGCCATACCCCTCTGGCACGCTGCCCTTCCTTGGAGCCAGCCCACTATGGATAGAAACCTCTACAAACTGTGAACTAAAATAAATGTTTTTTTTCTTGTAACTTGTGGATGTCAATTATTTTGCCCCAGCAATGAGGAAGTAACTAAGACACTCATCTTTTAAATTAACCAAAGCTGATCAAATTATGTTTACAAAATAGATTGTGCCAATGATCAAGAAAGCCCATTTCTGAGTTTATTACAAAAGCACTAATAGTAGTGGAAGATTGATTTAGTCTATCACTTTCTACAATGAAAACATTTATACCATCCCAAAAGATATGGGGTTCCTGTTTAGCAGATGCAAATACTTCCAAACTAGAGCTCAAAAATTTATTCAGTCTGAGATATTTGAATCATATTCAGGTTTTCATGCAGAAAAACTTACACGCAAGTAAATCCATGCAACAGTGAAGAAGCCATGGCTATGCATTCTGTCTAACGTGAAGGGTTTCAAAGGTAGGGGCAGAATTTGCTTCAAAAGGGCCTGATGCAGGTCTAACATGAGAAGTTATGTAAATAACATAAATGAAAGAAGGATACAATTCTAATGATTATTTTCAGGAAATAAAACTTTGAATTCTAATTTGTTTTTGCATATTATTGCCGCAATGCTGAGGATATTTGTTTTGGACTTTCTGTATGTCATGCTTTACAATAAAATAAGGTAAAAATAGATGAACTTTACATTTCTGTTGATTGATTTTACATCATTATTTCATGGAATCTCATTCTCTGGCTTACACTTAACTTGTATTTGTCTGTCATGATGCACAATAATGATTTTACCACCAAACTTTCTCCAGAAATTTCAGTTTCACTAGAGAGTAATTTTGGATTGCATTAAGTTTAGAACAAAGATGAACTTACCACTGTTATATGTGTTCCTAGAATAAGCTGATTTTGTTTCCCTATTAATTAAATTTCATCCATTGCTAATTTTAATTAGTCAATAGCCCAGTTTCAACTGTTTTGAAGATAGGTGACTAGATACCCTCTCTGGAGTTGGTAGTTCAAAATGTTGGGTTGCTGAAAGAGGGATTAGGGATGTTATAAAATTATCAGCTTTGTCAAGATTGCCTTGTTTCAAAAAGTTGTCAAATTGACATTAAAAGTTTTTTGGAGGATTGATCATATTAACAGCACCCATTCTACATACTCCTCACCATCCTTCTCCACCTTCACTACTTGCCTTATATGTTCAGTGCCCTCTGTGCTGGGTGTCTATCTCACATTTGAACTCTGGGCTGAGTGGAGGACTTGTCTTGTACCATGACATGCTAGTTAATGTGACCCAGAGGCAGGAACAAGTGCCTGCATATTTTTTCTCATGTTCTTATTGCTCCATGATTGCCACAAGAATATGCCTGGCTGTCCTGTCTTCTAAGATGAGATGGATGGAGCAGAGCTGAATTGTCCTACATCTCTCAGCCAACATTGTTCTAGATCAACCAACAACCAGCCATCCCAGATCTGAGTATGAGCCTAGCTTTGGCCAGAAGAACTGCTCAGCTGAGCTCAGCCTAAATCAACAACCCATGGATTCCTGAGCAAATTAAATGCTTTTTATTTTAAGCCACTATGTTTTGGTGTTGTCCGTCACTTTGCAGTTATTATAGATAACTGGTAAAGGTGGCATTGTTGACATCAATCTAGTTTCTCAGTTAAATTGACAATATAGTGCTTCACAAACTGATCTAATTTGCTTCCCAGATTTTCAGAGCTGATCAGAAAGGACCTTGAAGATACTTAAAGACTAGTATCTTGTGAGTACAGGAATATAAGCTAGAAGAGTTTATCCTGTGAAAAGATTCTTTGTTTGATTAAACTTTGGTCAGCCTCCTGAAACCTCTCCTGCGTCCATCTGTGAACTTCCTTCTAAAATGCAGTTTTAGCAAAGAATCTTGCTAAATTAGATTAACATATTTACAAGTGTTGTGCCCAGATCGTGAAGTCCCCAAAGACCACCAAGGAGACATTTCCAATGTAAACACATGAGGGTCGTTTATTCAAGCTCGAGCAGGGGCACTCAACCGTCACCGACGCAGAGGATCAGGATTGAGAGCCCCGAATTCCAAATCAGCAGGGTTTTTATTGTGGCTACCACAAGGTTTGGGGATGTTCCATTTAGCAGTTACATGATTGGTTGATATTTAGCAAGCATGGGGGGTTGAGGGGTGGCTACATGTAGAGTTTATGGGAAAAAGGAACAATCACCACAATGACAGAATGTTCTATAGATAATGGGCCCGGGAGCATCTGTTTTCTGGGCAGACAGAGGATTGAGTTAGGAACTGTGTCTCTTTTTTTATCTGTTGTCCCACAGCAAGGTCATTTTATCATTAGTTTATGGGCACAAAGGAGACTAGGGGAATAGTTGACTTCAGTGAAGTGGAATTTATGTCAAGGCCACTTTACTGTCTTATATTTAAGATGGAGTCAAACTTTAAAATGGAGCTAGTTAGGTCTCACACAAGATCCTTACACCTTTGATGTCCCATGGCCCTTGATATCCAGGCACCACTACTGGTCACCACTACTGCAATCATCCTCTGGATGATGTCTAACCATCCTGGCCTGTCTTCAGCAAGAATCCTGCCAGGTCAATTTATCCAGAATCCTTTTCATCCATCCTCTTGTGTTAGCTTCCTAGCAAAGTGACAAAATGCCTCAGACAAACAACTGAAAAAGAAGGAATGATTTATTTTGGCTCATGTTTCAGAGGTTTCCATCCATGGTCTCTGGCTCTGTTGTGTTAGGCCTGGGATGGCACAGTATGTCATGGTTGGAGTACATGGAACGTGAACCTTGGTCACCTCATGTCTGCCAAGAATCACAGAGACAGAGAGGAAGGGCCAAGGTCCCAATGTCTCCTTCAAGGCCACGCCCATGGTGATTTCACTTCCTTCCACTAGGCCCACCTCTTAAAATTCCATCACCTCTCAATAGTGTCACATGCCAGAGATCAAATGTTTAGTAAATGTGCTCTTAGGGGACATTTAAGATCCAAACCATAACATCTCTGATGGTTCCTCTCAGTAATTTTCCATCTGCTGATCTTCACCCTGTTCTGTGGCTATGAATTCCCACTTACTCTGGTTGAAGTTGAGAATAATCTCTCTACCCCACCATAAGTTCCACTGCCATTGCTCCTGAATACAGTCTTTCTTGCTGCAGCTTAACAAATGAAATTAGCCCAGGGACATGCAGAAGTTGAAAAGTGACTCTTCTTATGTATCTCTCATGCTCTATTTTAACTGATTAGTCTGATATGCTCAGGCCATACATATTTTAATATTTCTGGCATTAAGAAAATGTTTTATTCCATGTTGATATTTTTACAGTGGAATATAGAATGTAGTGTAAATGCATTTCTGGAAGTTCATTCTTATTGAATGATAATACTTATCTTCATTTTATTTATTTATTTATTTATTTATTTATTTATTTATTTATTTATTTATTTTTGGTACCAGGCATCGAACTTGGGTCCTTGTGCTTGCGAGGCAGGAGGCGGAACCACTGAGCTAAATCCCTGGCCTCTTCATTTTATTTTAATTCTTTTATATTAGAGAGCCCTATGTATTTTTCTGAGTTAAAGTGATCAGAGACACGGGAAAAGCAAAAGTTTAAAATAGCACTGAGGAATATAGTTTGGGTGATTCTGCTCATAAGTCATTTTATTTCACAAGATCCTGGGAAGCTTCATTATTCCCTACTGATGCCAAGCCATCTTGCAGTTTGAAGTTTTGAAGTGACTCACCTGAAAATTGAGCTAAAAGCAGATGAGGGTAGCTTGTCACAATGACAGAAGTGATACTTGAGACCGGCTAAAAGTGTAATGTTTCAAGGTGTTCTTCCTGTTTCTTTCTTACTATGTTTCTTTCTTCAAGAGTGACCCAGTTGGAAAGCTTTGGAATTTCTAGCTCATTACTTGACTTAAAAATATTTATATTATGATGCCCAGATAACAAAGACTGTAGTGATTTGTGCAATATAATATTTTTGCCCTGGTTTCTCATAGAAGTAACTGAAACAAATATCAAGAAGCAGATATTGTCACTGAGAATATGGAAAGTACTTTTACAGCGTGGGGAGTGTGGATTATGTTCTTTTATATTTATCATGTATTCTTCCAAAATGAAGCCAGGAAGATATGGGGCAGTCAGAAATGTCCCATGAGTGCCCAGTTGGGAGAGTTGAGCCCTCAGACTGATGTGTTCCTAGAGAAAGTGAAGTTATGTCCACCGGACTCCTTGTTCATGGAAGGGCCTGTGAAAGTGCTGTTTGTAGCTTCTGAGAGCTTATGAGTTACACGTCAAGCAGAGAGCTGTCAGTGAGGCGAGATGTTTTGTAGAAACCTTTAGCTTTTCTACTTCCTGAGGAAAGCAGCAGCCCAGGAAAGCAGACTGGACAAGGTTGGCCACTAACCTGGCATTATAAATGAGCCAAGTGCATCCCCAGATAGAAACTACCTTGGAAGCAGCCACGGACATATGGAATTTAGAGCTACTGACCTTTCTGCTTAAGGTCCAAAAAGAACATTTTAAGAAAAATATCACAGTCAGTGAGAGGGGTCCAAAGAGCATAAGCCATCCTCATGAAATATGAATGCACCACCACAAAAGGCCTTAAAGTGGCCCTGCAGAAAATGTCCTGAAACTTGAAGGGAGGAAGGTGAAGAAGTTTTCATTTCTAAAACATTTTCTCCAAGAAAGAGAACAAATTTAAAAGTGTTTTTATGTTTTCAATTAAGCTCCGGAAGATAAAGAGCAGAACTATGAGAAATAAGAGAATATTGAAAAGGAAGGGAAGGAAGAGGGAGGAAGAGAGAGAGGATGAGAGGTTAAAAGGGGGTAGAGAGAGGGGGAAGTGAGAGAGAGAGAGAGAGAGAGAGAGAGAGAGAGGTACTAAAGTGAGTTGGATGAGGTAGGAAAAGAAGAAAGAGCTAAAACAAATGTATTAGCTGACTTAAAATCTGCATGATTAAGATCCGAATTGGAACAAGAAGGATTAAGATGAAAAAGCTTTTTCAGTGACACAGCGAGAATCACAATGTGTAAGACAAATGTGAGAAATTTCCAGGATTTGGAATGAGAGGATCAAGAAATGAATCACGACCCACAGAATTTTGAGGAAAAAAGAATTTGCCTTAACAATTTATACCTTATTGGGTTTTAATGCATCCAAAAAAGCAAGCAAACTACATTTTCACATAGCAGTTGGCTAAAACAGTATACCACCAAGAATATACTCTTCTAAAGTTAAGATGTAGTAGAAAGAAAATCCAAATTTAAAGTGGGACTATTTTTAATAAAAATGGTGGGTATTGAAAATATTAGGGATATAATTAAATCTAAATGATAATAGTGATTATAGTTGTGAAATAAATTGACTAGTTCATAAGTAGATGTTTTTCGTACACGTTTGCAGTACACACAACTTATAATCATCTAGAGGAGCGGGTACATGTGCATAATACAGCTTGTTTCTTTTTTTAAAATCTCCTTCCCTCTCTCTCCCCATTTCTGCTCAATCCTAAGTGGTTACTGAAAAGTGATAAAAATGAAAAACAAAAGAAGCTTAAGTCATACTAACAAAAACATCCAGCTAGAGGTTGATGTTGTGAAAGTATAAATATCTTCAAGTTCTATGGAGGAAAGCAGATAGATGTATAATTTCTGACATTAAAAGTTTTCTTGAGCCCAGCAGCGCATGTCTTTAACTCCAGCACTCTGAGAGGCTGAGGTAGGAGGATTACAAATTCAAGCCCAGCTTGGACAATTTAGCAATTTAGCAAGACTCTTTTCAAAAATAAAAAAACCGGGCTGGGGATTTAGCTCAGTGGTTGTGCCGCCTGTCTCGTAAGCGCAAGGACCTGAGTTCAATCCCTGGTACCAAAATAAATAAATAAATAAATTTTAAAAAAAATTAAAAAATTAAAAAACCAAAAAGGGGTGAGGGTGTAGCTCAGGCCGGATGCCTTTAGTTTAATTCCAAGTACTGAAAAGAATTAAATACAGAAATTGTGGATTTATTTCATTGTGAGAAATAATGTTCTGTGGAAGAATCATGCACATGATAGATGTGTAAGGTTTGGTGCTTCATTTTAAACTGAACCCCAGTGTAAACATCCTCAGGTGAAGTAAGAGGCTGATACCGGCCCCTCAGTAGCCTGTTTGGTTCTTCTCTGATTATGAATCTATTCCCCCCTATTTCAGATGATGTGATTATTATCCGAGCTTTTTTGTCTTCTAATAAAATTGAACCAAGTTATACCATGAACAGGTACAAATTCCCTATGATGAATATGATCATAATGTATACATAAAATGTACCAATAAACTTAATGAATAAAAAAAATTGTTTGGCCACCTAAAGAATGTGGTTTACTTTTGCCTGCTTTCCAGAACTACATAAGCAGAATTAAATGCAGAATGTATGTTTTATATTGTATTTTGCTTTTTTTGTTCAATAGTTTTTGTCACCTATGTGGTTGATAGAGCTCAGTTGTTGTTGATTTTATTACTTTATAGTTGTCGATTTTAGTTGTTTTTATCACTTTATAGGATTTTACCATCTGTTCATATGATTTATTATTTTATCCTTGTTGGTGAATTTTTAGCCATTTTTTTTGCATTTCGTGTACCTTTAAATATTTAAAAGGTGATAACAGATAGAATTGAATATAAAATATAATTCATGTATCACAACAGTGGTAAAAATGAAGTAAGGAAGCTTATAACAGGACCTATAATGGGACCAGTCTAAATACAAACATGAAATAAGTGTGAATATGTTATCACTTATTTTATATATATATATATACTAGAACCTATAAAATGGGTGACAAAGCCAAGTACAAATGTGAAATAAGTGTGACTGTATTATCACTTACTAAAAATACTAGGATTGAGTCAGAAACAATGTCTAAATGTGAACTTTCTGTTATAGGTATTCATAGAATAAAATAATTCAGAAAGGGTAAGTGTAAAAGGATAAGAAAATTACATTTTAAAAATACAAAATACCTGGAGTTAAGAGTAATAATATTCAACAGTTGGGTTTCAAGGTAAAAGAACATTAACTAGAACAAAGAGAGCCTATCATTTAAAAATACAATAAAAATTATAATCTAAAAATAAAATTATATAAAAAGTTAGAAATTCAAGAAACACTTAAAAATGTTATATAAATATCCTTACCTTTATAAATGAGAAATGAAATAGGAAAATAATGCCAAAGATATGTAAATAATATAATAAAAAATTCAGGGCCGGGGATTTAGCTCAGTGGTTTGGCCGCCTGCTGTGCAAGCACAAGGACCTATATACATATATATGTATATTTCCCATAACAGTAATGTTAAAAGACATTTAACATACAACTAAAACATTATATAAATGACAAGAGTAATTTATAAAGAAGAAAGCAAAAATAGTATAAATGGCAGAAATTAATTTAGAAAACAAAAAAATGAAATTATACATAAAAAGAAATGACAAACATTAAGATTAAAAATTATAAATATTATTTATAACTATTATAAATTTTAAAATCTCAACAATTAATGAAAATGATAGAATATGAATTATAAAAAGGGACTCAATAAGATGAAAACATGAAAAGTCTGAGCATATGAACAAATAACCAAGTAAGATACTGAAATGTTTGTCAAAAATTACTTTCTGAAAGTACTTAGGGAAAGTACAGAAAACTGAGCTAACAAGTTCTGTTGACTTATGTAGAGACAAGTAAAGAACATAGATTGGTGATGTGCTCTATAAACTGTTTTATAATGTACATATAGCTGAAATTATTTATAAAGTAGTATTATCCATATCTGATTACAAAAATGTAAAAAGAAAGCCAAAGCACTAACCAAAATCCAATTTATATATAATCTCAGCACTTTGAATAAAATTATGGCAAGTTGAATTCCAGAAAAATTATTGAATTAAATATTAAACATAAATTTGCAAAATCTGGTAGAAAATGTAGATGATTCTTTTGGTGAAGGGAAGATCTATTTAAGTATAATAATGAAGAAAGAAATTATAAAAAATAGTTTGTAAGTATAAGTCAACAATACAGTGATCCAAATTAAAAGCAAGAACCAAAGGGGAAAATAATTGCAAATCTTTGTCAACGTATTTGTATCCTTAATATGTAGAGGACTGTTATGAATGAATAGAAAAAGTTAAGTGCCTTAGCAGAAAATTGGGATTAGGTGCAAATAGACAGTTTACTGTAAAAGAAATGAGCATCAGACAATAAATACATAAATAAATAACTCAGCTTCTTTTACTATCAAAGCATTAAAAATTAAAATGCCTGCTTGGTATCTAGCTATGGTCAGTTCATTTAAACTTTGTGGAAGTCCAAAGCTATTCACAGAGTTTGCTATATTCCTAGAATGTTTATATGTGCAGGCACCGCTTACCCAGGGTGCCTAGTCCCAAGAATTATTTTGGGAATCTATTTGATGCATGCTCCTTTTATCAACATTGAGTTAACCTAATGGGAAAATCAGATACTTTTCAACTCATTAGTCACTTTTCCTTTGCTGGGACAAAATAGCCAATACTTGAAACTTAAAGGAAAAGATGGCTTATTTTGACTCACAGTTTCATAGATTTTAGTCCATGGGTGACTAGTTCTAGGGCAGACATAGTGGAAAGGCATGGCAGAGAAAAGCTGCTTACCTCATGTGAGCAGGGAGCAAGAGAAGAGTACCAGAGAGGACATAGTACAGTACATATACTAATTATCTACAGTACTAACTATAGATATGACTAGATATGATTTTTCCTATGCATATTTATGATCAAGTTTTATTTATAAATTAGGTATACTAATAACACCTTAGATCTTAGCAAACTCCATATGATATTTTTCTTTCCTTATTGTGTTGAGAACTTTTAAGTTTTCACTTAAAGGAAGCACTTTATACAGCTTCTCTCTGGCATATCCAAAATGCCAGCCTCAGGGCCGGGGATTTAGCTCAGTGGTTCTGCCTCCTGCCTCACAAGCGCAAGGCCTCGAGTTCGATCCCTGGTACCAAAAAAAACAAAACCAAAAAAAATTTAAGTTCAAAATGCCAGCCTCACTGTTGTGTGGTAGAGCCATTATGAAGTAAAATCAGGGTTACTGAACATGAGCATTGTGATACCATGATATTTGATCTGCTAACCCAGCCAGCCAATAAGTGACTAACGGGCAGGTGGCATATCCAGCTGTGAATATTCTGAACAAAAAGGGATAATTAATGTCCTAGGGAGGAGGTAGAGGGATAGCATAAGATTTTTATCACACTGTTCAGAACAACATGCAATTTAAAATTTATTATTTGTTCATTTCTGGAAGTTTGCATTTAATATTTTTAGATGGTGATGACCATGGTTAAATAAAAGTATAGACAGAGGAAATAAAGTGAAGGGGGAACTACCATAGTGACTTTCTGCTCTCCTCCTAAAATCAGAATGAATGCTTCATATTTGAAATGTGAGGGGTGTCTCTCTGTATGTGTGTGTTTGAGTGATGGTTAATCTTGATTGCCAATTTGGCTAGCTTGGGAGACTCCTAAGTGATTAGTAAATTACATTTCTGGTTCTATCTGGTGGGTCATGGGGGCATGACCTGTGGTTGGGAATTATACCTGTTTCCCATACTATCCACAGTTTCATGCACCTACTGGGGTTCTTGGGATTATCACAGCACAAAAGTGGGAGACTAGATATATTTAGACTTTTTTATGTATACTAAGACAACTTTACATTGGAAAACCAATATCCTTGTTCTTCACATTTCTTCAATAACAACATTTTTAAAGGAAATTTTTTTCTGGGCTTTTTTGGTGAGGTATCTTTGGTTTAAAACACATGTGTAAATACCGAATAGTTTCTCTAGTGTGAGAAACTGGTAGTGTAAACAAGAGTTAAAATGATTAAAATGAATAATTGATAATTTGAAATAGGAAAAAAGGTCCAAAGACGAAGGAGTGAAGGGAGGGGAAGGGGAAAGAAAAAGAGGGAAAGGAAAAACTATGAGAAAAGAAAAAAAAAAATGGAAATGAAATCTATGTAAATAGGGAAGGGTGGAGGGAGTGAAGGGTGCACAGGTAATGGAGAAAAAAAATAAGAACCAAGATTCATCATGTACAGGTACAAAAACCAATGATAAATGTACATGAATTGTATACCTAAACTATACCAATAAAATGTACCAATAAAATTAATTAAAAAATAAAATAAAATAGGAGATTGGTTCATTTGTTTTCTCCTATACCCACACTCTGCTGTCTCTATTTCCGATGTTTTGACTCTTTCCCATTTTTGTTCCCAGGAATTCATCTTGTATCCCGGCAGAGGAGTTTTTTCCCATAAGAATTGGGCTCCGAAAGCCTGGGGAACTTATAAAAGCAGTTTCCTGAACTAGATAAGAGCCACTCTTTCATTAAAACAAACAAACAAAAACTCAGCAGGTGGCAGTTAGGGTCATAATGGTTCTACTAGTATATTAAGACAGAACACAGGTCTTCAGAAATGTTTGCATTTGCCTTGGCCTGCTTTAGGCTCCCTCCTAAGGGGTTCTATCAATTCCTAAGGGCATTCGATTTTTTCCCACTGTCTTTACAATTACTTTAGAAGAGTTAAAAACCCCAGTCAAGTATTATATAATCCATGACTTCAGGAATCTCCTTTCAGAACTTTAGATCTTAAAGCTTAAGTAGAGCATCTTTACCTCTGTTTCCACGGTGACTAATGATCGTTAAGTGCTCCGGTCTTGGCCAGAGCTATAAAGGTTATTCAGAGATTGAATGCACTTTAATTATAGCTAACATGGAATTCAAGCAGTTTGTTGGAATCTTGAGTCCTAGTCACAGTCCAAATTATGAAGCTGTAGCTGTTAAATATTTCAACTTGTTTGGGCTCTTCCTTTTAGTAATTGGAGGAATTAAGAGGTTAGATGGTTAGGGATCTTGTACAATTTTAACAAATTAAAATTGTTATTTGGGATAAATCAGATGGCTACAATGCCTTGTCTTAAGTTAAAAGAAAAGGAAATGGAGAGCTATTATGTACTGAGTATCAAAATGTTCCAGGAATTATTTAACTCTCTTATAAAGTTCATATTGTAGGTTTCTTTATTATTTCCATGTATAGATAAGGAAGAGGGCTTAAGACTAATAAAGGATGAATAGAAGGAGAAAAGGTGACGGATATTTTACAACTAGGAAAGGGTCCAAGAGACCAAGTGTGAGGGGTGAGGAGAAGGGGAAGGGGAAATAAGCAGAAAAAGGATATTCTATGTCCAGGAACCTAATCACCTCAATGAAAGTAACATTGTATGCCATAACATGAGTTGAGATTAGTAACATCAACAAGATGAAAATGAGGAGAGGGGAATTAGAGGAGAGAGGGGAGAGAGAAAGGAAAGGAATTTAAGAAAAGAAATGAGATGTATTATGTACACATGCTCTTTCTCCAAGATGACTGTAAATTACATGTACTCCAAATATGTACTAATAGAAACACAAAATTAATAACAAAAAGAAAAGCATAATACAAAAATCACAACTAGGTAAGTGGGAAAGCCTACTTTTCATCTGTAATCATTATAATAAATTGTAAGGTGAATTAGACAGTCAATCATTTTTGCTTGTTTCATTTAAATTACACATATTATTTGGATAATTGTTTTGTTTGTAATGGAAATCGATCAAGGATTTTGTAAAACTGGAAATTTAGAATTTCTCCAGAAGAAATTCCTTGGTCACGCCCAGATTATTGATCATTCTTAGTTTAAATGTTTTCTTTCTTTCTTTTTCTTCTTTTGAAAAAAAATCTTGCCAGGAATTTAGCTCAGTGGTTCTGGCACCTGCCTTGAAAGCGCAAGGTCCTGAGTTCGATCCCCAGTACCAAAAAAACCCCCAAAACCCAAAACCAAACCAAAACAAAAATCTTGATAGTGTTTGATTTTTTTGGAAACATTTTGCCTTTTTTTAGACTTTACTTGCTAGTTTCCTGTCCTAAATTTATATTATATGGCAGACATTGACGTTCACCATTGGATCACTGTAGTTATAGTACTCTCTTAATTGGAAGAGGGTAAATGTTAATTATTATAATTATTATTACAATATTTTCCATGCCAAGAGTGCCCAGGAGACTTTTAAAGGAGAAAATCCACTAAATGATAATAGGGAAATTTTTACGTCTTCTCTGTACAGATATAATTTAGAGGTGAAAATAAGCACAACTTAGATAAGCAGAATTATTAGTTGGTGTCAAATATTATAACTCTATAAGCTATAAATAATGTATTTCCCCAGAGCCTCTTCCTAAAGTGTCTGTATAGGAAATTGAAGTATAAACAGCATCACCTTATGCAATTTACAATGTAGTTTTTAGTTTTAACCTCCTCTAATATAAGAACAAACCTAATAGGGGTAACCCTTAATTTATTGACCCCCTAAGTTGTGGAAATCATTGTTTCAACTTTAAGAAGTGTCAGACTAATTCCAGATCTGCATAGTGGGCTAAACACTAGGACAATTTTTCATCTATAATTTTCTTGGCTGGATTCCAGTAGGCAATGCGAAAGTAAAGTCTCTCTCTTTTGCCAGACCCCAGAGCCAAGTATTTACTTCTTGTCTCCCACAGTTTTGCCTTTCCCTGCATGTTACCTGTGAATGGCATTTCCAATTCCTGGAAAAAAATATCGAATCAGCCATCCCCTACTTCAGTTTTGGAAATTCTCCAGAACATCATGCTGCTGTAATTTCCTTTGGAGGTGTAGAATGTTTGTCTCCTTTGTAAAAATAATTGACATAAAGACTGTTTGTAATGCTCAATGACAGTGTGCTTTCTTGTAGTGCCTTTTATGCGTGAATCACAAAGCATGTTGCAAACCATGACTCAATTCTCACTGCTCCTCAGGGAGGTAGGGCCTATTATTCTTGTTTTATGAATGATCATGAAACAGAGCCAGGGAGTTTCAAGGAGAAGCCTCATGTCAGGCAGTGAATCAGTGGGAAAGTTAGAGAAGGAGCTTGTGCAACTTTTCCTTCCAGTTTATTATTATTTTTTAATAGGCAGAAAAAATTGTATGTATTTAACATGTATAAAATCATGTCTTTCAATATGTATATTGTGGAATGGTTAAATCTAGCTATTTAACAAATGCATTACCTCCCAGAGTTATTATTTTTTGTGGTGAAAAGACTTATCATTCATTCTCAGCAGTTTTTAAGAACACAGTATATTGTTATTAACTCAGCTCACCATGCTCACAGTAGATCTGGACTTATTCCCCCACCTGTCTGTAATTATGTATGATTTGACCAAAATTGCTTCCCTTCAATTACCCTGATACTACCATACTACCGCTTACTTCTATGAAATCAACTCTTAGATTCCACATATGAGGTCAGACGTGCTTGTCTTTCTGTGCCTGGCTTATTTCATTTAATGCCCTCCAGGCTCACGAATGCTGTGAAAATGAAAGAATATCCTTCTTAAGGGATGAATAGTACTCCACAGAACATTTTCTTCATCTATACCTGCAAGGATAGACACACTTTTTGACTATTGTGCTGTAATGAACATGGGAATATAGATGTCTTTTGAACATATGGATTTCATTTTCTGTAGATATATACTCAGTAGTGGGATTGTTAGATTTTCTGATAGCTTTATATTTAATTTTTTGAGGAGAATAAAGTGAATGAAATGATCATAAAAAGCATATTATGATTATTTTATTCCTGTGGTACTGTTATAATGTCTTCTTTTCCTCTCTTGTTTATTTCAGTTTTCTCCTCTTTTCCATAGTCTAACCAAAGATTTGTCACCTTTTTCTTTTTCAAAAAACTAAAGCTTCATGTTTTTTCTATCATTTTTCTAGTCTCTATTTCATTTATTTGTGTGCTAATATTTATTATTTCCTTGTTTCACTAAATTTCGGCTCAGTTTTTCTTTTTCTTTTCTTTTCCCAGTTCCTTGAGATGTAGCATTAGGTTGCTTTTTTGAGATTTTCCTTCTTTTCCTGATTTAGGTGTTTACTGCTATAAACTTTCCTCTTAGGACTGCTTTTATTGCACTCTACAGGTTTTGGTATGGTCTATTCCTATCTTCATTTGTCTCAAGAAAAATTTTAATTTCTTTTTTTAATTTGGTTGTTAAGGAGCATGCTGTCTAATTTCCATGTTTTTGTGAACTTTTGAAGTTTTTCCTGTAATTAATTTTCAAGTTTTATACAATGTGGTGAGAAACGCTTGATATGACTGCATTCTTCTTAAATTTCAGAGTGTTTTGCGGGCTAATATGTCCTGCAGAATGTTTCGTATGCAGTGAAGAGGGGTGTGGGTTTTAGCAGAGAGATGGAGTATGTTTCTGCACAAGTCTACTAGGCCCACTTGGTTTAGAAGGTAGTTTGTGTCCAGTGTTTCCTTTTGGTTTTCCAGCTGGATGATCTGCCGTTTGTTGAAAGTGGATGTTTAAGTCTTCTACTATTACTGGATTACAGTCTATCTCTTCCTTTGTATATATTAATATTTGCTTATAAAGTCATTGGATCAGGACCCAAACCTTCTGGTTTCATTTAAACTTAATTACTTCCCCAAAGCTCCACCTCTAAATAATTAAATTCAGTTTCCATCCACTAAACACTTCAAAATGGGATTTAAATTTCAACACGAGTTTTGGTGGAGACATTAGAACCACAGCAAGGATGCCAAAATAGCACATACTGTACTATTTAGGTATGCCTCATGACGCACTTAAAAACTTTTCGTAGAGGTCATTTAATCAGTCCAACCTCTGCTGTACTTAAACTATTCCACTTTTTTGGGAGTTCTTTCTATTTGCTCAAAGTTCACAGAAAAGGAGAGTGTCAGTAGATAATGTAATTCATTGCTAAGCTAGGGAAATCTATGAAGTGGTTTGGTACCGAGGGAGGTGGATTGACTTTCCAGATTAGACCTAGTGTTTGTATTTTCATGGGGGTGAGAGATTGGTCCCCATCAGACTAGATTCTATTCCCTTGTGTGGCTGCTGAGGCTCCAGTCTTGTCAGTTCACCCCAGGTTAGCTGGTTCTGAAGAACTGAGTCAAGTTGGCCAAACTTTAAAGATGGTTTACAAACTAGGGCACAGATGCAATTCACATTGAAATCCTTCTGCTATATTTATGCTGAGTAATAAGAGCATTATGTTTCTACTGGGCTAATTGGAAAACCAAATTAATTTCAGAATTTTACTTTAACAGTCTAGTTCAAAGGTTGGAGGATCTGAAGGGAATGTTCACTATGCCTGGAAAGGATGTGTTTGCCCAGCGAACGTGAAGAACCTCCGCTTGATATTTTCATAACTCTTTTAAGATAATCCCTAAATCTAAAATTTTCCAAACCAAAAATGAGTGTGGCACTCATTTGAGTGAGTTTCTGGGCCAGGAAAGATAAGTTAGTGACTATGTTGATAGCAATGGAGGGAAAGGATACTAAAGTTAAGCAATGAAGTGAAAGATGAAATTGAACATCAGTACTGGTCTATTCTTTTCCTGAAAGGTCACTTTATCAACCTTTAGTTCCTTTGTTAATTAGCAAAAGCAATGACTGGTTTCAGGTTCATAAGATAGTTTACTATCAAAGGAAAGACCAAGCCATGCTCTGTGATTAGTATTGAACAACTGATCCTTTGCTTTGAGCTATGACCTCCTTTATCTATAACTAAGTATCATGCAAGGGAAAGCACATACTCCTAAAACACAAAAGATGTTTTCATTCAGTTTGACCCTCACCCTAGTTAGTAGGAACTCAGTAACAGCGAGAAATGTCCTGAAGAAGCCAACTCTTAGAATACAAAATTGATACATATAGTGGAAGACAGCCTAGAATTTAGGAAGAATTTATCATTCTCATTATTACTGCTGGTATTGGATGTTCTTCTAATATTAATTCAACCTTCGTAATTTTTAATCCATAGTGTATTGCAAAAAAATCTCATCTAAAATATGAGACTGCATAGTGACAGAACTAATCCTTTTAGATTGGTGGAGTAGTTATAGTTTAAATAACTTTTGGGAAAGTTCATGTATCTACTGTATAATTTAATATAGAAGGCCCCAAACACATTTATTCCCTAACGATCTTTATAGTGTTTGGTTGAGAAAGTAAACCAAAAGGAAAGATTACAATTGAGTGGCTGACATTCCTTAAAAGTGCTAAGGATTTTCTTGTTCAGTCAGATTTATTGTACGTGGGACATAGGCCTTACAGGTAAGTGGCTGGTGTGCCACTTCAAAGGAGTTGTCGGGGCCATCCTGTTGGTATTTCTAATTCCTTTGAGAATCCCCTCATAGTGTTTTTAGATACTATTTTTTTTTTTACTTTGAATATTTCCAGTAATATGAAACATGAAATTCAGAGTTTCTGAGAGTAAGATAAACCCGTGTCAAGGATTCCTAGTCCTAGGGTCTTGGCAACATAGGTAATGACTGTAATTTTAATTTTTTTGGCCAAAACAATATTTTCATTACCACATTCTCATCCAGAGCTTCGATACTCCTCTACCAATAAGAAAATCTCTATCACTTTCCCTTGGGCTTGCTGATACCTTGAAATACAGAGGATGGCAAAAGTGATGTTGTATGTCTTCTGAAACTAGGGCAGAAAAAATAATGCAGTTTCTGCTCGACTTCCTCTTTTCTTAGGGTTCTCACTCTTGGAATCAGCTACTTCCTTGAATGAGTCCTAGCTACATGGACAGGCCTCATGGAGAGCTGCCCTAGCTGATCATCAGCATCGACTGCCAGGCATGGGAAGGAAGGGGCCCACTAATCACAACCCCAAGCCTCCCTGTCCTCCCCCTGTTCACCCTGGAGCAAAGAAAAACCTGCTGCTCTTTGCTTTGCCCACTGGGTAACCTCATGATCTATGGGCAGACTAAATGGTTGTTTTATGCTACTAAGTTTTGAGGGAATATATTCCAAAGTAATTAATTAGCAGAAGAAGGAGCAGGATACTTGAATATTTAGGTTTGCACGAGTAGGTATGGTTAAGTGGTCACAGTTTCTGAATTAAAGTGAATTTACAAAATTAAAAGAAATTATTCAACCATATTTATTATTTAAATATATTTAAGCCATCTTATTAAACCATTGAAATATTTGCTAACATGATTTTTATCCTGACAACTTCTGCCATATTTTCATGTCAACCTCACAATTATTCATATTATATATTTATATGATGCATATGTTTATTATTTTTATTTTTTTTTGGTACTGGGGATCGAACTTGGGACCTTGTGCTTGCAAGGCAGGCGCCGGAACCATTGAGCTAAATCCCTAGCCCTATAATATGTTTATATATTATATATGATATTATATATTAACTTTTCTAAAATTTCTATTCATTCACTTTTCACACACACACAAATGCTTAGGGCTTACCTATGTAATAATATCCATGAAATTATGGCTTGGATGACTTAGTCCTATTTATTAGTACACTTGGAAATAAATATATGGTTATTAAAACTCACATGGGTTTGTTTATTACCAGAGTTGATGCACACCTCAGTTTAGAAAAGAAGCACCCTTTAATTTTGGAGAACAATTCTGACATCAAACCAACAGTAATGGTGTCGTCTAACCCTTTAGTTTTTGAAATGTTGGCATTTAGATACTACTGGCCTATGTTAAGGGAAAAAAGACCCCCATAATTGTGATTTTCGTTACTTGGGCAGAAAGTCTGTGTTGAAAGTCTTCCATAGTTTCTTATTTGGTCATTTCAGAAATGGCTTGAAAAACCCAAATATTACTTATTTGATGCTCAGCGTATATACAGCATTTTCCTTGCATTGCATAGGCTGAGTATCCACCCTTAGGGGCCCCAAGCTAGGAAGTAGAGAGCCTATTATTATTTCTCATTCTTCCCCATTAGAAAAGGTTGGAACTTAGTATCTCAGTATAAGTTCCCCTGAAAGCAGATCTTGAGACAGTTTTTGGGAGGAGTTTTATTGCAGGGAATTCAGCACAGAGAGCCTAAAACAAAGTAGGGAGAGTCCCCGCCAGGAACTGTCCTCAAGTTGGTCACCACTGTAAGCAAACTGTGCATCATCACTCGGGACATCTGCTGGGAGGATGCAAGGTGGAAGCATTTATCTGCTGGTTTGCATTTCCTGTTCTCCCAGGGTGGCTCCACTTCTGGTGGTGCACCTTAGCCATATGGTCTATGGCAGAATAAATAGTTGTTTGGGCCAGGGATTTAGTTCAGTGGTTCCGCCGCCTGCTGTGCAAGCGCAAGAACCGGAGTTTGAAACCCAGTATCAAAAAAAAAAGTTGTTTTATGCTACTAAGTTTTAAGGTAATTTATTCCAAAGTAATTAATAGCAAAAGAGGGAACCAGTTGCACACAAATGCAGACAGAGCAAGGGAGCATGGGTCACCCTCGTCCTGGCTTCCTAGGAGACCCAGCAGCAGGAAGCCAAACACAAGAATGGCCCCAAAGTGAAGGAAACACTTTTAGTTGCATCTCCAGGAAGCTGGTGTGAGCTTGTGGAGAGAGGCTGTAGCAAGGAATGGGAGGAATTTAAAAGTTCAGCTCTGGTGGTCTAGTTCCCCACTTGAGGTAGTGCTGACCTAATTCTACATTCCTAATCCCCTGGGCAGGGAGATGAGGCCAAGAAGGATTGTGTTGAGAGGACACACTCACAGTCCAGCTAGATGATGGGAAGGAGAGACTTGTCTACTTCTCCTGTCTGCTGAGTACTTCACGGGTGATCCATTGTGAGTGAGTAGGTGTCTTCTCTCTTAAGCCTTATACATAAACATTACTCAATTGCTGGTCACAAATGGGCTTACTTCTTTTTCACTCAGAAGCCCAGGAATGAAGCACATGCCAGCTACACACGGGCTTTCCCAAATGAAAGTTTTTTGTGACAAAAAACAAAACAAAACTTGGGATTCTCTCTTTTCCTCTTCCTTTTCTTCTTCCTCTTCTTCTTCTTCCTCCTCCTCTCCATCTCCTTCTTCCCTTCTTCTTCCTACTCCTCCTCTTCTTCTTCTTCTTTTCTTCTCCTTTTCTTCTTCTTCCTTCTTCTTCTTCCTCCTCTTCCCCCTTCCCCCCCCCACCCCCCCCCACCCCGGTCTTGCTAAACTGTCCATGCAGGACTCATTTTGCAATCCTCCTGCCTCAGCCTCCCTCAGTGCTAGAATTATAAGTGTGGACCACCATGCCCACCTCTACTCAACTTTCTTGACAGTACCTTAATTTTGATCCTCAGTGAAGGCACACATGAAAAATTGTATGATTTTGCAAACAGGCACCGAGAGAAAATCGTTCAATTTAGGATTTCTCAGCTTTGACACTATCTTCTGGTGGTTTACCTTTACACTAGTCATGTAGCTGGAGATTGCTATTTTCAAGTTCTAACAGCAGCAACTATTTTGCTAGTCTTTGCTTCCTACTTTTACCTCCTATTTTTGCCCTGTAGTTGCCTCCAACCCAAGTGATTCAACTCTGCTTATGAATGATGCTTTTCGAAAAGAGTTTGGAGCATAAGTTTCAGTTTAGTTTTGTGGTGCAAATCACTCAAGCTTCAGGGATTTATGTCTCAGCTAATAAGGATTCTGGAAATTCAACCCAGAGTCCACATAAAATTGAAAAAAATAAAGTAGAACAACTCAAGCAAGACGTATTTAATTTTTAAAACAACCATTATGCTCTGTACTTCAACTTTTGCATGTTTGTTTTGTTTCCTAAGGAAGAATGAATTTCTTTGATATTGGAGGACAGTCATTCAGAAAAAGAGAAAAATGACCAAATTCCATTTTATATGTAACAATTTTTATGCAAGTTCACGATTCCTCCAATTGATGAGGCAAAGAGATTTTTTAAGTTTTATTTTTATTAATACGTATCTGCACTGCATGATGATTGCACTAATTGTGGAGAGGTGGTACATGTACATATTACATATTAATTCTTTTTATGTCCCCTTTTCCCCTCCCCCTTCCCTCCATCCCTTAATCCCCTTGCAATTGGCAAAAAATCTTATCTTTTTTCCTAACTAGGGTTGGTCAACATTATTACCAACTTTGTGATGAAAAATACGCTTTCTGCATATCAAACCTTCAGTTTCCCACACCTGCTGCATTCATTTACCCTCACATGCTTGGCCTCGCAAGTGATTACTGTGATTCAGTTTAGAGTGAATAGAATTGCTCATTTCCAGCCCTTGGTAATTATCGTATGAGACTGGGATTGTTCCCTACAAACGAGAGAAAATCATCCATCAGTGGTGGAGGTAATGGGTACTGGTTCTTTGATCTCCCCTCATCTGGTCTCACCACACTCTTCTTCACTTCGAGACTGGAGAATAATCTTCCTGAGTCTTTGCCCCGAGCTGAAGTTTCACATTGCACTTAAATACGTAGTCACAGCAGCTGGTTGTCTACATGAATTTTCTCACATTTCAAGGAAAGGATGGTTTATCATTAATTTCAGTTAACAACATGAATTAGTGTAGCATTTCTTCAAGCTTCACATGATCTTCAGGGAATGATTTGTTATTTCAGCAACTTCTAGTGAGTCCAGCTAATCAACCCAAATTCTTATATGTGAAAATAGAATGCACAGGAGTATTGAGTAGCTTCCCTAACCTACAATGGACAGTGTGTTTCAGAGAATAGCAGAGGACTGACCTTTCTGAAAAATGTGATTTACAAACTATGAAATAATTTTAGTAATATAAGATTTCACGGGCCGGGGATTTAGCTCAGTGGTTCTGGCACCTGCTGTGAAAGCGCAAGGTCCAGAGTTCGATCCCCAGTACCAACCCCCACACCCCCTGCAAATTGTGAAGATTTCAATAATCTGCTTTCAGCCATAATGTAAGCCAAACTAGTAGCTTCTTTTAGGAATTAAAATCTAATGGACCTGCTCAACAGATTGCCTTGTATTTGACACCTGCAAAACAGCATGTTCTCTGGAAAATAGGTAGGACTGAAAAAACTCAATTCATTACTCTGCTATTCTCTGAGAATTAGTTGTATGCATTGCTGTTATAAATAATTGTGGATTTAAATTGTACCTTCAATCTATTGATGTCACTCTGTTTTTCTTGCTGTGTTTATAGTGACCTTGCCTCTTATTCTATTGAAATAACAATTGATACATTGCATACACAATGAAAAAGAAACACAAGAAGTATAAATAGAGCAGTGATTGTAATTTACTATTTTATTTATTTTCATTGCTAATCAACTGATGAGCCTGGGGAACAAAAGATGAAGACTATATTCCCTATATCATTAATAAAGCACTGATTATTTGACTTTAAAAAATTAATCTTCATTCGTACTTAAATAAAGGTATCACATCATGTTTAAGTTAGTACCATTGTGGGCTTTATTTTATTTGGGTCTCAACTTGGTGAAACATAAACTATGATCTTAGCAGCCACTCACTTTCCTGAAATCCATCTTTGGTGAGATGTGGTATGTACTGCATAGAGTTTTTGGAGGGACTCAGTGGAATGGAGTAGGCTAGACCTCTTATTACCTAAAAGAGAATCCTGTGCTCAAAAATGTTTGTTTCTTTACCTTCTGGAACTGATGAAAGCTATTTCCTATCATCCCTTTATTTGTAATTTACAAAATAAGTGAAAAAGTTGAATTTGGACAAAATAATGACCTACAAAAACCTCTGCCATTTCAGAAATGTAGCAGTGGGTGCCAAAGACTTCTCAGGGTTACCCTCCTAATGACTTTACTTTTTTTTAGCAATGACATTATTGTAGACAGGTAAGTTAATTAGATATCTTGTAGGCAGTTAGACAGGGCCTCCCTTAAGGTGTCAGCTTTCCAGGAGCCAACATGGAGAACAATTGAGGCACCTTCACTGGTTAGCATTGTAAAAAGAGGAGGCACTACTTCCCCTGGGGATCGATGGCGTGATTGATGTTCTAAATGGGAAATTCTGTGTAGGTGACTTGTTTTCTCATTTGATCCCCAGTTAATCAATATTACCTGGGTGACTGTACTTGTAATCTTATTGGTCGGTCATGGTTTTGTCCCACCTCATGCCCATCTTGTAAATTTCCATTGGGTCTTATAGTTTTGTCCCACTTTGTACCTGCCTCACCACATGGCTTTGCTGTATATAAAACATCTTTGAAAAGTGGGGTGAGCGGGCAACCAACTTTCTGGTTGCTCTTCTGTCTCTCTTAGAAGCTTTCTTTCTCTCAATAAATTTTTCCTACTCTTAACCTCCATTGTCCCTAGACTTCATTCTTTGATTTTAGAGAACATGAACTTGCGTTTCAGATATCTAATAGGTTTGGGAGTTACATCTCTTCCCTCTATATAAACATGATTGAGTACTCTTCCATTACAACCTGCAAGTCTTTGGCTGGTGGAAGCCTGTAAACTACTCATCCACTTTAAAACAAGCAAGCCAGGCCCTGTGACCAGGGACTCTGATCTTCAAACACCAACTGAAACATTCTTGGTGGTGGGAAGAGCAGAGTCACAGCTTTGTGGAAAGTAGTCATCTCGTTAATCTTACCCTGTTCCTGAAAACACTCTTTCAGTCACTGAGGGCTGATCCCTGGGAATTATAATACTGCCCCTAGCACAGCATCTTCTTGTTAGAGTGTGTCATTAGCCTCCATTTACATGAATGATGCTTTTGCGAGGGGACTTCTAATGAGTTCTGACATAAAGCTGTTTGCTTTGTGGATATTTAAAACATTGCCTACCTGGAGACCTCAAATGTATGTAAATCCATTATTGTACTCTGTGAAAGCTAGTTTACAAAATGAGTCAGATCTTACAGCTTTGTTGAAGAAGAAAAGGCACTGACCACTTAAGCTATGTCAAAGTGATTTATTTTGCCAGAGTCAAATTCCTTGATTCACTTGGCTCTACCAGATGAGCTGACAGTTTTGGAGCAGTCATTTTCATGTTTAGAACTGTAGTGAGATGAGATAAAGAAAAATAACATCCTTACAGTTGCTCCAAACATAAGAAATAATTAAATACTAGAGGAATTTCTTTACATATCCATTCATTACCTAGCAATGTTTAAGTGCCTACTTCCTCTCCCCTGACTACCCTTATCTCCGGTACAGACAATGACCTTGGAGAGCCCTTAGTTTGCCCATGATTAAAATGCATACTGTGTATAAGTACTTGTGTGAAAACAAATATGTTTTGAATATATCGAGCAAACTGGGAGAAAGACACTCTACCCTTTCAAATTAACATTATAGTCATTTAGAAATTAACTAAGCCTGTTCCACTGGCATATTAATGAGGCTCATGAGACACTATTATCCATTGTTATCAGATTAAAAACTTTAGGAGTAAAGCTCATCCAATTTATTTAGAAAGGGTCTTGGGTACAAATGCAGTTGCACTTAATTAGCGTCTAATTTGCTTCACTACTTGAACTGAAAGGGAGGGTCCCATTGCCCTCCAGCCTTCTTGTGAGCATCTTCCTTTGGTCAGTCGATTAATTTGACAGCCAGTTTGTATGTTGGATTCAAATCTTTCTGTCCTTTCTCCTGGTAGGTCTTCTCATCTTGAAATATATCAAGGAGGCACCTTCCCTATCAGAAGCCCCGTTAGCTATAGAAGAGTGACTGATTAAGTTGTGCTTAAAACATATTAAATGGCAATGATAAACCAAGCAGGGTGTGGGCTTGTAATCAGGGCTGGTCAGAAGGGAGAGAGTGTGTGATGGTAGGAGATTTGCATGTTTGGGGCTGCAGTCAGACTGACATTCATTGGATGCAAGTAAGATGAATGAGGATGAAAATGTGGGCAGGGATGACCAATCCCTTTGAAGCCGTCCAGCAACCTTCTTAAACCAGACGAACTACTGTGCGGGAGACATAGGGTTTAGTTACCAAACTACTAAACTTTCTTTATGAGGAGGAAGGCTTCTCAAGAGACAATTAACCTGTAGATTCACAAAATGTTCTAAGGCAAGCTGGTGTGAGCCAAGGAAGCCAGGGAGACCGGGGAGGAAGCCCCACCCACCAGCAAGGATGTATAAAAGCTCAGGAACCTGAAGTGACATTCACAATTCAGAAGCTAACTTCAGAGAGATACCTGCTGCCCTCCCTTCACTTGGCATCATGTCCTTCAACTGCTCCACAAGAAATTGCTCTTCCAGGCCAACTGGAGGACGCTGTACTATCCAGGCCCCAGGGGGTACAGCTGCGACCCAAGATATTGACTGCTTGAGTGGCATCTATTTGCCTAGCTCCTTCCAAACTGGCTCTTGGCTCCTGGACCACTGTCAGGAGACCAGCTGCCAGCCCACTGTTTGCCAGCCAACATATTACCAGCGAACTTCTTGCGTCTCCAACCCTGTCCAGGTAACTTGCTCTCGACCAACAACCTGCTCAACTCCCTGCAGCCGGCCACTCACCTTTGTGTCCAGTGCTTGTCAGCCCATGGGAGGCATTTCCAGTGTCTGCCAACCAGTGGGTGGCATCTCCACTGTGTGCCAACCAGCCTGTGGGGTCTCCAGGATGTACCAGCAGTCCTACATGTCCAGCTGCCGAAGACCTTGCTAAGTGTGTGGAATCCAGTGAGATAGTCAAGACTCCGTGCCATGCCCTGCAAACTGTGCTTCCAGGATCTTCCCGCATGCTGCCTGAATCACTTCAGCTCTGACCCCATTAACTGTCTCATCGCTGGCTGCGAGCCATGGGCAAGCTGCCTTTGGCACGCTAAAATTCTTCTGGCAAGCACTAAGATGATTTTAAGGGCTGATCCCTGGTGCTGTGTAGGGCTCTTAATGTTTCCAGAGGCTGTACCACCCACAGGCCAGTCCTGATGCTTTTGACATGTTTTGACCTTGCTGCTGTATCTCCTGGCTTCTGCTTTTCTCTCTGAAAAAGGAAGCTTGTCTTGCCATACACTTCTCAATAAACCTGCATTTGTTGGCATTGCAAATTTATGTCTCAATAGAATTCTTTATTTGCAAGGTATTTTGTTGTCTATGAATCATTTTTTGCTGATCTGGGTCTTTTTTTGGGTGTGAACTTAGCATCTGGATTTAGTCATTTGGTTTTATGGGTGAGCAAGGGATTATCTTTTATTTGTTCTGAAAGTCTTTGGATATATGGCGAAGTGAAGGGTATGAGAGTTGATGGAATGATTTGTGTTTTATATTTCTCCCAATATTTAGGGGCTCATAAAAAGACTTTCATAGAAGAAAAAGAGAAATTACTTAGGAAACAAGACAGCTGAGAAATCTGTACAATGAAGGGGCCAATGGATTAAAGAGGTTCAGTGTCTTACTTAATCAAAAGAGCACACTGGAAACTTGTGAAAAAAAATCCCTGCATGGTCAGCTAGAAAGGAAAGAAAAGGTAAAGAAGGTATGACAAGAAAGAGAAGTTGATTTCCAGGCTGTAAAACTCGCTGCATCAAAAGGGCAGCTCCACTTTCAGCATCTCTAACTCCCCAGAGCAAATCAGTGACCTGTTTGGAGTCAATAAACTTCCCTAGTTTGGTACATCTGGGCAGAAGGACTAATAATCTCAGAAATGTGTTGGTTTATTTTTACCTCTTGCAAGCTCTCCCCTGACTCCATGTGCCAATGAAGTGCACCACCTGGAGGGACAGGGAACCCATGCTCTGACTCCCTTTGCTTTTTATTAGAAAGTGAGAACTGGTACCAATTAGTTTGCTCTTGTCCCTAACATCTCTTATGTCCAGAAACACAGGTCTATATTTTCTCTTCAGAATTGCACAAGGAGAAACAGAAGCAGACAATTTTTACTGAAAATGGAGACAGATGAGGTGCATGTGTCAGGTGGAATAGATGCTTTTCTCATAGCAGGAGGCGGTTTAGATCCTTGTGGACAATCTGGTCATTAGTCTCCGTTGTCAGTGCAAAATGCGTTTCTTATTTCAGTGATGGTTTTCCAGAAGCGAACTGTACAGATGATTTCTGTAGAGTTGCAATATTTTCAGTTTTTCCTTTTGCTGACTCTACTCTTAAGATTCCCCTTTATCAGAGAAATATTTACTATGACTTACAGTAATCTCTCACTAAAGCAAGACGTGGTTTTTACTATACATTGGTCTTCCATGACCTTTTTTTGTTTCCAAAAAAGACAGATTTTGGGTTTCAGAAATGTTCTGATTTATTGTAAAATACAAATCACTAGCAGAACTCTAAATGGCCCATTCAAAGCTGTGGCTTAGGTGACTCATTTATTGTTTATTTCAGTCACTTCACATACAGTTTGGAAAAGTCAAAGTTTTTCAGAGGCCTAAAGAATATTTTAAAAATAATTTTGTTATTTATTCTTCAGCTTTCTAGGTTTCAATAAAGATGCAAGAACAGAGATGATTTCTCTTTATGTTTTTATCTAAATGGCTAATCACTTTTAATAAATGACATTGATATAGTAATATAGTAATGATATAGGTGTTTTGGTCTGATATTAATAAATACTTGTTTAGGTTGTTTTTTGTGGTACTATGAAAATGCAAAGGATTTAGTGATCTTGCTAAGCCATCTCCTTGCTTTTATTTCTGTTTGGGGAAACATATTTTTCTCTTCTATTAGAGCTATTCTATTTATACTCGAACTTGGAGAGTTCTCTCCATTCTTTGCCTTATTACAGAATAAATTGTAAAGTTTCAAAGTAGTCTTGGGAAGAACAGTGTTTTAAGAGATAAAGTTGTGATGATGTTTCTTTTTCTTCTTAGCTTAAGGCCTAGAAATGCAATTTGTATCCAAAATCCTGTAGCTGTGCACAGGAAGTGGGACTTTTCCTGGTTCTGTCATTTGGCTGTAGGTTTGCTTACTTCTGTAACCCTGGTTAGCTCATCTTCCAACCAGAGATAATGATGGCACGTCATGCCTCTGGATGCAGGAACAAACTGAAGTAATGTGCGTGGAGCCCACGTCTCGGCTGAGGCACTATAACTTGATATTGGAATGAAATTTGCCCGAATTCCTTCCCTGTTTGGTGGACATTCTGGCTGCTCTCAATATCACAGGGGAATCTGCTAAGAGAGGTTGGGAGACAGTTTCTTCTTTTTTCTTATCTTTGGCTCTGAGCTTCTACTTTAGAAGAATTAGATCATTTTATGGCTCATATTATAATTTTATAGTCTGTTTCTCTTCCAGCTACTGTGATTCAGACATTTAACCCACTTCCTTTTCTTGATTTTCACTAAATCCATTGACATTAGGCATTTATGTGTCTAACAGACTTTATCAAAAATTTGGAGACATGGACAACATTTATACAACAGTGATAAAAGTTCAAATTTCATTAATTTTTTTACTTGGCAAAGTACACATTGTATAAAAGTTGCCATTTTAACTACTGTTAAGTGGACAATTTAGTGATGTTAAGTAAACACATAATGTCATACCACTATTACTACAATCCACTTTCAGAAGTTTTTCATCATTCTGAGCTGAAGTCTTTCAGCGCTCTCCAGGAGATTAGCTCCCCTAGCTTGAAACCAATTTCCTCCCTCTTTCTCCTTGTCTCTGTCCTTTTCCTTTTCCTTCTTTCCCTCTGGTGTTTCCCAACAAACATTAGGATACCTCTATTGCTGATTATGTGGTGGTGACAAAGCCACTATGAATCTTGCTCTTAGGAAGCTCATAGTTCAATTTTGTAGAGCAAATTCACTAGGTCTTTCTTCACCACCTTCTTCTAAAATTATACTTTGGGTCACATGTTTTACTTCCAAATGCTTTTCCTCACCTTTCCAATGCATGTAAATGCTTACCAATGTCTTCCATCACAAATGTTCTCAGTAAATGATGGACATTATAATGTTTTCCATATATGATACTTGCTTATTACAAAACTATGATAGAAACTGAAGGCATGACTTTCTCCTATAATATTTGACTTTAATCAGAGAGACATAGAACTTATAAGACTCAAAGGAATGCATTGAGAGCTAGTCAAATAGTGACTCAGCTGTACCCCTTCTGGGTGTCTTCGTAAAAGAGTTGAAGACACCGCATTTACAGTGATCCATGCACATCCATGTTTATAGCAGCACAGGTCATGATAGCTAAATATTGGAACTGGCCCCTGTGTTAGTCAACAGATGAATGGATAAAGGATAACATATACATGTTATATATATATATATATATATATATATATATATATATATATGATTACTACTCAGTGATAAAGAAGAATAAATTTGAGTCATTTATAGGAAAATTGATAGATCTTGATACCATAAAGATAAGTGAAACAAATCAGATACAGAAGGTTAAATATTGGATGGTTTTTTGTACCTGAAAAACCCAAAGTAGGAATAAGGTAAAGAGCAAAATGAAAGACAGATGATAGGAAACAGGGAGAGAGATTTTGTGAAGATAAGAAAAGGACCTGGGGATGGAGGAGCACAGAGAGAGGAGGTGAAAGGGAAGTAAAAAGGACCCAGATGTGTACTGATGGACCACAATGACTGTGATTATTACATATCACAGACATCTACTAATAAAAATAAATAAATCAGATGTCCTACAAAACTTAAAAAGAGAGTTGGTCAAATGGCAGGGGTGAATTGCTGACATGTAAGGAGATAGACAGCATGGTGCCCTCTAAAAACCACTCAAATTGGTAGATGAAGATTGGTCCAGCTCTTTGAACTTAGTCTTTGTAAAGACCTGTTTATTTTCTTCAGCTTTTGAGGAAACTCCTATCTGTGCTTAGGAACTCACAAATACTTTTATAAAATACTGTGTGTGTATTTTTATTACTCTGAAATCCTTACTCATTAGAATTTTCAGCTTTAATCTCCCTTGTAATATGTACTTCCTATATTTAACTGCCCAATAGTTGTTTCATGAGAGATGTCCTAGAATAATATTCAAAGGAATTTTGAAAAATCAAATTGATTATAATATAATTCAGTCTACTAAATAGATTTGTATTGTATATTTTATACTTTTATGAACTAAGAACAATTATTTTTGGGAACAGTACCCATTAGCACAGGTAACATTCATAGCTATTAAGAGCAGATACAATTCCCTTGTCTAAGTAGTTTGGTACCTTATTATAGGATGATAAAAGGGATGAGATAGATAACAATTATGTTAATGACTGGTGCTTATGAGAAAGACTGACGGTAACTCCTGATTAAGAATCAGTTGTTTCCAGGGCACGGTTTGTCTAGTGATGCATAGATTTCACAGCTATGCGCTTACTAATACTTTTAAGTTTACATTTTAAATTCTTTTACAAAAAGAATCTTATCATTTTGGCCTGCAACTCTATCTCCCAAACCAACTTTTCTTTTTACATTAAGTTTATTGATGCATTTAAGGTATAAAATACAGTTAGATTCATCATTGAAATCTTGTACCTTTACATGAGTATCTTGGTTCTTGTTTTTCCCCATTACCCTGCCCTCCCTTCACTCCCTCCACCTTTCCCTATTTACAAAGACTTTGTTTCCATTTTTTTCTCATATTTTTTCTGTTCCATTCTTTCCTTTCCCCTACCCCTCCCACTTCCCCTACTCCTTTAGATCTTTTCTTCCTATTGCACAATATCAATTATAATTTTTTAAAATTACAATATCAAGATTTAGAGGACATTACCACAGATTTTACAGAATTTAAGAGGATATAGAAAGCATATTACAAAAATCTTTTTTGAAATAAATTTGACAACTTCTATGAAGTACCTTGGAAGAAAAATTAATGAAACTGGCACTGGAAGAAATATAAAATGTGTATAGCACCTATTAAAGAAAGTATATTCCTAGCTTGAAAACCTATCTATATGACAAAAATAGGCTCATGTACATTTTAACTGATGTATTATATCAAACATTTAAAGCAGAAAAATGAAGGGACACGTTTCCCCTCATTTTAGGCAATCAACATTGTACTAATACTAAAACTGGATGAAGATAATAGAAAAGTATGAAAATAAATAAAAATTTATTTAACAAAACAAAATATTAGAAGTCAGATCTGGCAGTACATAGTAAGTAGTTTTATTTATGTATTATTAATTTATTTTTTGCTTAAATTCTTTTATTGGTACATTTTAGGTATACAATACATTTACATTTATCATTAGGTACTTGTACTTGTACATGATGTATCCTGGTTCTTATTTTTTCCCCATTCCCTGTTCTCCCTTCACCCCTTTCACCCATCCCTATTTACAAAGACTTTGTTTCCAATTTTTCCATTTCTCATAATTTTTCCTTTCCCTTCTTTCTTTCTCCTTCCACTCCCACTTCCCCTACCCCTTTGGACCCTTTTTTCATATTTCAAATTGTTAATTATTCATTTCAATCATTTTAATCCTTAGTTACACTTCCAGTTTCTCACACCAGAGAAACAATTTGGTATTTACAAATGTGTGTTCTATTTATTTCACTTAAGGGTATGGCCTCAAAAGCTGATTAATAGTCTTCTCAGGTTGTTGCAGCAGGCTACAAGGGGGACAAGGGTCTTGTGCTGCCTACATATCTTGCTGTGGAGTTTGTTCTGGTTATTAAACAGGCAGCAGTAACAGTTTCATTTTATTGAGGAGGTGAGAAGAACCCAGCCTGAGATGTAGAAGCCTTCATGAAGCCATAAGTGTGAGACTCTTTATTTTTTCAGGATTAACAGAGATACCTTCTAAAGCTGAGGTCGTTGCTTCCAGCTTGATCAGTGATGCTTTTTCAAGTTTCTCCCTGATGCTGAAATCTGAAGCACAGAAGAGGAGGCTTCCAGGTTGGCATGCCACTACTCCCAGGGCAGAGGAGGAGGCTTCCAGGTCAACATCCCACTGCTCCAAGCACAGAGGAGGTTTCTGTGCCAACATAGCAACATTCCCAGGACAGAGGAGGTGAGCCATGTGGACACCAGCAGCACCCCCCTCCCCCCATCGAAATGAGAAGACACGTAAACAAGCCTCAAAACAAGACTTCCAGATCACCTACAGCAACCTCAAAGGGAAATGAGATGGAACACTTTGATACTCGACCACCTGGACTCCCTGAACTGGCAACAAAAGAGGATCTGGAAAAAATGAAATCAGAAATAATTTCTCAGGTAACAACAGAGATTGTGCCCATAGTGCAAGACATGATTAATAAATCTAGAGTGGAGCTGAGGAATATGATGGAATCCCAACATAGGAAGCAAATGGAATCCATAAAACAGATGCAAACAGATTTCCAGGAGATTAAAAACTCCACTAAAAGTCTATGCAGCAGAATGTGCCAATGTGAGGACAGAATTTCAGATATAGAAGATAAGATTGCAATTAGTGACCAGGAAAAGAAAAATTGCTTTAAAATTATAAGGGACCACTAGAAATCAATCCAGCAGCTGCTAGACGATGCAAAGAATAACATAAGACTGATTGGAGTCAAAGAAGAAACAGGAGAGAGTGCAGATGACATAAAAAAACTGTTCACAGAAGTAATGGCAGAAAACTTCCAAGCAGGGGAAAAGAACTTGACAAACAGATAAGTGAGGCATATAGGACTCCAACTAGCCTGGATTAAAAAAAAAAACTACACATAGGGATATAACTGTTAAGATTCCAGAAACCCAACAGGAGAACAAAGTTCTACAAGCAGTTAGAGAAAATAAACAAATCACATAAAAAGCAAAGCCCATCATAATTGCAGCAGACTTCTCAATGCAAATCCTTAAGGCAAGAAGAGCTTGGAGTGATATATTTCAAGCCCTAAAGGAAAACAGCCTCCAACCAAGATTGATGCACCCTGCAAAACTATCTTTCAAAATTGATGGAGAAATAAGATACTTTCATGACAAAGAGCACCTTAGGAACTTCATGAATACCAAACCAGCACTCCAAAATATTTTAGACAATATCCTAGGAAAACATAAAGAGGATTATAACCCCAGGAAGCCCAGCAGAATGAATTCATTGGGCACAACAAGAAATAAAACACAAAGGGGGAGAATCTAACAAAAAGAAAAACTCATGACAATGATAAGTCAATATGTATCAGTTATAACCATCACTGTTAATGGTCTCAATTCACCAATCAAAAGAAATAGACTGGCAGAATGGGTCAAGAAGCAAGATTCAATAATATACTGCCTACAAGAAACACACTTAATTCAAAAAGAAACATATAGACTGACAGTTAAAGGGTGGAAAACAATACTCCATGTGACAGGAATCCCCCAAAAAAGAGTTGTAGCTATCCTCTTTGCAGATCAAGTGGATTTCAAACCAACACTGATTAAGAGAGACAAAGAAGGACATTACATCCATGTAAAGGGAACAATCTATGAGGAAGAGATGGCAATCATAAATATCTATCCACCAAACACTAGTGTGCCCAACTATATAAAAGAAATAAAGGGGCCAGGAATGTAGCTCAGTGGTTTTGCCACCTGCTGCACAAGCACAAGGGCCTGAATTCGATCCCTGGAAACAAAACAAAACAAAACAACAAAAACAAAAATACTAATGGACATGAAAAAATCAAATGAGCACTAATACAATAGTGGTGGGGGACCTCAACACCCCACTGTCACAAATAGATAGATCAACTAGACAAAAAACAAGCAACAAAATACTAGAACTCAATCAAACTCTTGAACAAATGAACTTAGCAGATGTTTACAGAGTGTTTCACCACACAAAATCAGAATACACATTCTTTTCAGCTGCACATGGGTCATTCTTGAAAATAGGCCATATACTCGGTCATAGAATATATTTAAGTGCAATGGAATTGAAGTTATCCCCTGAATATTATCAGACTATAGTGTGATGAAATTGAGATCACTAGCAAAAGAAACTGCAAAAATTTCATAAACACATGAAAATTGAACAACACACTTCTGAATAGCCAATGGGTCACAGAGGAAATTAAAGAAGAAATCAGACAGTTCCTACAATTAAATGACAATGACAGTACAACATATTGGTATCTATGGGACACAATGGAAGCAGTCTTAAGAGGGAAATTCATAGCAATGAATACACATATTAGGAAATAGAGTGAGCCCTATTAACCTGATGCTGAACCTCAAACTTCTAGAAAAAGAAGATCAGGACAAACCCAAAACTCACACAAGGGAGGAAATTATAAAGATCAGAGCAGAAATCCATGCAATGGAGACTAAGAGAACGATACAAAAAAATCAATGAAGTCAAAAGTTGATTATTTGAAAGAATAAACAAAATTGACAAACCCTTAGCCAACCTCATCAGAAAAAGGAAAGAAAAGGCCCAAATCCATGCAATTAGGAATGAAAAGGATGAAATTAAAAGGGACCCAGCAGAAATCCAGAGGATCATCAATACCTACTTGGAGAACCTATATGTCAATAAGATGGAAAACAGAAGAAATGGACAGATTCCTAGATATGTATGAATTAGCAAAGTTGAACGAAGAAGACCTAAAAATTCTAAATAACCCAATATCAATCAATGAAATTGAAAATATAATTAAAAACGTACCAACTAAGAAAAGCCCAGGTCCTGATGACTTCACTGCTGAATTCCAGAAGACATTTAGAGAGGAACTACTGCCACTACTGTTTAAAATCTTCAATGAAATTGAAGGGGAAGCAATAGTCCTGAATTCATTCCTGGAAGCAAGCATCACCTTGATCCCCAAAGCAGAGAAAGACCCAACCGAAAAGGAGAACTATAGGCCAATCTCACTAATGAACATAGATGCAAAAATCCTTAATAAGATAATGGCAAACAGAATGCAGAAGATCATCAAGAAGATCATACACCCTGACCAAGTGGGATTCATCCCAGGGATGCAGGGATGGTTCAACATATGCAAATCAATCAATGTAATACAATATATTCATAGAGCCAAGGACAAAAACCATATGATCATCTCAATAGGTGCAGAAAAAACATTTGACAAAATCCAACATGCATTTATGATAAAAACCCTACAAAAAATTGGAGTAGGTTATCTCTACCTCAATCTGATAAAAGCCATTTATGAAAAACCAACAGCCAATATCATACTAAATGGTCAAAAACTGAAATCCCTCACTCTAAAATCAGGAACAAGACAAGGATGTCCACTATCAACACTCTTGATCAATATAGTTTTGGAAACATTAGCCATGGCAAAGAGACAGGAGAAAGAAATAAAAGGAATAAAGATAGGAAATGAAGAAGTCAAATTGTCATTATTTGCAGATGATATGACACTTTATATAAAAGACCCCAAGAACTCCACCAAAAGTCTTCTAGACTTAATAACCAAATTCAGTCAAGTAGCTGGATACAAGGTCAACACACAAAAATCAATAGCTTTCCTCTACACAAATGACAGACTCACTGAGAGAGACATAGGGGAAAAAATTCCTTTCACAATAGCATCCAAAAAACTGAAATACCTAGGAATCATCCTAACGAAAGAAATCAAAGACCTCTTCTCTGAAAACTATGGCACTCTGAAAAGAGAGATTGAAGATGATATCAGAAAATGGAAAGACATCCCTTGCTTCTGGGTAGGAAGAATCAACATAGTGAAAATGGGCATACTTCCAAAACTGCTATATAGACTCAATGCAATCCCAATTGAAATTCCAGCAGCATACTTCACTGACCTTGAGAAAACAATCCAAAAATTCATTTGGAAGAAGAAGAGACCCAATATAGCAAAAGCAATTGTAGGTAACAGAGACACGGTAGGGGGTATACCAATCCCCAACTTGAAACTATATTACAAAGGTACTGTGATAAAAACAGAATGGTACTAGCAAAGAAACAGACCTGAGAACCAGTGGAACAGATTAGAAGATGCAGAAACAACTCCAGACACACTCAGCCATCTCATCTTTGACAAAGGAGCCAAACACCCTCACTGGAGGACAGATAGCCTCTTTAATGAATGGTGCTGGACAAATTGGGTTTCAACTTGCCAAAGATTAAAACTAGACCTATGTCTCTCACCATGCACTAAACTAAAATCAAAATGGATTGAAGATCTAAATATTAAAACAGAAATGCTGAACCAGCTGGAACAGAGGTCAGGTAGAACTCTTGAAGACATTGGTGTAGGAAAAGATTTTTTGAACAAAACCTCATTTGCCCATGGACTAGCACAAACAATCAATAAGTGGGATCTCTTCTTATTAAAAAACTTCTGCACAGCAAGAGAAACCACCAATAGAGTGAAGAGACAACCCACAATGTGGGAAAAAATTTTCACTTGCTGTTCCTCAGACAAAGGTCTACTATCTAGAATATATAAAGAACTGAAAAAAAATCAGACCTCCTAAATTTAAAGACCCAATCCAAAAATGGGCATCTAAAATGAACAGGCATTTCTCAGACAAAGAAGTAGGAATAGTAAATAAACATATGAAAAAATGTTCAATATCACTGGGCATTCGAGAGATGAAAATGAAAACAACACTGAGATTCCACTTCACTCCAGACAGAATGGCTGCTATCATGAAATCAACCAATAACAAATGCTGGTGGGGCTGTTGGGAAAGAGAAACCCTGCTCCACTGCTGGTGGGAGTGTAGACTGGTGCAACCACTGTGGAAATCAGGATGCAGATACCTCAAAGCACTAGGACTGAAAGTCCCATTTGTCTGAGCTATTCCCCTGCTGGGTATCTTACCCCAAAGAATTAAAAGAATCATACCACAGTGATATATGTGCACCCATGTTCATAGCAGCACAGTTCATAATAGCTAAAATTTGGAACCAGCCCAAATGCCCATCAGCTGGAGACAGGATAAAAAAATGTGTTTTTTATTAAATGGGGGTACTACTCATCCATAAAGAAAGAAAAACTAGAGACATTTATAGCTAAATGGATGCACATTGAGGCCATACTCTTAAGTGAAATAAACAGGACACACATGTAAATACTGAATAGTTTCTCTAGTGTGAGAAACTGAAAGTGTAAATCAGAACTAAAAGGTATAATAGATAATGTGAAATAGGAAGAAAAGGGGCAATGCAAAAAGGGAAGTGAGAGAGGAAAGGGAAATAAAGAAGGGAATGAAATTAATATAAGAAGATGAAAACATGGAAACAAAGTCTTTGTAAACAGGGAGGAATGCAGGGGTTGAAGGGAGGGCAGGGGAAGGGGAAAATTAAGAACCAAGATAGATTATTTAAAGGTGAAAATTTCCAATGCTGAATTTAATTATATTGTATATATAAAATGTCTCAATAAAATAATATTAAAAAAGGAGTATAACCTTGGACTATGTTCTGATAATATACAGGGGTAACTTTAATTCTTTCACATTTATTTAAACGTGTCCTATGAGCTAGCATGTGGTCTATTTTGGAGAATGACTTGTGTGCAGCCAAAAAGAATGTATATTCTGATTTTGTGGGGTGGAATACTCTGTAAACATCTATTACCTCCATTTGTTCAATAGCTTGGTTTAGTTCTAGAGTTTCATTGTTGATTTTTTTGTCTAGATGATCCATCTATTTGTGACAGTGGAGTATTGAGGTCCCCCAGTATAATTGTCTTAGTGCTTATTTGGTTTTTCATGTCCATTAATATTTGTTGTGTATAGTTGGGGGCATTTTTATTTGGTACATATATATTTATGATTCTTCCTTCATCTTTTCCTCTTGGATTGTTTCCTTCACAAGAACGTAGTGACCATCTTTGTCCCTTTAATTAGTTTTGGTTTGAAATCTACTTTGTCTGCAAATATGACTGCTATCCATGTTTTTTTCTGGGTTCCTGTCACATGGAGAACTGTTTTCCATCCTTTTACTTTCAGTCTATGAATTTCTTTTTGAGTTAGGTGTATTTCTTGTATACAGCATATTGTTGGATTTTGCTTCTTAATCCATTCTGTTGGTCTATTTTTTTGACTGGTGAATTGAGGCCATTAAGATCAATGGTTATGATTGATAGATATTGACTCATCCTTGTCATGATGTTTTACTGTTGCTGGTTCTTTTATATTTTCCCCCTTTCCCTTTATTTTCTTGCCTTGTCTGGTGGCTTCCCTCTTTTGGGCCTCATGGAGTTGTGACCTTCATTGCCTTTTTCTAGGATATTGTTTAGAATTGCTTCGAGTGCTGGTTTGGTGTTCATGAAATTTCTCAGGTGTTCTTTGTTGTGGAAGTATCTAATTTCCCCACTGATTTTGAAAGATAATTTTGCAGGATACAGCAGTCTAGGTTGGAAGTTATTTTCTTTTAGGGCTTGAAATACTTCACTCCAGGATTTCCTTGACTTGAGGGTTTGGGTTGAGAAGTCTGCTATGATTCTGATGGGCTTTCCTTTGTAGGTGATTAGTTTCTTTTCTCTAACTGCTTGCAGGATTTTGTTCTTCTGTAGGGTTTCTGGGATCTTGACTATTATATGTCTAGGTGTAGATATTTTTTGATCGTGGCTAGTTGGAGTTCTATATGTCTCATTTATCTGTATGTACAATTCTCTACCTTTGCCTGGGAAGTTTCCTACTATTACTTCTGTGAACAGTTTTTTTTTATGTCAATTGCACTTTCTCCTGTCTTTTCATGGACTCCTATCAGTCTTATGTTATTCTTCTTTGCATCATGTAGCAGCTGCTGGATTGATTTCTCATGGTCCCTTACTATTTTTAAGAAATCTCTGTTTTCGTGGTCACTAACTGCAATCCTGTCTTCTATATCTGATATTCTATCTTCACATTCCCTTAATCTGCTGTGAATACTTCCAATGGAGTTTTTTTTTTATCTCCTGGATATCTGTTTGAATCTGTCTCATGGATTCCATTTCTTTCTTATGTTGAGTTATCATGATTTCCATTTCTTTCTTCTGTGGGGCATTCATGGCTTCCAGCATGGTTCTGAGCTCATCTATTTTTTTTTATCTGTTTCTGTCCCAGAGCCTCTAATCATGTCTTTCACTCTGCTCACCATCTCTGTAGTTATCTGGGAAATTATTTCTGTTTTGAATTTTTCTAGAGCTTCATTCATCTGTTTTGTTACTTCCTGTGCTATCAGTTTAGGGTGTTGAGGTGGTTGATTATCAGACTTTTCCACCTCATTTCCCCCAGAATTTGCCTTTGTTGGGGTGGAAGTGTGAGTTCGTGCCTTGCTTAAATGCCTTCTTATTTTTGCTTTTGGTACTGTCCTTGGTTTAATTCCTTGGTTAATACTTCAAAATTGCTTATTGTAAGTATCTTTGTTGCTTTTATTTAGAACACTTATGGAAAGATTGCTTTTCAGAGGTGTCTTCTAGATATAGCTGGTCTTTAGGTTTTGAGTCTCTAATGACTCTGAGGCTATCTCATTTTCATTATACCAGGAAGGACAACTGATTAGATTAATCACAACACCTTAGCCCAAATGATACAATCAGCAACACCATAGCATCAAGCACAGCTTAGAAAATGACAATTTGTGGTAGTTATTAATCTATCACCTTTAACTGTGTGAATTAAATAAAAATCGAGGACCAGCCCAACATATGTTTATAGTGAATAAACTCTTCAATATAGCAACTTTACCCTTTGGGATGGGGAGCTAGAAGAAGTTGGTAAGGGAGGGATAGATAGGCAGAAGGATTAGGAAAGGTTAGCCTTGAGGCCAGAGGACACAGGATGATTACACAAACTCTAAGAAACTGTTGAAGACAAGAGGAAAAGACAGAATGAAAGAAAAAACATGAGAACAGAACAACCTAACAGCAATAGGAAGGCTAGAAACTGTATTTACTTTCCTTTAAAACTAATGACAATCAAGAGAAGGAAAGTGAGAAGAAAAGAAAAATAAAGAAGAAATCCGCATTAGGGCCAGAACAGGAACAATAAGAGACATGGAAAACAATGTTGGACAGTGAGAGAATGAGTGAGAGAGAAAGAAAAGAGAAACAAAAGAATAAAATAAAAGAAAAATAAAAATTTTAAAAGAGTAGAAAAAAATTAAAATTAAAAATTAAAAATAAGAGAAAAATTATGCAAATAAATAAATAAAAATGAAGGGCCTCCTTCAGGGTATGTCTCTGCTGTCACAATAGACAATGTGGGCAATAGTGTGCAGACATAAATCAATGAGTCTCAGCAAGCCAGTAGCATACCCATGAGATTCAGGCAGATTCCTACTTGCCAGTCCCAACTTGAGCTCCCTCTCCTCCTGCAGGGTTGAATGCTGCAAGGTTCTACTGCAGGTTCCAGCTGCCCTTTCCTTGAAGATAGTCCAGGTTCTGATGGGAGGTTGATGATCCCTCCAACTTCCCAAGTGCAGTGATCTGGTGCCTTTATTGCAGAGATTCTCTTCACTTTTCCAGTGAGCTTCAATTTTCTTCAAGGAGCCTGAGAGAGGCCCTCTTTCTGTTTTTCACTTCTGCTCTATCTTCTGGATCTCAGGACAATGGCCTTTATGACCCCCTGTGCCTCTGCAGTGTGGAACCACGTAGCAGCCCAGCCAGGAGGCCAGAGGTGTGTGTGGGGGTACTGCAGGAGCCCTCAGGCTAAGCTGGTTGCTGGCGGTGGGGCACAGGGATGGAAGAGGGTGTCACATGGCCAAGGTCCTCACCATCTGCCAGTTGGTTGCTGAGGGCAGGGGGTGGGGTAAATGTTTTTATTATATGGATGGTAGTGTTGGTTCAGCATTGGAAGATCCACCCCCCCATAAGTCATCGTTTTAACAGAGGAAAGGAAAAAGCCATATGATCCTATCAGTAGTTGCAGAAAAAGTATTGGACTAAATTCTACAGCTTTTCATGGTAAAAGCTATCAGGAAACTAGAAGTAGAACAGAACCTTCTCAACAGATAAAAGACATGTACTCCATGCTTCTAGCAAAAACACCTTATGTGAATGGAAAAGATATAATGCTTTCTCCCTAAGGTGGGGAACAAGGGCAGATATGCTTACTCTTTATCTGTCCATTAAACTTTGAAACATAGGCCCAAACCAAAATAGTCTGGCAATAAAAATAAACAAATAGCATAGGATTGGCAAGGTAGAAGCAAAATCTTTATATGTAGATGAAATGATCATCTACAGAGAAAATACTAAGAAATCTCTAGGAGTCCCTAGAACTTATATTTGAATTTACTAGGATTAGAAAAAACAAGGTATATGTAAAAATTCAGGTCTATGTATACTTGCTATAAATGAAGAATTGAATATTGAAATTTAAGAGTTATGTAGGAGTAGAAAGGACCTGGAAAAGTATAAAGAAAAAAATAACAGAGTTGGAAGACATTTATTATCTAATTTTAAGACTTCTTCTTAAGCTACAGTCAAGGCAATGTTGACCTAAGGAAAGACATATAGATCAATGGAATAAAACAGAGGATCTAGAAATAGAACCACACATATATGATCCACTGAGTTTTGAAAGATTATTTAACATTAACATTTTATAGAACATAAAACTCAACTAAAAAGCAGAGGCGCTCTGGGGCAGTCATATGGTGGCCTGAGAGGGTCACCTCCTTGCCAAACCAACTTTTCTTTCCATTAAATGAAAAAAAAATTGTCAGTGCATTTTAGCAATACATCAATTGCATAATGGCATAGAAAACTAACATAAAATATCCTTTTGCTAAAAGGTCTCATCATACTGATTTTTATCTGTTGGTTAATGGTGCCACTCACCATCTTCCAAGTCACCTGGGACTGAAATCTTGTTATCAGAGAGTACTCATCTTTGCCCTAACTTTACACCTTTAGTGAAACACCAGGAGATATTCTTCCTTCCTAAATAGTAAGAACCATGCTTTAGGGTTTTTTTTTCTTTGTTTTTCTTCTGTCCCCTAGTAGGACAGCCATCGTCTTACACTAGGGTATTGTGATAAGCCCCTAATCTTGGTGTTTCACTTTTCCATCTTGTCTCCTGTGCACACTACTGTCAAATCTGTCAGCATTAGTGTCCGGGGACTGGCGTGACAAAGTAGTCCAAACTGAGTAGTTTAAACGGCAGGCTCAATAATCTGTTCCTCATTCCTTTTCCATGGTAAATGATGAATATGAAAACTAAAACTCAATAGAAAGTAAAGTGGTTTATCCTTAAAGCTTACCCTATAGATAAAAGTTATAGTTGTAAATCCTGGAATTAAGAGTTGCATTCATTTTCAATTTGATTTAATTAAAATGAGGAAAGAACTCAAGCTCTTTGGTAGCTTTTGCCAAGATATTAATTCATGAACTTTCCCCTTATCTCTGCATGTGATTCTGAAATGAGTTTGGAATAATCTTTTGAAGAAAAGCCTGTAAATGCTCAAAGAAGCATATGTAATATTTTTCTGGAAATCAGAAGTTTTGGAAGAGGAGCAACCTGGGTAGAGAACGGTCATATGACTTGGAGTCAGAAGTTCTGGTGTTGAATTTAGTTCTATTACGTTGTTGTCCCAGAGTTCTCATCCCTTCCTGGGTAAAATGGTAATGGTAACACCAATTTCAAATATTAGGTAAGGAGAGGCTCAGGGAAACTATGTGCTCCCAGTTGCTTAACAGAACAGGAGTTTATTTCTTGCTATGTAAAGTCTTGAAGGAGTGTTCTCACTTAGTGTGTAGCTTTTCTCCAGAAGATGATTTGAGGATGTAAATACTTTCATTTGGATGTCTTCTAGCTTCTACCCATGGTTTCCAGGAGCTGCAGCAGGTCAAAGAGCATGGGGATTACAAATCTCCATTAGAAATCGGTCACTAGTCAGTTTGGCTGTGGGCCATACAGCTTTTGCTCACAGTTCATTGGCAAGTTTCCAGTTACATGGCCACACTTCTATGGGAGGAATTGGGTTCCTATAATCTAGATATGGGCCAAAGAAGAAGAGGAAATGAGTTTTATGAATAGCTGGGTTGTGCTTGTCAAACTTCATAGTTTGGCTCTAAGGATCAAAGAACATGATGTAAAAGGCTAACTCATATCAGGCACTGTAAAATCAGGGTAAGGTGAATCTGATAGATTTTACTTTCCATCTGCCCACCAAAGGAGGTCTGTTTTAGTAAACAGAATGCATAGGAAGGAATTATTTGGGCACTAATCTAATATATTCAGGGATGGCTATTGGTGTTTAAAGATGTATCTTTCTAGGGGGCGTTATTTTTAAATCTCAAGAAACTATTTCACAACAGGATCTCTGGGGGTTTGCATGTAAATATGCAGGCAACCCTATTCAGATTTTGTGGCTCCACAATTCATTCTCATTTCTTGACGCGTTACTAGGTAAGGAGATTGTCCAAGGGTAGCATGTATTCTTGTCTCCCCTGTTTTAGATTTTGTACTCTTTGCCAAGGGCTTTTATACTTTTTTTCAATTTGCAAAAAAGTTATTTGTTGTTTTTCTGAAATTCATATGTAACTGGGAGACCTGTGTTTGTATTTGCTAAATCTGGTAATCCTAGGCAGGGTGTGCTGAGGGAACTGCTTTTACTCCAGAGGACTCAGCTGGCTGTCTAATCCCACAGGCCTCACCCATTCCTCCTGGTGTTCTGTCCTCTCTGATGTGCTCCCCATATCCTGTGGGGCATAGGATGGTCCAGCAAGGCTCAGCAGCCCTGTACAAGCTCCTGCAAGCTAGCGTGCTGTTCTAGCTGAAGATTCCATCTTCTGTCTCAGCACACATTGCTTATTCTCTTCATCACGTCTTCACAACATCTTACCACCCTTCTACTGTGGCTAACTTTAACCATTGCTGGATTTGGTCTTTAAAAAAATCACTCCCAGAATATCCCATTTGGGACAAGTATTTAGGAAATATATTCACTGAAATATTTTCTAGCATTTTTTTTTTTGGAAATTCGTGTGTAACTGGGGTCCTGTATATTTTGTAAAATTCTGTAGTCTTGTTTCATGTGATATTAATAGTGACACAAAAAAGTTTCTTTAAAAGGGTAGATTTTAAGAAACTCAGGTGGACTTAATTTAATATGATTTGTTTTCTTGCTCTTTTGACATTGTTAATATTGACTATATGTAATAGGAATCTCTGCTGGAGGAAAGTCCTGTTATTCAGTTGTGTGTGTGTATATATGTGTGTGTGTGTGTGTGTGTGTGTGTGTGTAAAACTATGGAAACCTTTTACCCTGTGGAGATCTAGTGGAACTATCATTCTGTGAAAGGCATTTTGGAGATGACTGGAAAAAGTGCCTCAGAGAGACCAGTCCAGAAGATGGATTCCATTCTTTCTAGAATGCAAGATCAGGATGAGAAGAACCAGTTACATGAATCTTAAGAAGAAAAACAAATATCCCTAATGACTTGTACAAGAGCCAGTGGAGCAAAATCTTGATGGATCATTAAATTATTTTGTCATTTGCATTCTGCAACATAAAGGTCAGACAGGCTGGCTGATAAAATTCTGTGGTTCAAAGTAAAGGCTGCCAACCTCCAGTGTTCCATACGTGCTGCTAATTATGTCTTCACCATGCTTTATATGAGTGGCTCTCAGTGAAATTCGTGGAGGCTTCCCATATTGCTGGTGCAATGGTAATTGAAAATGCAAAACACATTCATGAACAAATACAGATGACTGGGCTGTGTGATGTTCTGGTGGGGAGTTGGGCCTTTCAGAAAGATATGTGACATCTGGATACCGAGTAAGCTGATTACAAACACCGAAAACTTTAGGCATTTTCAATAGTTTTCTGATTTTTTTTCCCTTTGGAACTTATTTCTGAACAAACTCTATCAAGTGAATGATTTTTTTAAAAGTTGCTGACTGGTCTTTTCAGGGTCATGGGTAAAATTGATGGTGGAGAATTATGATTAGATTCTCTTCCTACTCTTTTCTTTCTTATTTGATGGCTTTATTTCTCATTTTATCCCTTAACTTTGCTTATTCCCCTGAGAAGAAATGTATATGTGCCAGGAGAAACATAGAGAGGGAGTTCCTAGTAATTCTGAGGTGTCGTAAAATCAGAGGGCACAGGAATAACTTTACAGTTTAGTTAATTGTTCATCTAATTATTAATTAATCCAGAGAATATTTATTAAACATATGACAGCAATAGGATGATGCTTCTCTTTCATGAAAATTCTTGTAGAGTGGGAAAGCAGATATATAAATAACCAGTTAATATGAGAGACATGCCATTATAGAGATGCATACATAAGGTCCTGTGGGATCTATAGCATTAGTAGGATCAATTTTTCGCAAGGGGAGAGACTTTGGGAGGGTTGCCTGTGGAAAGCAATTTGAACTTGTTCTGAAAGAGTCATGAAGTCACAAAGTCTAGTTAGGTGAAGTGAGAAACAGTGGTTTCCCGGGGAGTTGCCTGAAGAGTGAAAAGGAGTGTAATTTCTCCCAGATTCAACAGGTCCTAGTCTTGAGGGCATAAAAGCTAATGTTCCGAAAATGGTGAGTTCCAGTATGGCTCCAAAAATTGTTGTTTTGAGTGAGTGTTAGAGAGGGAAAACATTGAGTAGAAATATACAATTTCATATTGGGTGTCTTAAATATCATGGAATGATTTGAGTCTTTTAGTTAAGTAATATAGAGTCACTGGAAGGTTTTAAAAATTCTCTTTACCTGATAACCAAGAAAGAATTGGAGCTCAAAGATAGCTTTGACATTTCTATTCTGGAAAACTGAGTAAACATTGGTAACTTAAATTTTTTAAAAATTATTAGGACATATTTGCAATATATAATGATTACCTTCATTGTGGAGAGTTGGTACACACACATATATATATATTTAACACAGCTTAATCCTTGTTAACCACTCCCCCTCCATTGCTTGGATGCTTACCAAGACAGAGAACATGATTTGAGGAATCTGCAGGACATCAGGTAGATATTATCAGGTGGGCATGACCAGGTAGCAACTGGTCCTTTGGGTATGTAGGCTGTGCTTTTCAGATATGGATTTTTTCTGTGGGAAAAGGATGGGTTTGTTGAAATTCATCAAGATTAATGTGGAGACTGCATCATGACTAAGTTGTATATACAGTTGTCCCTTAGTATTTTTTCGGTTGATTGGTTCCAGGATCTGCCTCCCCTGAATACTGAGATTTGCAGATTCTCAAGTTCCTTGTATAAAATAGCATAGTATTTGCATAAAACCTACATACATTTCTTATATACTTTAAATCATTACTAGGCAATGTACCATACTTAATATAATATAGATTATATTAAATCTGTTGGTAGAGTCATTACAAAGTATTATTCAGGTAATAAGTATAAGAAAAAAGTCATTACATGTTTAGTAGAAACACAACTTTTTAAAAATGTATTTTCAATCCATAGTTGATTGAATTCTCTGATGCAGAATCTATGGATACAGAACATGGATTGCATTTGTATCGATCACTTGCAGCATCTAGAAAGAAAATTCACATATCTCTCACAAATCATTGTAAATTTTGTATACTATGAATACTATAAAGTATTAGGATGACAATGGGTTGTCAGTGATGCATACAAGTAACAAACTAATAAAATTTATTGCATAAAGAGTAGTCCCTTGAGAAATGCCAAAAGTGTATGAGTTTAACAGCTATAATGCTACCCACACTTTGAAAAATGTAGTATAGAATTCATATATTTATTGGAAATGCTTTACTTCTTGCACAATTTAGGTAAATTTCTTAACTAGCTGGAAAATATTGCTACTTAAAATTCAAGGAAAAGGTTTTCTAATCCATTAGTATGCATGTTGAGAAGGAAGGTTCTTAAGTGGTGAAACATTCTTTTCTTCTTGTTCTACTTTTATTTTTTTGATATCAGGGATCAAACTTTGGACCTTGTGCTTGCAAGGCAGGTGGCAGAACCACTCAGCTAAATCCCCGGCCTCTACTTTTATTTTTAATTACCACTTAATAATTGTACACATCTAAGGAGTACAATGTGATGTTTTGATACAGGTATATATTGTGCAATTATCATATCAGAGTAATTAGCATAGCTATTATTTTAAACATTTACCATCTTTTTGTGGTGAGAACATTCGAAATTTTTCTTCTAACTATGGGTCAAATTTTTAGTGAGCAGAAACATGTCCTTAGGTAAAAGCTGACATCAAACTCCAGAAAAGTGTTCCGCCTTTCACCTCTTATTTTTCTTTCAGAAAGTCAAACTCTTTCTTTAAGAACTTGCTTTCCAACCCTTAAGGGTCCTGTAACTTATCTGGCAGTTTGCTGTCCAAGAATAAATGGGCACATTTAGATTCATCATTGGGATCCTCTTCCCATACAGCAACTTCTGAGGTCAACATCTTCCATACTCTGGGAGCCCTGAGTCAAAAAATGTGGTTTTCTCTGTGTGTATTGGCCATGGCACTCCCTTCTGAAACCAGTAGCTATCAAAGGGCTTGCAAGTAGATCCTGAATCCTTTCACTCTTTCTTGGATATACCTTGAAATCTACATTTCTTCAATATTTCAGTTAGTTTGTGCATCAGTGCTAAGAAGCCAGATGTTGTTCACTCAGAAAATAATTTGCATAATATTGAAAGATAAAATTGTTTTCCTAAATATTTTTTTAAAATAGCATCTCTTTTTTCTCTTACTGTTTTATCTTTTTGTTTTCTCAGTTTCTGTGCATAGTATTATATTTCTAGATAAAAGTAGTCCCCCAGTTCAGTTGACATAGTCAGTACCTATTGTTATTTATTTGAATTGTTTTATATAATGGGCCTAATTATGGTACTCATTCCAAGTAACATGAGATCAAATATCACAAGATCCTTTCAGGGTCTCAAACAAGTTATTTCCATGTTGAGAATACATATTAAACATTGATTTGGTCCTTTAGTTCTTTGTGTATCAAAAATAACTCCTCCCTTTTCTCTTCTTGGCTCTCAAAATGTCTGCATAAAATAAATTTGAAAAGTGCTGGACACATGAAAATTAATCTTTCCTGTAAGTTCCACCATAGCTTTAATACGGTGATAGACATCTCTAAGTGTGGAGAGTATCATGGAATGCATCCTAAACTTTTCTTCTTTCCCTAGAATATGTTGGAGGACCAGAGTCCTGTGAAATAACATTCTGTAAAGCCATGCATTTGGGTCTATCGATATCCAGTGATGTGAATACGTTTTGCTAAAATGTGGTTTTCTATGTTGGCTATTAAATTGATTATTATTATTAATTTTCAAGGTGATATCATCTCAATACTTTTTAATAGTTTTTGTATAAGAAAGTAGATATTTTACTTTTTAGGGTTCAGTACTTACTGGCCTACCCACCTACAGAGGACCACAGAAAATAAGCAGCCCTACCCACCCTCCCACTGCCCTGAAAGCAATTAAGTGGCTCTTTTACTCTTTTACTCCTGGAGGAAGCAGATACTCCATCTATTAACATGTGAAAACTGTCTTAGTTACTTTTGTTGTTGCTGAAACAAAATACCTGACACCCAAAGTTAAAAGAGGAAAGGTTTATTTCAGCTCCCAGTTTATAGAGGTTCAACTCATAGTTGGCTGGCTGCAAGGCAGGGTGGCATAGCAGAGGGACATTGCAGAAGAGAAACAGTTGGTGGTGTGGCAGGGCAGGCAGAAGGCAGCAACCAACATGCAATGCCAGCAACAACAAGCAGAAGCCTGCCTTTTTATTTCATTCAGGCTACAAGCCTCCTGGGTGATGCCAGCAGCACATCCTTAAACCCAGGATCACACCCTTAACCCCAGTATCACATACCCTATATCTAGCCACCTTGGAAAAACCCCACCCATGACCACATGAAGCTTTGGGGACATCTTGATATAAGTCGTCACAAAAACAAATTAGCTAAAAGATACCATGAAAGGGAATACCTGGGTCAAATGGACCCTTTAGGTTTAGTTTTTTGAGGAATCTTCACACTGATTTCCACAGTGGTTTCACCAGCCTACACTCCCACCAACAGTGGAGAAGGGTTCGTTTTTCCTCACAGCCCCACCGTCATTTGTTATTGGTTGATTTCTTTTCTTTTTTGGTACTGGGGATGAAACTCAGGACCTTGCACTTGTGACACAAGCAGTGGGACCACTGAGCTAAATCCCGGCATGATTTCTTGATAATAGCCTTTCTTTCTGGAGTGAGATGGAATCTCAGTATTGTTTTAATTTGCATCTCTCTAATGACCAGTGACATTGAACATTTTTTAATATATTTATTTGCCAATTGTATTTCTTCATCTGAGAAGAATCTATTCCTTTCAGATGTCCATTTTTGGATTGGGTCTTTAAATTTGTTGGGGTTTGATTTTCTTGAGTTCTTTATATATTCTAGATATTAGTCTTTTATCAGAGGAACAGCTGGCAAAAATTTTTCCCAGTCTGTGGGCTGTCTCTTCACTCTGTTGGTGGTTTCTCTTGCTGTGCAACTCTTTAATAAGATGAAATCCCATTTTTTGATTCTTTTTATTATTTCCTGTATTATCAGGGTTTTATTCAGAAAGTCTGCCTACATCTATGTCTTCAAGACTTCTTCTATTTTATCTTCCAATAGATTTAGTGTTTCTGTTTTAATATTTAGATTTTGATCCATTTAAATTTTGTTTTTGTGCGTGGTGAGAGATGGGGTTTAGGTTTAATCTTCAGCATGTGGAAAGCCAGTTTTTCCAGCATCATTTATTAAAGAGGCTATGTTTCTTGAGGTGAAGGTGTTTGGCCCCTTTGTCAATGATAAAGTGACTGAGTGTGTTTGGAGTTGTTTCTGCATCTTCCAATCTGTTCCATTGATCCTCTGGTCTGTTTTTATTTTTTTCCAGTACCATGCTGTTTTTGTCACAGTAGCTTTGTAGTATAATTTCAAGTCAGGGATTGTGATACCCCCTGCCTTGCCTTCATTGCCAAGAATTGCTTTTGCTATTCAAGGTTTCTTCTGGCTCCAAATAAATTTTAGGATTATTTTCTCTAATTCTGTGAGGTATGCTCTTGGTATTTTGATTGAGGTTGCATTAAATCTGTATAATAGTTTTACAAGTATGGTCATTTTCACTAAATTGGTTCTTTTATACTGAAGAACAAGGGAATATCTTTCCTTTTCTGATATCCTCTTCAATTTCCTTTTTCAGAGTACTGAAGATTTCAGTGTAAAGGCCTTTTACTTCCTTCATCAGATTGATTCCTAAGTATTTTTTTGATGCTATTGTGTAAGGTGAGTTTTCCCTAATTTTTCTCTCAGTGAGTTTGTTATTTGTGTGAGGCTATTGATTTTGAGTGTTGGACTTTTTTCCAGCTATTCTGCTGAAATTGGCTATTAAATTTAGAAGTCTTTTGGTGGAGTTTTTGGGGTCTTCTATGTAGAGTATCACATCATCTGCAAATAATGATAATTTAACTTCTTCCTTTTCTATCCTTATTCCTTTTATTTCTTTCTCTTGTCTAAATGCTCTGGCTAATATTTCCAGAACTATATTGAATAGGAGTGCTGACAGTGGACATTCTTATCTTGTTCTTGATTTTAGAATGAAAGTTTTCAATTTTTGACCATTTAGTATGATATTCGTTGTTGGTTTGTCATAGATGGCTTTTATTAGCTTGAGATAAAGCTATTCCCCTTCTTGGTATCTTCCTGAAAGAATTAAAAGCATCATACCACAGTGATACATGCACACCCATGTTTAATACCAGCACAATTTATAATAGCTAAATCTTGGAAACAGCCCAAATGCCCATAAACAGATGAATGTATAAAGAAGAAGTGGCATTTTTATACAGTTATTATTTGTACAACTTTTATACAATTTTTATACAAGGGTATTTTTATATAATGCCATAAGGAAGGATAAACTTGAGGCACTTATAGGTAAATAGATTCACCTTGAGACTATACTCTTAAGTGAAATAAATCAGACACACATGTTTAAATATAACATTGTTTCTCTGGTGTGAGAAACTGAAAGTGTAAATAAGGACCAAATGTATAATAAATACTGGGAAATGGGAAGAAAATGTTCAAATGGGAAGAGGAACAAGGGAGGGGAGAGGGAGAAAAGAAGGAAGGGAAAGAAACAAGAGAAGGAGAAAATATAAACAAAGCTTTTGTAAATAAGGAGGGGAAGAGGGATTGAAGAAAGAGGAGGGGTATGGGGAAGAAAGGAAGAATCAAGGTATATTATGCATAGGTTCAAATTCCCTAGATGAATGTGACCATTATGCATATCTAAAGTATATCAATAAAATTAACAAAGAAAGAGTGAGACAAAGCAAACAAACCAACAAAAAAACAAATCAACTGAGCAGACTTTCCTAAGTAGCTTATCCTGCTGAGGTCTTTTGGAAGCGACCAGGTGGCTCTGTCAACCCTTCTCTGGCTCCAAGAAGCAGTTGAATAGACTTTTCTTATACTTCTGGTTCACTGAGTTCTTGAAAAGCAAATGTTCAGCCCCCCAGTCCATATTCAACTCTGGGCAGCAGGCTGGCAGGCATCCCTGAACAAGTTGGCCTCAGAGGCCCCTTGAAGCCATCCAGAGAGCACTTGGACCTTGGCAGTTGCCCTATCTTGGCCTACTGGTTTGGCTCAGTTGCTGTGCAGTCTTCAGACACTGACATGCACCTAACTCCACTACTGGGCACAATGAATTATACCCACATGGGCCTGTAGGACTGGTTATACCCTCACATAATGCTCCAAAAATGATGAGTGTTTCACAATTGCATCTGGGTGCACTACACCCAGAGATATCAGAAAACAATCCTCTTTATAGAAGCTGAATCTCAGTGGGGTAATCTCCCAAAACCAGGTCAGGGACCTTCATTGAATTGCCAAAGTTTATTGCAACCAATGAAACCTCATGTACACTACATTAAAGCACCCACCTGGAACCAAAGGCAATACAGAATATCAAACCAATACCCTAGGGAGTCCTTTACTGTGTTAACCACTCTATAGAACTGTAGAGAAAACGGACCCATTAGATGTACTAATATCAAAGTACAGACATAAGAACTATGAAAAAACAAGGTAACATGATGCTTCCAAAGGAACATAAAAACTTTCTAACAATAGATACCAAAGAAAAGAAAATTGATGGATTGCTTAACAAAGAATTCAAAAAATAATTTTAAGGAAACTTAATGATTTAGAAGAGAATAGTGACAGAAAGTTTAGCAAAATAAGGAAGACAATTCATGACATGAAAGAGAATTTAAGCAAAACCATATCATTAAAAAACAATCAGAAGTCTTGGTACTGACATAAAAATAGACACATAGACCAATGGAACAGACAGGAAGAGTTCAGAAATAAATCCACATATTTACAGCCAGCTGCTTTTTGAAAAAGGCATAAAAAACATATAAAATATAAAGGACAATCCCTTTAGTAACTGGTGCTGGGAGGACAGGATATACACCTAAAGAAGAGTGAAACAAAAACCCTTCTTCCTCTTAGCACCTATAAAATTAACCTCAAAAACGGATCAAAGACTTGAATGTTGAAACCAAAGCAATGAATCTATGAGAAGAAAATATATGGGAAAAATCACTATGACATTGGTCTGCATAATGATTTTTTTTTTTTTTTGGTACTGGGGATCAAACTCTGGTCCTTGGGCTTGTGCAGCAGGTGGTGAAACCACCGAGCTAAATCCCCAGCCCTGCATAATGATTTTAAAAATATGATTGAAAAAGCACAGGTAAGAAAAAGAAAAGTAAACAAATAGGATTACACGAAACTAAAAAGCTTCTCCCCAGCAAGGAAAAAAATACACAGAGCAAAGAGACAACCTATAAAGTGGGAGAAAATATTTGCAAACTATTCATCAGATGAAGGATTAAATAAAGAACATATAAGTAACTAAATAACTCAACAGAAAAACCAGATCATCTGATTAAAAATTGAGCAAATGACCTGAAGAGTTCATTCTTAGCAAGGATATACAGATTGCTAACACTTTTAAGAGAATGCTCAGGGCCAGGGATTTAGCTCAGTGGTTCTGCTGCCTGCCTCGAAAGTGCAAGGTCCTGAGTTCAATCCCCGGTATCAAAAAAAAAAAAAGAAAATGCTCAATGACACTAGTTATCAGGGGGCTATGAATCCAAACCATACAGTTATCATCTTCACTTAGAATGGCCATTACATAAAAAAGAACAAATAAAAAATACTGGATGCAGAGAAAAGGGAACTATCTGACATTATTGTGGATAACGTAAATTAGCACAACTATTATGGAAAACACCATGGGGGTTATTAAAAAAATTTAGAGGTAGATCTACTGCACCAGTCAGTATTTGCAAGAGAACAGATTTAATGCAGGACACAGAAATTTACCAGAGTAGTGTACAATATTTTCCCACAGAGTCACATGTAGAAGAGTGCAAGAGATCTGTTGACAAGCTAGAGAGCCCACAGCAACGTCCCTTTAGAGTGCAGCCGAAGTCCTAGAGCCCACAGCATTGCCCTGCGCAAGTCGGTATCAGAAGGCCAAGGAATCCATGAAGGAAGACTGAATGGTGTGTGCTAGAAAGCCCAAAGGCTGGAGCAGGAGGCTAGAGAGTCTGCCTTGGCAGGCTGAAAAACTGGTGCTGGAAACCAAAGAATCTGTGGCTGAGAAGACAATGCTCAAGGCAAAGGCGAAGACCACAGAGCCTAGCCAAGGTGTCTGTGGCCAAGTTGGAGACAAAGCTCAGGTGAAGGCAAAGTCCAGAGCTCCTCCTGAAAGAACAGCTGAAGTTCCTCAGAGGGGAATCAGCACGAAATCCTTCCCTCTTTATCTCCTTTTATGCCATTCCAACAACAATCCTTGCTAAGTGAGTCTTCCATGCCCAGAGCCACACTAACTCAATTCAGCTGGGTGTTCCCACTCAAATTGACCATGAATTAATTACCACATTTACTATATGATCCAGTAATCCTACTGCTGGGTATATATCCAAAGAAACTGAAAGTACTATGTGGCAGGGACATCTGCACTTGCATATTTATTGCAACATTATTCCTAATAGCTAAAATATGAAACCTAAGTGACCAAAGTGTTTCTTGATGGATAAATTTAGAGAAAATTATATTTATCCATTCCAGCATAAAAAAGAAGTCTGTCATTGCATCAATGGAACCGGAGGACTTCATGTAAAATGAAATAAGTCAGGCATCCAAAGCAAAGTACACTATTTTCTCACTTCTCTGCAGAAGTTACTGAGTTAGTCTGAAGGAAGTAGATTGGAGGAGAATGGTTATGAGAGCCTAGGAATGGTGTGGCAGAAGAAGGGGCAAGAGAGGATGTTAATGCCTATTAGGGTGCAGTTAAATAAGAGGAGTAGCTTCTAATGTTCAATAGCGGAGCAGGGTAACTATAGCTGACAATAATTAATTTAATATTTCAAAAAAGCTGCTAAGATTTTGAATGCTCCTGCAACAAAAAAAAGACATATGTACATCTGAGGTGATAGAAATAGAATTATCTTATCTGATCATTACACATCATATTTAAATGTATTAAAATGTCAGAGTATAGCCCATACGTATGTACAATTGCTGTTTGTCAATGAAAAATATATAAATATACTTTTATTTCGTTTAAAGAAAATTTGCATCATTGAATTTGCATGATTTACATTTACTGTCATGATTGTCCCATGATTGTTCCATGCTGACTAGAAATTTCTTATCTTCGTTAGACTCTCATTTAGTTCTTTATGTTCTACGAACAGATAGGAAAAGAATATAATTGCTAAATATTCAAAAGAGGCAATACTAAGCAATGGCATGTGTCTTCCTGCACAAATATTCTTTGCAAAATGTAATTTCAATGGGAGATCTTCGCCATACTCTTCTCAGAAACTGGAGTTGAATCTCTGCTACAATTTGTTTCTCCGTAGTCCTTTAGAAATAAATACATAATACTGCAGTGTTATGGCTAGTTTTTTAAAGAAAAATTGTGCATAAATTTTACATGTTGGTCATGATCTATCATCTAGCTTCTATCTTCTCTCTTCTGCTATGTAAGAAATTTAAAAAGACACATTGAGTATATTAAACCCTTGTCACATATGATGTAAAAATTCATCCTACTTTGTGTTTTGCCTTTTTAAGTATGATTATTTTTTAATATATAGAAATTAACACTTTTTATGTCAATACATTCAACTTTACTTTTATGATTTTTAATTGATTTTGTATTTTTAAAAGACTTTATAATTACCTCATTTTCTTTTGAAATATTTTAGAATTTTTATTGGTACATGTTTGCAGTACAAAATGATTACATTCCTCAGGGGGAGTTGGTACAGGTACTTAATATATTTTGATTCTTCCTTTCATTCTCTTCCCTTCCCCTTTAAGTTTTCTAAATTCTAATTTTTTTTATTTGCCTTCAAATTGATTCATAATTTACTAGTGTTCCTGGTACAAAGTGATTTTTTCCCCCAGTCAAAATGTGTACCCGTTGTCTCTGTATCATTTATCTAGCAACACCTTGTTTTTCTTGCTAATCAATGATTCCACATTTGTCATATTTAAATTCATAAAGTAGTATATTTTTGTGCTTTGAGTCTTATAAAATTCCATAGTGTAACAATCCCTTATATGTCTTCTCTTAAACTTTGATTAGTATTATTAAAGTATGAGAATCCTAATTTTTAAAATAATTAAAATTTTAATCTAGTTAAAACATTCAAATTAAGAGATTAAATAATATACAACGGCTTTTAATACAAAAAGAAAATCCTATTCTTTCTTCATTCTTAGTCTTGTCCCTCCAAAAGCAATCACATGAAATTATTTTAGTTGGTTTTCTGAGTAGTTAGTACTATATCCTTAGCTGATATTGCTGTTATTAACTTTTCAAATGTAATGTTCTCTACTGACTCCTTACTAAGGTAACTAGCATTTCTTACACAGCCCCATCAACCTGTTCCACCTATTTTGTTATCCAGCTATTATTTGGGTAATAATCAACTGTTTATATATTAAAACCACACACATATTTTTAAAGGTTGAGTAGTAAGCTATAGTTATTTTGCTTTTCTTAAATAATTTTTATTTGTCCTTATTTTCTAATACTTTATTTTTTCTTATACTTTTTCTTTCATTTTTCTTTTTAAAACTCTTTTTATCAGAAATCTCACTAGGTTCCAGTGACCATACCCTTTCTATCCTGTACCTTTCTACTCAAATTAAACTGGTTTTACTTCTACTTGTGAGTTGTCCCCTTAGAATTCCCTTTCATTACTCTTCCATGTTAGATCTACAATTGGATTGATTTCATGTCTTCCTTTCTTTGGTTAAACCTTTTGTTTTGTTGGCACAATAATCAGATTAATCCCTAAGTAAATTTTATAAACTTTTGAGGGCATGCATCTAAAATCATCTTATATACTCACACTTGGATGACAGAGATAGAATGCACATAGAATTAAAGATTTAAAATATTTTTCTATCACAATGTGGACAATTTTCCTTTTCTGCATGATAGATAACTATAACATTAGATACAGTTCCTTTTTTATTCATCATTCTTTTTTTTTTTTTTTTTTGGTATTGGGGATCAAACTTGGGACCTTGCGCTTGCGAGGCAGGTGCTGGAAACACTGAGCTAAATCCCTGGCCCCTTATTCGCCATTCTTAACACTTACTGGGTCATTTTAATCACAGTATCTTGAAACAGTCTTTTGTGTTATTTATCTTAGAATTTACTCTTTCCTTTTTCTAGAAAGTTCTTTTACTTCTTTGATAAGTTGCATCACATCATTACCTGTTTCTAAAATTTTATTAGTCATATGCTGGATCTCTCTGAAACATCCTTACATCTTCTCACCATTTCCTTTACATTTCTAATGCTTTTCTATTTTAAATACATGAGAAAAATCCTCTGATTTTGTCTTTGAATTTTTTTTGCATTTTTGGCTGTCATTTATTTTCAAGACTTTTTTCTTACCTCTTCACTATTTCTTTTTCATAATAACCTTCTCTTATTTTATATGTGACACTTCTTTAAAACTTTCTGTGATATTACTGTAGCCTGTGTGGGCTGCCATAATAGAATACCTTGGACAGGGTGGCTTATAAAAATATAAACTTATTTCTCATTCTTCTGAAGGCTAGGTAGTCTAAGATCAAGCCACCAGTAGATTTAGTAGCTGGTGAGGGCCACTTCTTCACAACAGGTGGTCTTTTCTCACTGTTTCCTTGCATGGTTCAGGGCAACTGAGTTCTCTGGAGTTCATTTTATAAGGGCAATGATTCTACTCATGAAGTCTCTCTGCCTTTGTGACACAACCACCTCCCAATGACCCTGACTCCTAGTACCAGCATGTGAGGGATTAGGATTTCAACATGTGAATTTTGGGGAGACACGAACACTGACCTGACATTCTAAACTCATGTCTTTCTCACATGCAAAATAAGTTCATTATATCCCAACATCCCCCAAAGTCTTAATTCATCTCAGCGTTAACTCTAAAGTCTAAAATCCAACATATTATCTAAATATCTTTTAATCGGATAGGAATGAGAATCAAGATACAATTCATACTGAGGCACATTGTTGTTCAGTTGTAAACAAGTTATGGTTCCAAAATATAATGGTGAGAAAATAGGATAGACAGCCCCAATCCAGTTGGAGGAGTAGGCAAAAAGAAAAAGAGGTGAAGGATCCCAGGTGAGTCAAAGCTACAAGGTAAACTGCATGACATCATAGAACTTGAGAATAAACCCTTGGCTTGGTGCTCTGCTCTCTGGGTTTACTGGGGCAGGGCTTCCCCCTTCCAGAACCTCTTGTCTAGAGGGCCTGCTCTGAATCTCTACATGGAAGTGTATTCCCTAGGATTCTGGTCATTAGTCCAGTGCTCGTGGATTTGGGTGACCTCACCCCAATGACTCTGGGTGGTTCTTCTCCCATGGCTTTGGCCAGAGACTTTGTAGTCTGTTGAAAACAAGGCAGGGATCTCTCTTTGAGCATTAGGAAGCAGCCCTGAAGATTCTGAGTCACCTTTGGGATTACTCCTATTTCTTTGAAACAAAGCACACATTCTCAACTGAATAACTCTATCGTCATGTGTGGTAAAGTAGAAGTAGGCTGAGAGGCTTCCTTAGTTACTTTCCACCTCCTTTCCCTTCATTTAAACTGACATCTAGTTGGGGTGGCTGATTAAATCCATGGTCCATCCCCACACTAATCTTCCTATTAAAGAGACAGCCACATCCTTAGGGATGTTTCCCAAACATGCTTTCTCATTTTTGCAATATGGATAAGCTGAGAATTTTTTCAAATATTTAAGGTGTGCTTTCTTTTGGGATAACAACTGCATTTTTATATCATTTTTTTCATATTCTGCTTTGGTAAGAGGGCCAAGCTTTACCTTCAACATTTTGAAATTGGATCAGCTAAATACCCAGTTTCATTTTTTAAACAGGGAAACAGTGGATGACTTGGAGGAGATGAACTGCAAGTCCTCTACACATGAGTGGTTGGGCTTAGGTTTTGTTTTCTTAAGGCTTAGGTATCATCCCCCTGAAAAGAGGTACACAACAATCAGTTCCAGTAAAACATGGTGTGTATTAGAAAATGTTGAGGATTACCAGGGTCCTGTGGGAAAATGAGAAGACTTTCCAGAGTGATGCTGGCCCATAAGGGGAGGGGGTTGTTATAGGCAGAGGGAACTCGGCAGACAGGACAGGCAACCAGGGAAAAGTGAGGCCTAGGGCCAGTTGGCATGACCCAGGGAAGGACAAGATATGATGAAGCCTGGGACTGAGGGCTAACAAAAAGCCGGGCCCCAGGATGGGGACATGATGGCCAAGGCCAGGGCTCTGCTGGCCTGATAAACAAGGGTCCCATGTTAAACTAGTGGGATCCTCCTGTCCAGGAATGTGATAAGAACAATGTGATAGCCAGTACTACCAAGGCTCTCTTCATCGTGCCTTTGTGCTTGTGCTGATAATTTTAGAAAAGTTATTATTAATGGTGCTTGCAAAAGTATACTTGCTACGTACCCTGAGTTCTAATAGGCTCCCTTCTAGGCAAACTTATCTGCTTGTAACTGTATAGATTGACCCCAAGTTGGGCCAGAGTGGTCTGAGACGTAGTCATTTTTGGTATTAAAACCCCTAGACAAAGAGTCTCCATGGCAACCCATTTGGGTCCTCTCCTGGTATTGGGAGCTTTCTGCTTTTGCTCTACAAGAAATGCTTTTGCTCATTTTTCTCTTGAATCTCTGCCTTATAATTCTTTCTGGGTTGAGAGAAGATCCCAACAGGTAGACGGTAATGCTTTTCACAACTTTTACTTTCTACACATTAGAACATGAACAAAATACAGTCAAATTATTTGCCACTGGAGGACAAGGGTCACCTTTTCTACATAGTCCAATGAGATGTGCTTGTTTTCATCCAAGACCTCATCCAAATGGTGTTAACCACCCATATTTCTAGCAGCATTCCGTTCAGGATTACTTAGGTAGTTCCAAAGAAGATAGAGGTTTTCTTACAGCTCTCTTCTCATTTTTCTGAACCCTCACCAGAATTGCCATTCCTTTACAGCAATGAAGGATTTTTCTAGATTGCACCTCGACACTCCTCTATCCCTTATCCATTATTGAGTTCCAAGGCTGCTTCTACAGTCTGAGATATGTTAGTACCAAAGCAACAATTTATATGTGAATCAGGATTTCCAGAGAAGCAGACTAGTAGGGAGAGATTTACATGAGTTTGTTCATGCAAATATGGGAGCTAAGAAGGATTGCAATCTCCTGTCCACATGCTGGATGTCCAGGAAAGCTGGTGGCATAGTCCTAACTCAAACCTGAAGGCCTGAGAACAAGGGTGTGAGTTCCATCTGAGTCTGGTGGCCCAAGAACAGAGAGCCAGTGGTCCAAGTCCTGATCTGAGTCAAAAGGCAGGACCAGGTGCACCAATATCTGAGGATAGGAGATCACACTTGTCTTAGCTGAAACAGGGCAATTTTCCCTTACTCCACCTTTTGTTCTATGCAGGCCCTGAATGGATAGGATGATGTTCACTTTCATGGGTGAGGGTGGTCACCCTAACTCAGCCTACTGATTCAAATGCAAGCTCCCTCATAGATATATCCAGAAATATTTAACCACTATCTAGGCATTCCTTAGCCTAACCAAAGTGACATATGAAATTAACTATCCCAGAAATCACTATAATTTTAAAAGTTCTGATGTATTCTCTGGATTATTTTGCTCCTCCCTTACCCCAACTGGTGTTATTTATTTATTTATTTATTTAATGAATTCTTTTGCTTTCAATTTGCAGGTTTTTTTCTTAAAGTGATTATTTCATCCAGTAGAATACTGACTGGGAGCTCTGTGAAGAAGGGCAAGACTTGTTTACATGCAAGTTTTATTTAGGAATACATGAAGTAGTTTCCTAAATTGTTAGAACACAGAAGATGTATTTTTACTGGAGTCATTCTATTTCCTTGGAAAAGATCTTTCCAATTCCTTTTTCTTGGGGAGATGAGGCTTGGAGTGTGCTCAGTTGTTACATACTATTTTTAAAATATCGTCTCTGTTTTCAGTTTCATATCTTACAACTTCACAAACTGAACATAGCCACATAAGTATGTCAACTAAGAGCATGATCAGCCCAGGTGTATAAAGGTGCTTTCCATGCCCTTGTTAGTCTTTTACCTATTTCGTTTTGTAGGGATATTCTTAATTTATCATCAATTATTGGAATTTCATTTTCCTGTGTAAAAACTTTTTGTGTGTGTTTGTGTGTGTGCGTGTGTGCATTTGCCTGTCTTTAAACAGAATAATTTTCCAAATGAATAGATGTGAATGTTGAGAAAAAATGGCCTTTCAGTGCATGAGGCAAGACAAATCAAGCTCTGGTAATTTCCTTGCTCTATAAGCCTGGTTTGTAGCTCCTGACATGATGAGCTGTGCCTTCTCTTCTTACTTTTATGGTTTTATTCTCCCTGTCTCTTCCATCTTGGATTCCCTCTGTGGGGTACTTATGGACCTGGCCCTTTAACTGCAGTCAGAGTATTTACTGTTCTTCCACGCGTGATAGTTTTGAGTTTGGCAGCTTTATCTCCAATGGCAATGGCCTTGGCTCAATAAATTATGATTCCAGAAAAAGCAATAGAAGTAATGTCACTGGTAGTCAAGCGGCTTAGCTCTGGTTGCAGATTTGACTCTGGTGCGTCAGAACTGATGACCAAAGTTTCAGCTGGATTTGAGTCAATGCATCTACTGAACACCATATTTTGGATTCCAGGGATTATAGATTTAGAAGATTTATACTATCATTTTATATTTTCCTAGGCTTCCAAAATAATTTCTTATCTGATGACAAATTATCTTTTTTTTCTCTCCAATACAACAGTCGCCATCTGTGGCTGTCAAAATTCCAGATTTTATTTGCTCGACTGAGTTGTATTTATTTTGACAAGTGAGTGCACTTTTCTGCAAGGAAATTCTAAGCATGCCACCTTCTTCATTTCTGTCATACTTAGATAAGTACATGACTTCATCAAACTCAGGAAAATTATTTATTAGTGGTTTCACTTTGCATATTTGGTGTTTGTTTTTTTTTAATAATGTAGGGTCTGTTTTGACTAACAAAGACTAAAATATATGATAGAATCCCTCACTAAAATTTTGAAGGAGGGATTTCTAATTTTGACCATAATCATTTGCTCAGGCTTCCTGTGACATTTGAAAAAGTTTCAGTGAGTTTGTAAGGTCTAGACTTAGCTGGGCAGGGATCAGATTGCACAGTATCTGATCCTGTCCCAAATTGTCATGGAAGAATAGGAACTAGGATTTCTGCTGGAGGCATACATAAGAAAAAATGAGCCTTGTCATATGGACCAGAGTAGTAGTTAGACTTGGGTTTTGTTACTGGATGCGGAGGTTGATGTTTCCAAAACAGGTACTTCCTATCAATATTTTCCCTGTTAATCAACAGGTTATCTGAGTTCCATTTCAAGATCAACTAGATATTTTGATGTAGAAAGTTCATATTCTGTGCCTGTCAGAATATTATTGACAAACTTTCTGATTAGTGGGCCAGAGTGTGAGAGGTCCCCCTTATTCCTTTAGGTTAGGTCACTGTACCCTTTAAACCTTGGTGATACCGACTTCACTTCAAATGGAGATCATTTAGAACCAACATTACAATCAATATTTATCACTATTTTCAAATTCCTTTGCATTTGTTTAGGTTTGCAATCCTCACTCCAGTTTTATCACTTAATTGGACAGAGCTAATTCGTTTTGAGCGAAACCCTGTAGAATTTTTTTCCCACCTATTTCCTTTTTAGTCAAATCACAACTGATAAATCATAAGATGCTATATGAATTGGGTTTCACACATCTGTTTAGACTTTGCCTCTATGATTCCAAAACTCAAGTCTAGGTTAAAAAGAGCCTGTCAGGAAGTTCACTTCTGTGTTTCAAGGCACCTGTGAATTTGGTTTCAAAAGGCCACCATCCTCTCTTGCATCATATTCTTCCTACTGAAATTTTGGGAGACTGATAATACTCATGCGGGTTTTAAAAATATCAATTGCTTAACTAATCATTTTAGAACTAGGCATGTTTAGATATGTTTTGTGGTGTGTGTGTGTGTGTGTGTGTAGTAAAGATAAAGGGACTGAAAATAAGAGAAGTTTTGGTTAGGTGACCAGAAGTTACCAACTGGCAGACAGTAAGCCAAGTGTAGCTAGTATGCATGTTTCTTGGTCTGAACATTTACTTTAAATCTTGATTTTTGGAAAAATTTAGATAAAGTGTGTATGCTGTTTCCCCTAATCCCCCCAAATCTTGATTGCCTTCCATCTATTGTGACTCATATATTTATATTCATGTGTAACCTTATAGGTATTTGAGTTTCTCATAATTGCTTCAGACGTTTTATTGCAATCAGCAAGCATTTTTAATTTCAAAATTGTTGAAGCCAGAATTTCAGAATTCAGCGCCTTTTATTTCTATGTCATGCCCTGTGTTGTGGTTCATTCATCTCCACAGGAAATAGGATCTAACAGTTATTATTTTTAAACTTCTTTTTAAACCCTACAATTTGTGAATATTTCTCAAGCATGTTTTTCATATTATACACTTATTTTTGTGTTAATTCTGCTCTTCATTCCATGTGATAAATATTAATTCTACTAATTTTGCAATATTTTACATTATTTGGGAAGGTTTCATCAAACTTGCATTTCAGAAAAGCTTCTGATTCATCTTACTTTGTCTTTTCAGCTTATTTTCATTTTCTATTTCTTATAATTTTCATGTAACTGAGGTCACAACATGCACAGTCTGTAAAATTTCCTTCCTTTTTATAATAAATTATTTTAAAACACTGTTTTCTCTTCTGAGGTATAATGTATTCTTTTCATTTTTTTGTGAAGTCTTTTCATAGGAAGCAAAAATTATCTCATCCTGTAAGATTTCAGTGAATTTTCTAAGACCAGCTGTATTTTACTCATCTATTTATAATAAATTTACAGTAAACTTTTCTTCCTTAGTTTAGGCTATAGCTATCTGATATAATTTACCATAATCCAAATTTTATTTATTTAAAAAACAAAAATTTTTGTTGGACATTTTTCTTTCTGAATTTGGTAGATATTTCCTTCTTGCTTTTTTGAGTTTAGTGGATGTTTTTGCTTCCCAAGTAAACTTGCCTACTTAGAACATGCAAACATTAATTTGCATATGGTGATATATTCTCATTATTTGGGAAAAACTTATGCAGGCTTTGGAAGCAAATAATTAATCATATCTTTTTCCTTACCATATTATTTAGAGCTAATTTCAGAAGATAAACAGATTTCTAGCAGATGGTGCCTGAAACAAAAATATTTCAATTTGTTATCTGTAAATCCTATTTAAAGATGCAGCTCACCCAAAACTGGATTTTGGCTTTTCTGTTGTAACTCCCAAATAATGGTATGGCATGGTCACAGGTAAGCACTGGGAAACTACAAGTTGTTGCATCAGAAGAAGGAGGAGGATCACATGACAAAGGAGAGGAATATCTATATTTATATCTGTCTATATATGTTATATTCTGAGAATTATATTCTTTGTTATATTCTAAGAATGAGCTCAGAAGGAATTAAGCAGAACCCTCATAGAGTTTTCTCTGTGTCTCATCAATGCATTAATCAAGGGAAATGAACAAGGAAGGGTTAATCCTATTCCTATCCCTCCCCCAGAAGTTAATGGTGGATTGTTTTTAAAGAGACAGGAAGATTAGGGGATAATTATTTTCTCTGAAGCACAATGGGTCATTTATTTTTAACATCAACTAAGAAGATACCTGAGCACTGAGTCTGCCGAGGTCCTCTGCTTGCATCTGAGGAAAGGGCTCTTAGTGGGCTGTGCATGCATGTGTGTGTGTCTCTGCCTCTGTGTGTGTGTGTGTGTGTGTGTGTGTGCACACGTGTGCACCTGTGCCTGTGTAGGAAATGTACAAATTTTTCATATGTTGTGTTTGTAAGAAGACAGTTTCTCTATGTCATTTTTTTACTTGTTCCAGAGCATAATTTCATTGTTAAGCTGTAGAGCTACATTAGTGAAATAAAGCAAACAATGGCCATGAAAATTGTTGTCTACTTTCAGCTGTTTGTATCTTTTTTGCTTTACCCTGAGCTGCAAAAGAAACAAAAAGTGTTAGAATCATAAAATCTGAGTTTGTGGGACCTCACAAGTGATGGAGTATAACTTTTTCTTTCTGATTCCATTTAACATTGAAATCTTTTTCAATGACATTAGGGTAGTTTTCTGTTCTTTTCAAATCACTCACCATTCCCAGAAAACAGAGTTCTATTTGCCGGTAGCTGCCTGCAATTATGACTAATTCTATTGCCTGGGAGTAATTATAATGGCTATTCAAATATTTGAAAGTAACTTATTTCATGCTTATTTTTAAAAGCTGAGCTCAATAGCCCGCATTCCTTTAACCTTTCTGCACATAAATGTGCTTTGAAGTATTCTATCCTTTTGTAACACATTAATGTTCATTAATTTTATTCTTAAGATATAATTCTAGGATCTTGCCATTGGGCTATAATCATTGTCCGGCAAGATTATATCATCATTTTATACATTATGATTCTATTAAAAAATCTAAAAGAGATAAATAATAAAATCCTCAGAGGCCATTTTTATTCTTATTCTTTCCACATTGTGAAAACAATTATCAAAGCTTATTCAATTCAATAAAATTTATTTTTATTTTATTTTGTCTCATTTGCATTATAAATATTAAAATTTTATCTTTTGATCCAACTTCCATTTTTTATGATTTTTTTTTTCTGTTTAAAATGTTTAAAAACCTTAGCTCTGGATAACTCATATCTAAATTAATATGATAAAAATTATCAGAAAGTAACTGTTTATGTTATACGATGTCTCATTTTCTAAAATACTGATATAAAATTTAAAGCATTTGTATCATTATTGGTGAAGTACATAAAAATGGAATTTTATTCACCAGACTACAGAACTTAGTCATTGGAGTACTTGGATTAATTACTAGTAGTTGTCAGCAATGAATTGTCCATTATTATTATTATTATTATTATTTTTGGTATGGGGATTGAACTCGGGTCCTTGTGCTTGTGCAGCAGGAGGTGAAACCACTGAGCTAAATTCTCAGCTGTGCTTTACTATTGATGAGACAAATTTCATCCCTACCATCTCATTTGACTTCCAAATAGTCCTTTTAGAATAATAATTATTTTTCACATTAGGAACATACAAACATTGGATAGAAGCTAGGAGGACTTTGACCTCAGGCAGGTCAACTGAAGCCAGGTCCTGAACTTTCCCTTCTACTCCTGTGACCAGTTAGGACAATGGATTTGAATTCAGTCAGTTATTAATGCCCTCAGTGCATGTCCATGCTGTTGGCTGCTGGTCATGGAGTCTTGGACCTTGCTGGACTATAGTGGATTCTGATGACCTTGGGTCACAGGTCATAGACTGGTGCTTCTCAGATTAATATGGCTTCACCATGTGTTCTCGGCAATAGTATTTTCAAAATGTCTGAGCCTCAAAGATCAATTTTTAGCTAATTGTAACTGTTAGAACATTAGCTGCATGCACAGTTCTTAAGAATTGTGTTTATCATCTTTATTCTGAAATTATCCCCTTTAATATATATATATATTTTTTTTTTTTAGTACCGGGGATTATCTCCTTTAATATTGAGTGGGAAAGGACAAGATTTTCTAAATTTTAAGAGATGCCTGTTTATCTCTTTTTCGTTTGTTCCCTTGAAGGGTTGTAAAGATTTTCCATTTTTGTTTCTAATAAACAGTCACAGCTGGTGAAGCTTCACATTTTTTCAATTATTTCAATTGTTTCAAGTAGTATACCCCGAGCCTGCCAATTGCAGGTAGCTCAAATAATTATTTTTATATCTATTTTCTTCAAAGCATTTAACTCTCAGATGACAGTAATGAGCAGTGTGTTGAGAGTATATACTTTATGTAAATGAGCAAGCCTTTTCTAAGATGTGATGGTGTATATTAATTCTCAACTGCATTTGGTGAGGTCTTGGGTTTATTGTCTTATGCTAAGTTTCAGTTTCAAGATTTTCAATCCTCAAAAAGCAGAAAGGAGGCATGCTATTTTAGATGTCAGCATCTTTCACAGCCAAGTTTTTGATCATGATAATTGAGAAGCAATGTAGGGGAGAGTACGGAGTATGCAGAGTTCTCTCCCACAAGTAGATGTTTAGAGTGACTTTACTACTGGTGGGAGAGTACCTAGGATATGATTTATTATGGTAGTGCTCTTGAGGTCCTTTAAAATTTAATTTTATCAAAATTCTTCCAATACTGTCACTGAAATTACACTGATTACTTTCCTATAATAGACATATTCAGATTCCTTTCCCCATTCACTACATTTCTCCAACCTCTACATTCTGCAGTCTATGCCTAAGTATGATTGTTTGGCTTTTTATCAGAAAAAGGAGAAATAATTTTAGCATATAGAGATTAATATTAAAAAGTTTTCTGAGCCCGCTGCAGACAGGCAGGTCTGTGCACGCCCTACTGAGGTCCTGAGTCACACCGAAGAGGCCAAATCACCCCACTGCAGGCAGGCAGCCACCTGGTTCCACACTACAAAGACGCAGAGGACACGGGACCACCAGACCAAGGTACTGAGTCCCGCTGCTCCCTGCCCAGAGGTAGGGGCTTCTGAGCCACCGTCCCACTGCTCCTGGTCCAGAGGAAGGGGCTTCCTGGTCATCATCCCTCCCACTGCTCCCAGTCCAAAGGAAAGGGCTTTAGGGTCACCATCCCTACCGCTGCTCCTGTCCCCTGTCCCACCTCTCCCAGCTCAGAGGAGGTAATCCCAGCAGGTGCTAACAGCCCCCTGCCCCAGTCGAAATGAGAAAATACGTAAATAAGTATCAAAACCAGACTTCCAGATCACCTACAGCAACCCCAAAGGGAAATGAGATGGAACACTCTGATACTCAACCACCTGGACCTACTGAATTGGCAGCAAAAGGGGATCTGGAAAAAATGAAATGAGAAATAATTTCTCAGATAACAGGAGAAATTGTGCCCCTAGTGCAAGACATGATTAATAAATCTAGAGAGGAGCTCAGGAACATGATGGAATCCCAACATAAGAAACAAATGGAATCCATAGAACAGATGCAAATAGATTTCCAGGACATGAAAAACTCCATTGAAAGTCTACACAGCAGAATGAGCCAATGTGAGGACAGAATTTCAGATATAGAAGATAAGATTGCCATTAGTGACCAGGAAAAGAAAAATTGCTTCAAAATTATAAGGGAACATGAGAAATCAATCCAGCAGCTGCTAGTTGATGCAAAGAAGAATATCATAAGACTGATTGGGCTCAATGAAGAAACAGGAGAGAGTGCAGATGACATAAAAAATCTCTTCACAGAAATAATGGCAGAAAACTTCCCAAACAGGGGAAAAGAGCTTGACATACAGATAAGTGAGGCATATAGGACTCCAAATAGCCTTGATCAAAAAAATCTACACATAGGCATATAACTGTTAAGATTCCAGAAACATAACAGAAGAACAAAGTTCTCCAAGCAGTCAGAGAAAAGAAACAAATCACATACAAAGGAAAGCCCATCAGAATCACAGCAGACTTCTCAACACAAACCACCAAGGCAAGAATAGCTTGGAGTGACATATTCCAAGCCCTAAAAGAAAACAGCCTCCAACCCAGATTGATGTACCCTGCAAAACTATCTTTCAAAATTGATGGAGAAATAAGATACTTTCATGACAAAGAGCACCTTAGGAACTTCATGACTATGAAACCAGCACTCCAAAGAATTTTTCACAATATCCTAGGAACAGACATTGAGGATCACAACCCCAGGAAGCAAAGCAGAATGAACCCATCTGGCATGACAAGAAATTAAATGAAAAGGGGGAGAATTCAACAAAAAGAAAAAGTCATGGCAATGACAAGTCAATACGTTTCAGTTATAACCGTGAATGTTAATGATCTCAATTCACCAATCAAAAGAAATAGACTGGCAGAATGGGTCAAGAAGCAAAATCCAAAAATATGCTGCATAAAAGAAACACACTTAATTCAAAAGGAAACTCATAGACTGAAAGTTAAAGGGTGGAAAACAGTACTCCATGCCAAAGGAACCTGAAAAAAAGCAGGAGTAGCTATCCTCTTTGAAGATCAAGTAGATTTCAAACGAACATTGATTAAGAGAGACAAAGAAGGACACCACATCTTTGTAAAGGGAAGAATCCAAGAGGAAGAGATGACAATCATAAATATCTATGCACCAAACACTAGTGTACCCAACTATAAAAAACAAATATTAACGGACATGAAAAGTCATATATGCACTAATACAATTGTAGTGGGGGACCTCAACACCCCATTGTCACAAATAGATAGATCAACTAGACTAAAAATAAGTAATGAAATACTAGAACTCAATCAAACTCTTGAACAAATGAACTTAACAGATGTTTCCAGAGTCTTCCACCCCACAAAATCAGAATACACATTCTTCTCAGCTGCACATGGGTCATTCTCCAAAATAGACCACATACTCACACATAGAACATGTTTAAGTAAGTGCAAAGGAATTGAAGTTATCCCCTGCATATTATCAGACCGTAGTGCGATGAAATTGGAAATCCATAGCAAAAGAAACTCAAAAAATTTCATAAACCTGTGGAAATTGAACAACACACTTCTGAATAGCCAATGGGTCACAGAGGAAATTCAAGAAGAAATCAGACAGTTCCTTCAATTAAATGACAATGACAATACAACATATTGGAATCTATGGGACACAATGAAAGCAGTCTTACAAGGGAAATTCATAGCAGTGAATATGCATATTAGGAAAACAGAGTGAGCCCAATTAAACAACCTGATGCTGCACCTCAAGCTTCTAGAAAAAGAAGAGCAGGACAAGCCCAAAGCTCATACAGGGGAGGAAATTATAAAGATCAGAGGAGAAATCAATGCAATGGAGACTAAGAGAACAATACAAAAATTAATGAAGCCAAGAGTTGGTTCTTTGAAAGAATCAACAAAATTGACAAACTTTTAGCCAACCTTGTCAGAAAAAGGAAAGAAAAGGCCCAAATCCATGCAATTAGGAATGAAAAGGCTGAAATTACAACAGACTCAATAGAAATCCAGAGGATCATCAATACCTACTTCCACAACCTATACGCCAATAAGATGGACAACACAGAAGATGTGGACAGATTCCTAGATACATATGAATTACCAAAGTTGAACAAAGACCTAAAAATTCTGGACAACCCAATATCAACCAATGAAATTGAAAATGTAATTAAAAACTTATCAACTAAGAAAAGCCCGGGCCCTGATGGCTTCACTGCTGAATTCTACAAGACATTTAGAGAGGAACTGCTGCCACTACTGTTTAAACTCTTCAATGAAATTGAAAGGGAAGCAATACTCCCAAATTCATTCCAGGAATCAAGCATCACCTTGATCCCCAAAGCGCAGAAAGACCCAACTGAAAAAGAGAACTATAGGCCAGTCTCACTAATGAACAAAGATGCAAAGATCCTTAATAAGATAATGGCAAACAGAATGCAGAAGATCATCAAGAAGATCATACACCCTGATCAAGTGGGATTCATCCTAGGGATGCAGGGATGGTTCAATATATGCAAATCAATCAATGTAATACACTATATCAATAGAGCCAAGGACAAAAACCATATGATCATCTCCATAGATGCAGAGAAAGCATTTGACAAAATCCAACATGCATTTATGATAAAAACCCTACAGAAAATTGGAATAGATGGTCTCTACCTCAAAGTGATAGAAGCCATCTATGAAAAACCAACAGCCAATATCATACTAAATGGTCAAAAACTGAAATCCTTCCCACTAAAATCAGGAACAAGACAAGGGTGTCCACTAACACCACTCTTGCTCAATATAGTTCTGGAAACATTAGCCATGGCAATTAGACAAGAGAAAGAAATAAAAGGAATAAAGATAGGTAATGAAGAAGTCAAATTGTCATTATTTGCAGATGACATGATACTCTATATAGAAGACCCCAAGAACTCCACCAAAAGACTTCTAGACTTAATAACCAAATTCAGTCAAGTAGCTGGTTACAAGGTCAACACACAAAAATCAATAGCTTTCCTCTACACAAATGAAAGACTCACTGAGAGAGACATAGGGGAAATAATTCCTTTCACGATAGCATACAAAAAACTGAAATACCTAGGAATCATCCTAATGAAAGAAATCAAAGACCTCTTCTCTGAAAACTATGGCACTCTGAAAAGAGAGATTGAAGATGATATCAGAAAATGGACAAACATCCCCTGGTCCTGGGTAGGAAGGATTAATATAGTGAAAATGGCCATACTTCCAAAACTGCTATATAGATTTAATGCAATTCCAATTCAGATCCCAGCAGCATACTTCATAGACCTTGAGAAAACAATCCAAAAATTCATTTGGAACAAGAAGAGACCCAGAATAGCTAAAGCAATTCTAGGTAACAGAGACATGGCAGGGGGCATCACAATCCCCAACCTGCAACTATACTACAAAGCTACTGTGATAAAAATAGCATGGTACTGACAAAGAAACAGACTTGAGGACCAGTGGAACAGATTAGAAGATGCAGAAACAACACCAGACACACTCAGCCATCTCATCTTTGACAAAGGAGCCAAACACCCTCACTGGAGGACAGATAGCCTCTTTAATAAATGGTGCTGGAAAAATTGGGCTTCAACTTGCCAAAGATTAAAACTGTATCTCTCACCATGCACTAAACTAAAATCAAAATGGATAAAAGATCTAAATATTAAAATAGAAACTCTGAATCAGTTGGAACAGAGGTTAGGTGGAACTCTTGAAGACATCAGTGTAGGAAAAGATTTTATGAACAAAACCTCAGTTGCCCGTGAACTAGCACAAACAATCAACAAGTGGGATCTCTTCTTATTAAAAGACTTCTGCACAGCAATAGAAACCACCAGCAGTGTGAAGAGACAATCCACAATGTGGGAAAAAAGCTTCACCTGCTCTTCCTCAGACAAAGGTCTACTATCTCGAATCTATAAAGAACTTAAAAAGATCAGACCTCCCAAATTTAAAGACCCAATCCAAAAATGGGCATCTGAAATGAACAGACATTTCTCACACAAAGAAGTAGAAATAGCAAATAAATACATGAAAAAATGTTCAACATCACTGGTCATTCAAGAGATGCAAATGAAAACAACGCTGAGATTCCACTCCACTCCAGAAAGAATGGCTGCTATCATGAAATCAACCAATAACAAATGTTGGCATGGCTGTGGGGAAAGAGGAACCCTGCTCCACTGCTGGTGGTAGTGTAGACTGGTGCAACCCCTGTGGAAATCAGTATGGAGATACCTCAAAGAACTAGGACTGGAAGTCCCATTTGACCCTGCTATTCCACTGCTGGGGATCTTCCCCAAAGAATTCAAAGAATCATACCACAGTGATATATGTGCACCCATGTTCATAGTAGCACAGTTTGTAATAGCTAAAACTTGGAAACAGCCCAAATGCCCATCAACTGGAGACTGGATAAAGAAAATGTGGGTTTTTTAATAAAATGGAGTACTACTCAGCCATAAAAAATGAGAAATTAGAGACATTTATAGCTAAGTGGATGCACATTGAGGCCATATTCTTAAGTGAAATAAATAGGAGACACATGAACAAATACCGAATAGTTTCTCTGGTGTGAGAAACTGAAAGTGTAAATGAGGACTAAATGTATAATAGGTAATGTGGAATAGGAAGAAAAGGGGCAAAGTGGAAGGAAGTGGGAGGGCTAGGGGAAAGGATAGAAGGGAATGGGATTAATATGAGAAAATGGAAAAATAGGAATAAAATCTTTGTAAATAGGGAGGACTGGAGGGGTTGAAGGGAGGGCTGGGCAAGGGTGAAAAATAAGAACCAAGAGAGACTGTGTAAAGGTGCAAATTTCCAATGATGAATGTCATTATATTGTATACCTAAAATGTACCAATGATTAGAATGAATAATCGATAATGCAAAATAGGAAGAAAAGGTCCAAAGCGGTAGGGGTGGTGGGAGGGGCAGGGGAAAGGAAAGAAGGGAAAGGAAAAATGATGAGAAATGGAAAAAATGGAAATAAAATCTTTGTAAATAGGGAAGGGTGGAGGGCGTGAAGGGAGGGCTAGGAATGGGGAAAAAATAAGACCCAAGATGCATTATGTAAAGGTACAGTTCCCAGTGAGAAATGTAATTGTGTTGTATACCTACAATGTATGAATAAAAGAATTTAATTAAACAAAAAAAGTTTTCTGTGGGGGATTCACAATGCCTTAATATATTTATGGCAGACAAGATACAGATTTTGTGTAACAATGGAAATATCTCACTGACTTAAACTTCTATTAATCTCAGTTAGGATTCTGATTATAGACAGAAAATGTTATTTATTTTTTTATTTCTCAGATAGTCAAAAGTCATGCTTTTTGCTAATGAAAAGTGTAGTCCATATGAATGTAAATAGGCTTTGTCCAGGGTCTATTCTGCTTTTCAAAGATCACAATGTTAGATAGAACAGGGCTGCAAATGTTCATTCATTCCTACACTTAAATAACTGCCATTTAATAATACCTGATGAATTTTTTTTTAAGAAGGAATATTATAAAGACAATGAAATTAATAGCAGAGAATAAACGAATGAAAACTATACAAATTTTGCTAAAATCTAGCTTTTGTAGGAACTGCATGTGTACTCAAAGCAAAAATTGACACATAAAATATAAATATCATGTGATTCTGGGATTACTTGTGATATATTATAACTGGACTCTCTTGAGTTAGCTCTCTTCCTACAAAGCACTAACCTTAATGCCAGTCTTGAAAGTGGTCACACTTAAAACCATCACAAATTTCAATGTCAAGGGCTTGGATGGAGAAAAGGGAAGGTTGTGATGGTTAAGGTGGATTGTCAACCTGATTGGCTTGGGAGCCACTCAAGAGGTTGGTACCGTACATTGCTGGGTATGTCTGCATGGGTCATGGAAGCATGACCTTGAAGTCTATATCCGATCTCTTGCCCTTCATCTCTAGTCTTGTTCCCCTGCTGTGCCTCCCAGCCAGCTTGAGGTGAGCAACTCTCCTCTGCCAAGCCCTTCTGCCATGATCTTCCTCCCTTCCTTGGAGTCATCTAAACATGGATTGACTTCCCTGGAACTGTGAGCCAAATTAAACCTCTTCTCTAAGTTGTGAGTGTCAGGTATTGGGTCCCAGTGAGAGGAAAGCTGACTAACACAACGAGATTATATAACAAATCTTGGAACTAATATTCTTAAAATTTCTTCGTCTCTCTTTCTTACTGTAAATTTCTACTCTCTATGGGATTGCCGCTTTGTTTCTTCTATTGCCACATTTTCATCTCTTTGTTACCTATTCTGCATCCCTTTCTCCATCATGATTGATCCAGCTTTGCTCCTTTCCTTGTGTAACACATCCTGTTATCGCTGTTCTTAGGTAAATTAATTTATAATTCAGTTTTCTAAAGTTCATCCATATGTACCACACAATTTAGCCAAACAGCAATCATTCATGGGTATCTAGTTTAGCTAGGGGAGCTAAGGGGTAGGTTGTTTTCTTCTTGTGGGATAACCTTTCTCCTTTGGAGCATTACGGTGAGGTAGGTCTAGGAAAATGTCTGCAAGCTTTGCCTTAGGGAAGCTGTAATCTAACTAGGGTAAAGAAAAAGCGTAAAGGG